>NW_024581093.1:5336029-5557754 GCF_017639235.1 Corvus kubaryi | reverse complement strand
TAAAATAAAATAAAATAAAATAAAATAAAATAAAATAAAATAAAATACATTGAGATGTTATAGGCAGGATGCACAGGTAAGAGCATTGCTCCACGAGTCCTGAAGGAACCAGCCCACCACAACCCCAACACAGCAGAGAGGCAGGCAGGTTCCTGCCTGGCCTGAAAGCTGGCCTGGCCTGGCCAAGGCAACTGCCAGAGCCAAGGGCTTGCACCAGGGAAGAAGAGTGACTGTGCAGATGGGGTGGGGAGGAGGGAAGGGTCAGGTTTCTCTCCTCTGATGACACTGAGTTAGATCAGTTCAGCTGCAACATGTAATTTCATCCTCAAATACCAAAATGCTGAGCATACGTGAAAAAACATTGTATGTGGGGAAAGAAGTGAGCAGACATTTCAATAAAAGCCACTGGTTTAAAGCAGAATGCTCATTAGTAAATGTTCTAAATGTCTCTAAAACAATTTTTAAAAATCAAGATATGTCAGGGTCACAAAAGTTGGTAGTTATTAATAATCCCACAATCATGTCAGACCTGTTGACTGAATTTCAGAGCACAGCACAAAGAAACCCTGAGTCAAATATGGACAGGAAACTCTCCAATTAAAAGCAGTCTCTATTCCCAATGCAGAGAGGGATAGTTAAGGGAACTCAGTTCATGCTGCTCCAATCACAGTTGTAACCTTCAGAGACAGCTCAGCACTACCCCCACCAGCACCCAGCTGGGCTGATGCCAAAATAAATCTGGAATAAAGCACAAATGCCCTGACCTGGAACTGGATATAGCCAAAGTGTTTGTCCTTGTGGGGGGAAAAGGAGTTTGAGACAGAACCCAGCAGTGAGATTGTTCGTTGAATTAGGACTGCCAGGGTGTCAAGGATCCCCAGTGAAACAGGGAACAAGAAAGGGACCAACTTTGGCTCCTGTACCAGGCTCTGTGCTCCCAACCACCACTTGTAGTGGTTACACACTTCCCTGGTAGCAAACTGAGTGAAAATCGATCTGTTAAAGCAGAAGTGACTTAAAAAGAGTCTAAGGAGACAAACCTGGCACGGTTTCAGGTCACAAAAAGTTAAAATTACACTTTGACATGAAGCCAAGTCAAGACTCCAAAGTCTGTCACTTCGTTGTGAGCTCTCACTTACTCTGTGCTGTGAAGGACCTGGTAACAGTTAAGCCTAGAAATATGTTTCTCACTTCAGTTACTTGAACAATATACTAAAAAAAACCCAGACTCATTCTCCAAAAGCCGGGAAGATAATTATTGAGCTGTAATACAGAGCCATGCAGTTAATCTTACACAAATGATGGGAGAGCGACCTAACTATGACTACAGAATGACTCTTGGCAGCATAATCTGCATGTGATCAAACAAACAACAGGTTCATAGGATGAAATTTGTACAATTCATTGCTAAACAAGCACTATCTCAAGTCTCAAGTTCACTTTATGCTTTATTTCACTGAGAGAAAAGAATTCCATGTTCACCACATGCACTCAAAAAAGGATAGTGGTATACAGGCACTTTGACTCAAACTGGCCACAAATGCTGCCCATGTAACTCCCAGGCTTTAAAGCCATTTATCAGAAGTGGTTTGGGTAATTTTTAGTCACCAAAGGGAAAAAAAAAAGAAAAAAAAGAAAAAAAAGAAAAAAAGAAAAAGAAGAAATTACACTGGCTGTTCTATTTTGAGACAGCACACATGAGACATTCAGCACACACCATCTCAGGTTAGTGCTGAACTCTGTGTGTATGTACCTATGTTATAACCCCAGGAGAATCCTAAATTAAGCATAATCCAACTAACTATCTGCAGGCCAAGTCTAGAAGACATTCCCCCCATCTTTGCACCACACAAGCCAGGGAGCCATTTCTTGAACAACCCCTTTGCCAAACGCTTCAGCCCTGGAAGGAGATGACGGGACTACATTTGTGCTTTGCCTTGTACATGGCACACAACCCACTTGGATCAGGAGGACTGGGGGAGAGGAAGTGCAGAGAGAGTAGGGCTGACTGGTGCAGTTGTCATAACAAACGAATACATTTTGCAGTAAGGTGCAAATTCTTTAAAGCACAGGTGTCACTGAAACCATTCTCCCCAAGACAGTTTCCAGATCTCTCTTTTGTTAGGACATTCACAAAACATTCTCCTTGAGAAATACCAACATCCATAATAAGGGCTGAACACAGGTTTCATCTTTCACCAGAAGTAACACCCAAGGCCAAAAAAGCCCCCACCACTGACCAGCTGTCATTCATCCTGGCATCCTGGAACATTGACTTTCTACCAAATACAAACTTCCAATTTCAAGCCCAGTTGAAAGAATTTCTGGCACAGAAGTCACTATGTCAATACATACCTAGAAATTGTTGTTTTACTCAATAAATTGGATGTTGTTAAAGAAGGATTACCAATTACTTATTTCTAAAAACAAGCCACTTAACCAACTTAGAGGCAAACCTAAAAACACACCTTTCAAACAAAAGCAGCAACAATATTAACTGGAAATACCACTTTTTGTAGTCTTTCAGTGGGAAGAAGGAAAGAAGAGACAATACAACAGGCCAATTATCCTGTCATTTTCAGATTCTTTCATGTAAATTTATCAAGTGGAATATAGAGGTTATATGCAAAATGAGTTTCCTACTTACTTTTCAGACACGAAGAAGAGTTTGCCTGTCTGAAAGGTCATCATCTTGCCCATTACTCATTAGTTTAGTATTAATTTCTGTTATCTGCTAAAATCATCATGGCTGCATTGACAACACCAGTAACTCAATTTAACACTCAACAGGTTGAAACTTCCAGATATAAGACAATTACAGTAATGCAATTTTATTAATAGAAACACACAGTCATTGATTTATTTATATTAATATAGAAAAATCTTTATTTCAAATGAACATGTAACACAGATTGTAAGTCAAAACAAACCTTAACAGTGACTTACCAGGAAGCCTGTTCATGTTGACTCCTTGAGCAGAAAGTCCTATTCCCATGTACCTTCAAAAAAACCAAACAAAATACCAGTCAAGCAAGAGAACGGTTAAGGCACAAGATCCCCTGCAGCAGAAATACAGCCCTAAAATAAACCCAACCCACACACAAATTATTTAAGAATGACAAAATCACTAAAGATTTTCCATTACTCGTGTCTTTTATTGAATCCAAAATAAAATATCACTAACTGACGGCTTTCTGATGTACAACTACAGCTACTCTTTAGTTCTTAATTGCTAGGAAAAGGAAAACAATCAGCAATGTAATTTCCAGTTTGGTATTTGTGAGGTATTTTTACCCATATATCAGAAAAAAACCTATTTATATAGGTGATTAACAAGACAGTAAAAAACCACCTAAGTGCAGATATAGTATATGAGGACAGATGTCTGTCTAGCCTGATGTACTGTCTCCAGAAATAGCTGATAGTGGATGCAGAGGACAGAGCACACAGTTGTACTTTCCAAGAACATTCTTGCATTGTCCAGTATATATTCTACACAATCTCACTTTCTGAACCTCTGTAAGCTCTTTGAAAAGGCAACATCCTACAGCTCCCCCATTCAATTCCTGCCCAACCTATTTTTCCTTTGTACTTGCATTTTTAAAATTAGAAGAGAGAGGAAAAGCATTTTCCGGACAACTTTCTCAAGGATTTTAAAGTCCTGATTCACACCCCAGCCCCCAAAGGTCTCTTCTCAAGGCTGGTTAATCACAGTCTACTCAGCTGTTCTTATGGAAGCTCATCTCTACCTCAATGCTCCTGCTACACTTCCAGTTCTGTAAGTTCTTTGAGAAGCAGGGAATAACCAGAGCCACCAGCATCGCACAACACAAGCCCACAGTCATTATTACAGGTAACAGCATAACAATGTTCTCTGTTTTGGTTTCTATCCCTCTCCCTCCTGATCTCTATTACTGCATTTATTTTTTGACTGCAGATGAGAACTGAACTCAATTTTCCATGGAAGTGGGACACAGCTTGACCCTGCACTCTAAGAGGCAGCTCAGAGGCCATTTTTTGTATCAAGTCTGGATTGTTCATTCTGCCCTCATGAGAATCCTTTTGCACCTATCCAGCAGGACAGTAAGGCAAAGCCAGCCTTCACAAAGTCTCCTCTTCCTCACTGCAATACTTATGCACATTCCCATTTTGTGTCTTCTGCTTCTGCTAATTTGCATGGTCTGTAATTCTCTAAATATCCTCTGGTAACATAGCTCAGGTTTTTTTTCAACACACTCCCATATTTTTAGGTTACTGAGCTTTGAAACTAACTGGTGGGCTGTTGTTCTTGTAAAAGTAAGAATCCAAGGGGGCTACAGCCAGTAGTCCTACATACTGTAGTACTACATACAGTGTCCTGCTATTCTTTCACTGTATCAGTTTTCTTTCTGTGGCTTCCTTGGCCACCTGCTCCATAAAACATTAATCAGGTATGAAAATACTATTTCAGAATTTCACCCCTAAGTTACAATTTCTTCAAGTTATGTGCATTAAGTCCCCTGCAGTAACTGCTCCCTGTCCTTGACTTCCCCATCTCAGTCACCGTCACGTGGAAATGGTAATAACTGATTGGTTTTTGTTTACACGGAAATTTTAATCCTTAGAGATCTGCAAGTTTATAAAATCTTAGCCTATAATTTCTTTAATAGCACAAAATAGAATTGTTTTGGTGGAAAAATACCTTTAAGATTGTCGACTCCAACTATTGACCAAAACTGCCAAGCTCACCACTAAACCACGTCCCAAAGTGCCACAGCCATTCATCTTTTAAATCCCTCCAGGGATGGGGACTCTAGCACCTCCCTGGGCAGCCTATTCCAGTGCTTGACAAACCTTTCCATGAAGAAAGTTTTCCTGATATCCAACTTACACCTCCCTGATGCAACTTCTGGCCATTTCCTCTTGTCCCATCACTTGTTACCTGGGAGAAGAGACCATCTTCGCAAACATGGCCAACTCTCTTGTACACGCCACATTTTGGTAGCATGACCGTCTGGATTTCAAATCCTTGAAGCCCAGTTTTACACTGCTTTAAATTAAGTCAATCCTTTCTTTTAAAGACATGCTCTGTTTCTGAAGTGCACCAGCTCCCAGAGGATGCAGACCCTTCCTCCTCAGACCAACAGAGAGAGCAAAGAGGCAGCAAACTCTCGGTTTGCAGTGCATAGAACAGGTTATCAACCACGCTGAGAAAACAGAACTCCCTGAGCCACACACAAACACAAGTCCTGATGTGATCATACCAGCTAAACCCAGCTCTCTTCCTAGTGGTCAAGGAGATGAGATCATCCAGGAAAGACTGGTTGCTGATGTACAGCACAACCCTGAACTCACACACTGCACATGCTGTGGTGACTGCCCGGCATATCCACCCTGAGCCCTTGAGCTCCTGAACCTTGCGTTCAAGAAAAGCAACAAGGAAGGTTCTGCTCTGATACAGAGATCTCAAGGATGGAAGGGACTTTAGAGGAAGGACTATGTGATCTCATTCCTCTGGATCCCTTGGGGGGAAAAAAACCCCACAGACACGCATCTCTTCTCTGTAATCAAGACTTTTTAAATGTCACATTCCATAGTCCATGACTCAGCTATTTCATTCTTTAGAACTCTTGAATGAAGACCAGATAACCCCAATGATCTCTTCCTGTCTTTTATGAGTTGTTGTATTAATCCTTCAACAGGAACCAAGTTACCATTTAAAAACAAAGACTGGCATATGTTTTGTTGACAAATGACATTGTTGCTGTATTAACTCTTTCTCTTCAGAAGGACAATCCTTTAAAAGCAAAAGACTGGCATTTATGACCCTCTAAACATTCCTACGTTCTCAAAGTTCTTCATAAGGAGTTCTCCTGCATTATCTCTTGGTTTTAGAGACTCCAGCTTGCTTCCCATCCCTGATATGTTGGGAGGGAAAAATATTCCTTTAAGATTTCGGACCTTGAGCCAGATGTCCCTCAACTCATTTTGGTCAACCCTATTGGGTTTTTTAAGCTTAAGGGTTTGTTCTTTCAATTTTTCTCATTGAATAAAATTTAAACTTTTGGGGTGTGTATCTCTATTGCCTCTCATCCCTGTGTCTAATTTTGTCAACTGTCTCATCCTCCAATAAAATGTCTTCTTAAACAGTCTCTGTACCATCTCAAAGCATTTAACCCTTCTGATTTTATTAGCTATTCTTAAACAAGCTTCTTCAATTTATAAGGTTTGTTTTCTGGCTTTTTTTGTTGTTGGGTGGTGGGGTTTTTGGATGAACACTGAAGTGGGAGGGTCTGGGGACCTTTCATAGCACTCCTCAAAGCACACCAAACATGAGTGATTATGGTCAGTGCTGCAGAGCATCTTCTAAACACACCTTTCTTGCAAACATTTTCTGCACTGCTCAGAGCACGAGTCAGAAGTTACATCCTCATGAGTTCCCTGACTCACGAGAGCCTCTCCAAAGCAGGCATTTATGGCATCTAAAAATTCAGCCTCATGGTGTCATCTGACATACATGCATCTCTAATAAACTGAATTTGGGGATATGTTTACAGCCTTCCAGGCACAATACAGAAGACTTTCCCCTCTATCTTCAGGGAGTACTCCAGCTCTTCACTGCCACTTTCTTAGTGCACTGGCAGATAAGGGAGTTCTTGTTCAGTTTCTGTATTCCGACTGAGTCTGGAATCTTCTGCTGCTACAGAGATTTCCTTACTACATGGTGGGTTTTGCCACGTGTTTTTTTTTCAACTACGTGTGCAAGCAGCCAGGATCCCAGTCCACAGCTACAACTGCACTCAACTCTGTGAGAGCAGTGACAAGTGCCACCTCTGCCAACTGTTCAAACCTGACGGGAGCTGTGATTCAAAGTACACAACTGCTTCAACTCAATATAAAAGCACCATCTAAGCCTGAAGCAATAACACCAGAGAGCTCATCCTGACACTGGCAGGTCTGAAACACTGAACAAAAACCTGTCCAGGAGCAGACCATTCTGCTTCTCTGGCAGAACCATCTCCACCAACTTCACCAGGTCACATCACCGAGCTCCAGACGTCCCAAATTTGTTGGCTGTGACAAATCTTGTTCAAAGAGCAGGACATGCCTCTTGGCATAGGGAATGTTTCTTATGTCCTGATCTATTTGGCTCAGCTGAAGGTAAAACACTGCAGAACTGTGGCCACTTCGTCTTGTGGTGGTGTCAGATTCCTTCCTTTCAGTATCACACAGCACAGCTCTGCTGGCACAGGGCCACAGGCCAACTTCATCCCTCTTTACTGCCTGAGGGTGCTTGTCTGCTCCTCTGCCTCTACATCTGCTGCTGTTGACATTAACAGACCTAGAACTGAACAGAGAGGACACCTCTGCACACAGCCTTGGCACAGCTTCAGCACAATCCCAGCTGCAGCACTTCAATGGGTGCCCTTTGTCCCCATCCCTTGCTGGCTCACTGCACTGTACTGCACCACATGGGTGGCAACACTAACAAAAACATTGGAAATTAGAGGAAATAACCTAGTTGTTGAACTCAGATAAAATAGGTCATCACCCACTTTGGCTTATCCTGCTTAACTTCATTATTTTCTAGGCAGATTCATCCCCCTCTTTTGTGTACAGCAGCAAATCTGATGCACATAACCAAAGACAAAACTTACAGAATAGTATCTTTCCATTTTCAGACAATATAGCTTTAAATTGAGACTGGAAGCTTGTATTTTTATAAAAAGCAAGCATTACAACTCCACAAATACTAAATTTAGAACTACACTTTAATCTAGATACACAACACCATGGAAATATGTTGCTTAAAAAAAAAAGGAACATGACCACAAGCCTTCCTGGTTCACAGTTTTTTGCTCTTCAACTTCTGATCCCATTTAAAGCTCAAGACAAACTTTAAAAATAAGACCTTAATGGCTGTAAAACTGCACACAGAATTTGCAGACAACCTAAAATAAAAACAGACTCCCTCACCATGCTGAGTTTCAACTCCACAGCCCACATCTTATACCCAGAACTTCAAATTGTCACAGACTTGACTGCTGGGTTTTGTTTTAGAAAGTGCTACTTTGCTTTTCCCATCTACAATCAA
Source organism: Corvus kubaryi (assembly GCF_017639235.1). Lineage (NCBI taxonomy): Eukaryota > Metazoa > Chordata > Aves > Passeriformes > Corvidae > Corvus > Corvus kubaryi. Next base: position 5,549,680 of record NW_024581093.1, on the reverse strand, counting down.
TTTATGTACCAGAAGTAATGGATGAAATGAGCTTTAAAATCTACAAAGCCTCAAACAAAAAAATCACCCTATTCTCTTGATAATTGGGAGGTAAAAAAAAAATTATTATTCAACTCCACCACCCCCAAAAGCATCAGATGTTTTCTGAACTTCTTGGTGCAGAACAGCTTCTCACTTCCTCGATTCCAAATGCTCCAAACCAATTTTGTATATGCAACAAATTCAATACTAGTTAAACAGTATTTTTGGGAGAGCAAATTACTGCCTTTTTTTTTTTTTTAATGAATCAATTATGATATTCAATATCATTCAACCTAAATCTCTATGGTCTGCCTGCCTGTATCACCCCTGGTTTTGGACCATTATAGTGTAGACAGACTCCCTGTGGGGTATTCCTTAACTGGAGTTCCTTTTTGAGAGATTCAAAGAGCCTCTTAAGAAAAAGGATGCACAGGAATGTTAGCACCCAGTCTCAAACAGGAAAAAAATTATTTTGGGGGTAATAATACATTTATGTCCATTATCCATCATAGGTAAGATGCAAAGCTAAGCAAAAGTGACCTCCTAAAACCACCTTCTCAGCAGCGAACACTGAATACTTAGAACTGCCCCCCATACCTAATGTGAAGCTTCAAAAATGCTGCATCAGTAGACCAATTCCAAATAGAGCAGACTGACAAAAATAAACGCAGACACATGCTGGTGATTCAGTCAGAACAGTCTTGTTTCCACTCACCAGCAGCCTTGGCAGTTACCATAGCACCAAATTCTTCCAGACTCCCACTTCACCTCAGCCCTGCCCAACAGTGGTTGCTTTAGAAAATGTGACTGAAATTAGCCACACTGAACACCAGCCACGACATCAGCTCTGCCTGTTTTATCCACGCCCTGGCTCTCCTTGGCCACAGCAGAAGAATGAAGGACCTTGGTAAAAAGCTCTCATGTCAGAAGATGCCAGCTCCACACACAACCAGCAGTATTCCCAGGATTCTTCCCTCTAGGTCTTACAGCACCATGACTGTGCTAAGATTAGGCTCAAAGACACAAAGCTTCCTGGGTCCCTTCCCCAGTTCCCAAGTACTTTAGCAGTAAACACCCACATGTAGCTGCTCCAGCACAGTGACATCTAAACAGGACAGCATTCACTTCTGGCTCCTAAGACAACTTGTGTGGTGGACTCTGCAGCACAGATGTTTTCAAAGTTGCATTTTAAATCTGTTTATTTTTTAAAAATAGGTATTATCTTTTGTTTCTGTCAATAAAAGACATTCCCTTGGAAAATACATGGAAGACCAAAATGATGACTGTACTTCTAAATTAAAATTTATAAAGATAGAAAAGATCATAAATGGACTGACTCAGTCAGGAAGAATTATATATTGCCACTGGGCAGAAACTAGCTGAAAAACAATGAGAAAAGTTATTTCACAGGAGTGTCAACATTTGACTGACCTAAACGGAAACAAAGATCCCTTAATGAGGCTGTTCTAAGCATTACAGTCATAGAAGAGACACTGATGGCTGTGTTTAGTTTGTCCCAGAAGGGGAATCCACCCATATGAGAAGCAATTCTTTGAGTCAAAAGATGCTTCTCCAGAACAAACCACAGATAGCCAGATGAGATGACGATCTGATATCCAGAGAACCTGCCAAAAAGTCAACATAAGAAAAGTTTCTTGTGTAGTCTAAAGCTACTTTGTATGAGGAAACCCACAAAAATCCTTGTGAACCCAGCAGAAAAACTTCAGAACAGTCCTGCCCTTTGACAGCAAGCAGCTAATGCTGAAATTCCAGGATTTGCATCTATTTGGCTTTTCCAGTGCAGGAATGAAGAACTCATTGAGTCAAACAGAGGAGAACACAGCAACAGAAGTCATGCAGACCTGTACTACATTCTTCAGTTTCAAGAATTCCAGGAGCAAAGGACATCTCCCTGGAAAGCACCCAGCACTTGAGAAGCATTGCCATGTGCAAAATAAAGGCAGGGCAGGAGGAGGGAGAAAGCAATTAGCCCCAGGTCCTCACTGGACAAGCAGTGTACTTTAAACAAAAAGAGGTATTTCTTTACTCAAAAAGCTGCAAGACTTCCTCCAGTAAACTTGGACTGAATCTCATCTCTAACACTAGGAAACAATTAGCAAGGCAGATTTTTTAAGCTCTGCCAGGAGAAAGACAGCATAAATAATAAATAACATCTACAGGTTTCCCCTGTATTTATTGTTTAACCTGTTGAAAGGTACCAAGTCAGGATGGTGAAACGATCCCTGCCACTCTTCTTTCAAGTGGCTCTGAGGTTCACCCAGATGGCAGACAAAATTCAACCCATCTGAAAGCTGGGGAAACAAGGGGGGAAAAACTACACTGGTTGGGTAACACCCACCAGCCCAGAACTCTTCTTTCCCAGTCCCAGTCCCACCCTGGCACAGTATAGGAGGCTGGAACAAGACTGCCAGGGATGCCAACAGGCACCAAGGTCCAAACTTGAAGAGTTAAGACCAGAGAGGTTGAATAATTTGTTCTGAAGGCCACGACTTCCAGTAAAGCAGTCGTTCCCTGCTCAGTTGTGAACCAACATTAACACAACATAAGGGAGAAATTCCTGGGACTGGCATTTTATTACATGGCTCAGCCAAACCTACGAAATCCCACTGAGCCACGAGTCAAACAAGGGATGTTCCACTCTTGCAGAGGTTTGTGAGTCAAAGGCTTCCTGTATCCTGCAGTTTTTTCTAATAACCACACCTCCGTGGTAGGAATCCTGTCCTCCCAGCTATTATGCACCCCACTCTTTCAACACACACAGTTAAATCTAAAATAAACAAACTAAATTAAGTTAGAGGTGAATAATACACCACACTGGTGGCATTTCAGAGACTTTCACAGTCTCTTGTGCAAAGCTGTGAACTATCACTCTTGTCTGAGGTGGGTCCTGACTTCATGCCAGGTTTAAAGAGTGGCTAGAAATGATAACCCTTATCAACTTACCACTTGAAACCACATTGTCGCAGTTCTGGTGGGGGAAGGGGAACATTGTTTTAAGGAAGTGAAAAAACAAGTTACATCTGTTTAAAAAAATTACCTATGGCACGTAAAATACTGGATTCCAACTGTCTCCGATTCCTTAGTCTAACAACAAATATTTTGGAACTACTTCATAATGGAATATAATCTCTAGAGTGGACGTGGTTCTGGTTTTATTTGTGCATATAGTGCTGTTCTGTGCTGGTGCTTCAGAAACAGCACTGATGGGCTCTAGGAAGAATCCCAAATCCCCAAGAAGAGGTCAGTAAAGACAAATAATGCAAGGCTGAAAAGAAGTGGATAAAGGGAAGAAAATACAATTTTTAAGAGCTCATTAAAAACAACTACAAGTATCCTGAGGCACAGAGGAGTCCATTGTACATCAGCCCTTGGGAAGGCAGAGAAGCCTTAAAAGCTGAAGATCATGGAAGGGAAGGTGAGTGAGCAGGACAAAGCTGAGAGGCAGCAATCTGGTAACATAACACATCTTCTCAGGGTGTTCATGAGTAATTGGTGACAAAATGACAGAGGAAGAATGAAAGGCTATTTTTGATAGACCAAGGTATCATATTCCCAGCTCCCTTCCAATTTTAGGATCACGTTCAACTGGTATCTGCCAGCTGTAGGAAGGGCCAAATCCATCCCTTGTCTGTGTTACCTTCTGGAGAGGAAAAGACTGATGATGTAGATTGATGTTTGTAGGAACACTGAAAGATCAAAAATACAGAGAAGAAGACTTGACCTGAGCACCATGTAAGAAAGAAAAGGTAAAATACGAGCACCACCAGGGTAAAATCACCATTAAAATCTGTCCAGAATAACCAGTTTCTCCATCTGCTACCCCAAGCATCACCACATCCAACAGAACCCCAAACCCTGTGTTCAAATGCAAATGGAGCTGAAGCAAAGGTGTCCCACCAATTTATTGTTTTTTTCACTCTTGGCAGCTGACTCATTCTCCAAGTCAGCTGATATCCAACAAAGTTCACACACAAACCATCTCAGTGACAAATAGTGCCTAAAGTCTGGGAACAGAACAAAGCATTACTGATACTCATTCTCTGATTATTTATTCTGGTTACACCCAACTGAATAAGTAGGATTTTTGTTCAGGTTGTCCTGCTGATTAACAAACCTCACTTCCAAATGCATTGCTCATATTCACTGAAAATATATTAGGGAAGTTAAACAGGTTTTCATGACTGAATGGACTTAAGATTGTTTGATTGCCAGTCAAAGCAACAGAACATTTTTTTCTGCCATGAACAAAACCTAGAAAACAGTAAAGAAAGATGCTAGAGTTACCACAAATGTCTAACAGAAAGGCATCCAAAAGAGGGCAAGTCATTTAAAGACTGTTTCATTTTGGTGACTACTCTTGCATTTCAGTCCATCATAACAGACAGATTCAAAATGTACCTTGAGCCCCTGTTTTTTCCTCTGAAAAACAGGGGGAACAATATAAATGCAATACCCAAATCAGAAGAAAATACTCCACCACCAGCTTAAGGGATATTCTCACAGCCTTTTAGGCTAATTTCCTCTGGTTTATGCTTGGATAGTAACAATTCTTATGAAAGGAGGATTTACCTGCCAATAATTAAAGAAACTACAGAAAGAAGTACCTGCAGTATTTACATAAGATCTGGAGAGGGGGCAAATTATGTGGAAAACACACAAGAGAGAAAGTAACACCTGAAGTTTTGAGAGATGTATTGGTGAAATAAGAACACTTTCTCTTTAAACAGCAGCAGAGAGTCAGAGCTGGGGTGAGCACTGGGAAAGCACCACACACTGAACTCACAGATCTTTACACACTGACATCTCCACAACAAGGGACAAAGGCTTCATGTGGACCAGAGCATCCATACAAAGAACTTGTAAACAAGCAGGCAGACTGTAGTGTGAAAACAGAGATCCAGTGTTGTATCACAGGTACAAAGTAAATCCCACTGCTAGAAAAGCAGTTTAAAAAGTGAATCTGGTTGCAGAGTCAATATAACACAATCATCACAATTCAGCTTCAGTGAAGAGTTGAAGAAAAAGAGTCAAAGCTTCACAGTGAATGATAAAGTCTTCAGCAGTTCATCATTTCAAGGCTTCTCAAGTGAAAGAAAAAGGTTTTCCCTATAAAAAAGTTATCCAACTTACAAAATTTAATTATTAAACAGAATTCCTTAGATCTGCAAGCTTAGAATATGTAAATGATTAGTTCCCATTATTCTGTGATTTAACTGCAAACATATTCTGAGGAACTGAGCATAGTAATGTTTTACATATCTTCTAAAGATGTGGATTTTGCTAGAGTTTGCTTTTTTCATACTCTTACCATTTCTATAACAGATACTCAGAAAGGGGGGGGGGGGGAAGAAAAAATAACCAAACAAAAATAACCCCTTCCTGAATTTTTTCTTCTTTACTGTGCAAAACTTCATAAGCAGGTGAACAAAAAAATCCCAACAACAACAAAAACAATTATCACAGTCTGAAATCCAGGAAATCTCAGACCTCAGACATACCTAAATGCACACATCACAAGTGAAAAAGTCACATATCACCATCACTGCTTGCATTTTGTTGCCTTATTTCACAAATTATTTTAATGATAAATTGATATTCAACTATTACAATGGATGGCCCATGATACTGCTAGAAAACACTCAGTTTAAATTTCCACTTCATTGATAAAAAAAGAAAGGAATTAAAGAAAAATTTTAAAAATTGCAAATCAGATATTCAAACCTCATGACTGCTTTACACTGAAAAGCTGCTCTCAATATTACTCCCTTTTTGAAGAGCATAGCAGAACAATGACAAAGAAATAACAGCTTGTATGAGGTGTCATCAATTGACAGGAAACCTCTGCAGAAAATGAGTCTCTACACCTGAGAGCATCAAGGCACAGTTGGCAGCTGAGCAAGAAGGACTTGCTTGGGCAATCTGCAAATGGGAACAAGGCAGGAACTGTTTATGGAATCTACTTGGGGGCTTTATTTATGTGTTGGGTTGTTTAAATGAATGTCTGCAGAACAGCATAAATTCAAACAAGCAGACCTACCTGCAAACAGAACAACCCCCTCTCTGTGCTGGTTTTGGATTCTTGGAAACCAGGATGGAAAAACATAAAAAGGGGGAGGAAATCAATTATTTACAGACTTACCAGTGACAAATCAGGAATCACACGAGAAATCCTCAGTTCCCATAGAATATCCCTTAGCCTTCCCTACAGCCACATCCAGACAGGCAGGACACTCCAAAGTGTCTGAGCATAAGCAGGCAATGCTGTCAAGAGTGCTCCAGGGACAGGCCTCTGTCAGCATCTGGAATCCATTAGAGCACACAAGCAAAAGGCTTTTCACAGAGCCATCACACTCACCATATGCTGAGGAGAAATGGAAAGTTGGCAAGGAGAAACATAAGCAAGGAAAAGGGGCAGATGATTTGTTACTAATGTACAGACTGCAACCAACCAACACATCTGACCTTTATTTTTCTTTTTCAGTCAGAGAGAAACTAAGCTATTTTTAAGTCTGGCTTATGGTGCACTTGTGTATGAAAGCTAAAGGAAGATCTGAAATAAACTATGGTATGGACTAAGCTCGATTAGCTCTTCAGCCACTCTCCTCAAAGAACTCTCTTCTCCCTCTCCCAGAAAACTGCCCTCAACCTAAGCTAGTGCTGACCAGTATCTCTGGACAAGAGGCTACACAGCTCAAAGCAACTGTAGAACGGTGCTGGAAGAAGGATACCAGCATTCCCTGTGGCTTATGTCTTTCCAGCTTCCCTCTCCTGCCTTTCTGGGTCTTCACCTAATGCAGAAATCACTGTTTCAGGTACTGATCCAGCAAAAAGACTGTGAACACAGTCGAGCTCACTACAAGTCACTAGTGCCGGCACACAAAAACCCATCATGGCAAAAAGAAAACCCATACTGGGATGCTTCCTGGGATGGCTCAAAGTCCTCATGAAACCACTGGGCTGCCCTGGCACAGAGGGCCAGGCCCCTTGGCACCTCCTCTGCCCACAGAGCACACTTGCTGTGTTTGCACAGAGTTGCCATGGGCAGGCAGTGGCTCTGTCCCCACCGGAGAGGTCAGGATGCCAGCACACCCAAGCATCCGTGAGTAAGCAGCTGTCCAAGACCAAACCATTCCCAGAAAAAGACAGCTGTTGACAGCAAACTGCCATTGCAAAGGCAATCCACAGGCTGCTGGGCTGTCTGTTCCAGGAGCAGCTCAGAAATGGAGAGGAGGCTGCAGGACAGGTGACTTTTGCCAGAATCCAGAACCTTGTGCATCATCAGGGCTGGCCTCTGGAATGTCCTCCCCACTCACACTCCATCACAACCCAGCACGTGGCTGGGGGAGGTAAAACCAGTCAAGAAACCAAACTGGTGGTCAGGAACATGCACTGTCACCCACAGGCAGCTCACCTTGCCCCAGCATAAAGAGGACAACAAGGATGACATGTCCTTCTGAGTCACAACAGCCTCTAAGTTGTGGGTTGGCTGCCCTACCCTAATGAGTCTCTCCCTGTTCCTGTTTACCAAGCAGAGATCATCTAGTGGGGAAACAGAGGCTGAGATGTGCTGACAAATCACCACCAAACAGAACCACGTATTGGAGGGAGAGAGGAAGAGTTTAGTGCTTCAAATACAGCTAAGGCTGAACTGTTACAAACAGCATTGTGATAAAAGCCTGAGTTATTTGTGGCAGCTCAGGAGCAGAAGAGTCACAGGCATTTCTGCCAATCTGCTCATCTGAGGAATGCTGGAAGCAAGCCATCCACAGATTCATGGAGAGGTTTGGACGGGAAGGGACCTTGGGACATTCCTTCTTCATCCTTCTGCTCAAAGCATAAGTAATTCTGAAACTTCTATCAGTCAGCAGACTGAGGGCTCCCCCAGGCAAATTTGATGAGGGAGATGCCAGTGCCTCTCCAGGCATTCTGTCTGGGTGCATAACCAGTTTCACAAAGCAAAGTTCTTTTTTATGTCCAGCTGGCATTTCCCTTGCTACAACTTGTGACCCATTGCCTCTTGTCCTTTTGTTCCAGTTGACAACACTCAGGAGACAAGCACACAATGGTTCAGGAATTTACTACCAGCAAGTCTTAAAACTGTTCAACAACACTTTGAATGGAACTGAGGGTTGCTGCAATGCTACCCTTCTGTCTCCCAGCTCAGCCCATCCCTTTATGGACTTGCCTTCAATTACTGTCAGGGAAGGGAACCCTGAAAAGTAGTCCTCAATTTAGAGAGGGGAAAAAAAAGGGAGCAATTTCTGACAGTGACGTCAATAGATGAAATCATCATTCATTATTTTCTGGCCAGCTTTCCACCAGTTATCTCCCTGAACCAGCTCACCAGAGGATAGGGTAGCAGTCTGTCAGCACGAGGGAAGGAGTAGAAACATACAGCAAATTCAAGGGCAGAGTCCCACAGCCCTGACATGTATCATCCTGAAGTGCTGTGGAACCACTCCCTGTGTGCTCAGCACAGACAAGGAGGTGAGAAGAGGGCTGGGACAAGAGACTGCAAACTAAGTTCTCCTCTGCTCTCTGAGGATAAGAACGATCTCCCCCCGCAAGGAAGTAGCAACAGATCAACCTACTGACAGATCTGATTTGTTTCATGTTACCTACAAACCTTGTCAAGGCAATTTTTCAGTGGTATCCTGGCAGCCTCCCCTCTCCCAGAAAAAAACAAAACAAACCAAAACTGCACAAAAAACAAACCCAATAAATAAACATGACCTCTTATCAGCAAAGACTAAATCCACCAGGATGAGAAATGGCCACCATTCAACTAAAAGTAAGTTTGAATCATGCTTGTTTCTCTCAAAGGATTGTGGTTTTATCTCATGAGCAGTGGAAGATCCAAAGCTAAGAAAAGCTCATCAATCATAAAAGTTTCTTACAAACACCAAATGGACTTTTTGGATGCTGTACTTGCTTTGAAATATCCACCAGTAAATGCTTTCACTGATGCTAAGGCAGAAAAGTCCAGCGACGGCAAAGGCAGAGCTTTCATAAATAATTTTGTTTGCTTCTCTAGCAAAAGCACCTTTCTGGGGCTGGTGCATTAAGGCACAGGGGAGACAAGACAGTGCAGAAGAGGGAGTTTTTCTAGCAGCTGTGGCAGTGCAAAGCAACTTGTATCTGTGCTGCTGCAGTCCCTCCCTCCCTCTTCCCTTGTGCTGGCTCTGGGGTGAGCACAGGAGTTCTCAGCCTGGAAAATGGGGGGAGGCAAGGACATGTGTTTTGACTGCTAGGATATGATGGGGTGGGAGAAAACAGAGGAGAGAACCAGAGCATACTGGTTTTAAATCCCCTTAGTCCAATGAAGAACAGGGGAGAAGTTAAAAAGGTGGTCCTGACACCTGAGTCATCTCCATAGCTCAGGTTTCTCTACCACAGTGACATCACCAATCCAAAATGGCACTGCCTGATGCCAATTCAAGAAGCCTCTTATCAGAGCATGTCACACACAGGCAACATCTCTTGGCAGGCTGCAAAAAGGCATCATGTGAGGTTTGGGATTCTTCTCCATTAAAAGCCACTGGGAGCTTCTATCCCATTTCTTATCTGAAACCTTCGTTTCTGTTGTTTATTAGCAAGTGTCAGTATCTAACCAGAGTGCAGAGCCCTTAACTAACAACTGTGAGCACAGAAAGACAACACCTTTGAGCAAAATCAGACTCCTCAACACTTCCTGAAATTCATTTCACCAAAGCCTTTCTTGAGTAAGTCTTGTTTCAAAACCAAATCACTCACATTTTAAACCTAAATGTGAAATGCCATCACAAACTCCAAGAAGAGATACACAGGGAATAACTTCACATCTTTACCTCACCACCTCATACAGAAGTCAAATAACCAGCTCTAGGGCAGAGGCTTTACACCTGGAATACCCATCTGGAAATGAGCTCAGAAGGACTCCTCTTCCTCCTCCCTTACTAAAGGGCTGCCAGTGTTGTTCCTAGGGACAACCTTTGCCACTTACACTGCTTGAAAACTTCATTCCCTCGATCCCTTCTTTAGATGTCTGGACTTTCAGTCCTTTAAACTGAAGTCACGATGGTGGAATAAACACTGGGGAGCCTCCTCAAAAGAGATCTCTGCCCCAGCTCACTAGTACAACACACTGAGCCTCCAGCAGGAACAATTCAAACTATTAAAGGTGACATACACAAAAGCACCTTCTCAAGTGACAGCCAGGCAGCAGCTACAGTGGAAATTCACAACCACAAATCCCCAGCACCACCCTGTGCGAGATACAAGTTGGATCTGTCTCTACCAGCAAAAGAAAAACAAAGCACAGGAATGGCTGAGACATCAGAGAGGCTCTCAAAGCCTCGCCACTGCCCTGACTTTGGATCAGAGCTATCAGCAGCTCCTGTTCAGGTTGCTGTGTTAACACACATGGTTCTGTCTCTTTGGAATTATTCCTGGAAAGTCACTAATTACAGAATACAATAAAAACAACAGATCATTAATACAGAAAACTCTGATTTTGGGAGACAAGCAGAAAATTCCATTATCTCCCTTTAAGATTGATCTAGAGTGCAGTAAGGATTAAGTACTGTTCAGTGACCTTTTGTAATGTGATTTCTTTGGAAAATTGTCTTGAAGCTCACTGCAAATGATTTCAGTTTTAGCAGTTACATAAACTAATCAAGGGCAGTGTTTCAAAACAGACAAGCAGTTAATAGCCAGGTCAGTAAAATGAAGGAGTAAAGATGGTCTTTTCCCTGCATTTGTAAGGAATTCAGCCCAGCATCCACCTCTGCAGATAACCTGGTAATTATCAAGGGCCTAAATGCAGCACAGCCCGAGATCCTTCCAAGTCCCTTTACAAGTAGGCCACTTCTCAGTTCAACAATGACAGCAAAAAAATTCAACTGTAACAAGTTGTCACTTTCATTTGGTTTTTAGTAGGAACATTTGCTGCCCTTCCCCACAACCCTTCAACCAGTCAGAGTTCAAATGTCATACTTGAAGGACTGGATTAATTGGTGACACCCAACTCCTCTTCCTGTGTGACTTTCCCTTCTGGATAATATTCCTGCCATATTCATCCTTTAGCAATGAACAATGCCAAGGACATCCACACACAGCAGGCTGACACCTTCATAATGAGTAAAAATTAAATCCACATTAGCAGGAGAACTCCAGACCTTGACAGAAATGCCCCTTTATTGCCTGCCCCAGTGCTCCAGCACTCCTATAACCACTCTTCCCCATGTCAACACCACTGCAGCAGTCCAAAATCAAGCTCAAGGTTCCTCCCTTCTGCTTCACTTCATTTCTAAGGCATCATGATTCCAGAAATCAGAGTGACTAAACCTTGCCAGCAAGAAGAAAACCTATTTTAATTCAAATTGCACTGGAGACCCACAGTTTACTGAGTTTTTTTAGAAGTGCCCACCTCAAAGAGCTCAGGACACAGCTGTGCCAGTGCCTCTGCTTCCAGGGCATTCCACCTCCTTTACATCTATTCACCAGGAGGACAAAACCTGCCCATGCTGTACCTGCCTGCTGCACCCAGCAGCCACGGGACCTCGAACCCTTCTGGAAAGGAGGCCAGAGTCCAGCAGAGCTGCCAGACACACATCCCCAGCCACTGAGCTGGAATGAGGCACTTACCCATCTCTACCTTTACTGACGATCTTCACTTCAAAGTAATAAATGCCACAGGCTGCAGGGATGGGGTGAGTGGCCCTGACCGAGGCAGCATCTTTGTGATTTTTACCGTGACCTAAGAAAGAACAGAAATGTAAGTACTGAGGGGATCTGGCCTCTCACACATCCTGATCTAAAACCTCACTATCTGAAGCCAGCAGGGATTTGTTTCTACACGGAGCCAGCCATTTAAAGCACACTTTCCAGAGAACCAGGATATGCAACCCTGCACTGCCACCAGGAACAATTCCTACAGCACGAGCATTTTAATTTTCCCTTTGTTTTCACTATGAAGTTTCTGAGAAAGACTCTCAGTACCACCTCTCCCCCTCCCCACAGACATAATTTGAAGACCAAGGTACACAGACAGAAGACAAAAATGATTACACAAGAGGGGAATGACATCAGTGTTTACTAGCCAGGCAGGAAAAGGAATAATCAGTTCTCCGCTGGGTGGGTAGGGAGAACAGCTCCAATAGCAAGCAAGGAAAACATCACACTACAAGTCTATGAACAGCTATTTGGTGTAAACCCGAGGAGCCAAAGCCCCAGCTACGCAGCGTGTCGGGGCCATCCGACCGCTCGGCCGGGTTTTAAGCAGGATGACAGAGTAAACAGACGGTCTGGCTACACCGGGCCCAGGCGAGCGACACCGCACAGCGTTATATAAGGCCACACACTCCGCCGGGGAGAGACCCCGGCTCCCCAGCGCCTCCGCTCCCGAGCGCAGGCAGCCCGGCCCAAGCGGCCCAGCCGGGACCCCGGGCCAAGCGGGCGCCCCGCGGCCGGAGCTCGGCGCCTCCCGTCCCCGCGCTGCTCACGGCGCCCCTGCCCCGGGGCCGCCGGACCCGCTGCCGACTCAGCCCACGCCCGGCGAGCCCCGCGGAGCGGCCGGGCCGAGGGCCACGCCGGGGCCGTCCCGCTCCGGGCCGAAGCCGAACCCGGCGCCGCCGCCCCAGCCCGGCACCTTTGTAGTGGACGCGCAGGTTGCCCTGCGAGAGGCCGATGTAGTTGTACTTGTCCTTGGGGCTCCAGGAGCGCGGCAGCGGCGTCTCGTCCTGGTTGACGGCGGGGTAGAGACGGCGGAGGCGCCGGCTCAGCTCCTGCTCCTCGGGCGGCCCCGGCGGCGCCGCGTCCCCGCCGCGCGGGCTCCCCGCGCCCGCCTCCGCCATCTTGGACCCGCTTTGTGTCAGCGGGAGGGGAGCGAGGCCCGGCCGCGGCCGGCAGCCAATGGGCTGCGAGCGTGCCCACAATGGGGCCGCGCTGCCCGACGGGAAGCGCAGTCCACGTCACGCCCGCCCCCTCGTCCCCGGCTCTCGCTGAGACTACAGCTCCCGAGAGGCTGCGCAAGCAAAGCCCCCGTCCCTCCCCCCGGCGCGCTGCACGCTGGGAATCGTGTCCCCGTTCCGCTCCGCTCCCATCAGCGCCGTGGGGTGCGGGGACTCCCGTTCCCAGCGTGCTCCACGACAACGCGGCGCCCAAGTGCCGCCCCGCGCTTGCAGGCGCCCGCCGGCCGCCTCCGCGCACGGGCCGGTTTCGGCCGCCGCGCGGCGCCCGCGCGTCAGGCGCTGCGTGGGCAGCTATGGAGGCGCGGGAGGGGGTCCTGCGGGCGTGGCCGTTGCCATAGCGACGGGTAAACGGAGCGCGCGCGCCATGGCGGCCCCGGGACTGAGGACGGAACCGAGCGCAGCCACGGGCGGCTCCGGCAAATCCCAGCAACCGGAGTAACCAGCGGCTCTGCGCTGCCAGGGCGTGGATGGGGGACCGCGGCCGGCCCGCTGCAGCTCACAAAGGCTCCTTTGGTTCTCAGCTGCATCCATGTGGATATACAGCCTTTGTACATATTTTTTTTCCCCATCTGTTTGTCTTCAGAGTACAGTAAAAAAACGGAACTCCTGCTGTGAAGCCACGGTCAGCAGGAAGAAAAACAAGATCCCTGAGCTGACTTACACTATGAGTTCATTCTTCTGTATATGACGCGCTTAATTCCATGTTTCCATTCTTTTTCCATGTCTCCATAGCAATAAACAGCCCCTTGTCGTCGTTCCAAACCTATGATCGTCAGAGCACCTGGAGACCTACTTAAGGAAGGAGCTGCAGCCTCTCGACCTGACTGAAGAGAGCTCCCAGCAGCTGAAGTTACAGGTCTGACATAAGGTTCTCTTGAGAGTATGATCTTCCCTTACTTGAGAGAATATTTATATAGTTACATATTTCGACTTTATATGCTTAGATATATAGTTATATGTATTTATGGATCTGTACAAGCCAAAGTTTGATACAAAAAGTTACAACCTCTGAGACTCCAGACTGCCAAAGAGGTATCAATTGTTTGAAATAACATCCAGTCCAAGGAAAAGGCTCTGGGGAGTTGAAGAATTCCTGTGAAACATCCAAACCCAATGCCAGCCCACTACTGTGACAGGCAGCAGGTGCAAAGCACCATCCCCTCCCATTCCTCCCCGGGAAGCTGCACCTTCTTACGAGAAGAAAGTGAACTCTGACACACATTGGAGAAGGGAATCCCATCCATGCAGGACATGCATTTACTGCTCCCAGCAGAGCTTCTCAAAGGACCCTTGTCTTTCCAACACTTCAGTCACACTGTATCAGCAAAAATGCTCTTCGTGGTATTTATGGAATAATGTTAAAAAAACCCCCACCAAACTTGAAAAATGCCTGCCCTTTGGATTGGCATTGCCTGCTGAAGAGATTTTAACTCTATTTGGCCATCACGTCCTTTAGTTTTGTGCAAAACCTGTTTAACTTCCAAGTTCTGCTGCCAGGAGCTGGGCTGGATTTCCAGGAGTCCCTGTAACTGGTGCCATTTGGCTGTAGTTTTAGGAAGCTATACTGCACACACAGCACAGCCCAGAGAGAAGGATCCATACTTGCAGTAGGATTTAGGACAGGCTCAGGATGGGGAGAAACAACTCATGTCACACTGACCCCCCAGAAGGACACTGAAGAGAAAGTTCAATACCCATCTCCATCCCTCCAAAACTGGTACATTTGACAGGCATTATTCTTTCCCAGCTTCTGAATTGTTTTACAAAGTCACAGTCCTTGGCACCCTTTGCTGTGTCAGACCTCATTCCTGGTGTGGTTTAGGCTCACTGGAAGCAGTACAATCATACACAAGAGTTTTGCCTGTGTGAGGAGGATGAGGGAGCACAGCATGGACCAGCTGCACACCAACTCCCAGTACAGGAACACCAGGGGAAAACAAAGGGGCACCATGGCTCCCACTGGGAGCAGAGCAACAGAAACCACACAGGTGTGTCAAACACAAACACCTGGCTGGCATGAAGAGCACCAACACCACTAAATGCCTGCGAGGAACAGTTTGAACACCACAATGCTCAGGAGCCTCTCAGCTCACTGGCATAAGCAGCATTGGCATGACACAGAATACATGTAACATTTTATTTATCTGAGCTGTACACGTATTCAAAGGTAACATACAAAAATATGGATAGTCAAATCACTTGTGACAAAGGCTGGTGAGACCAGCAGGGTGGTGTGGTGGCCACAGCACAACCTGCCTCCACTCAGGAGAACATCCAGCAGTCTTTGCCTGATTGCTTACGTGTGGAAAAGCATCACCTGGAGCAGTGACATGGAACAATCCACAGCCAGCCCCTGGGAGCAGACCATCTTCTCACCCACAGAGGCCATCACTGCACCTTCACTTGGAGGGGATCACTTTATTTCCACTCACAGCAACTGGAATCAGGATCTTCCGGTACTCCAGAGGGAGGTAGTTCTCTATCAGCACATTCAATGGCATCTTGTCTGTCACCAGCCCTTGCCTTTGTCCAAAAGGAGAGCAGAGAAGAAACAAGAGCTGTTAGTGAAATGTGTTTCCATTCGATGTCAGAGTAAGGTTTTCTTGCAGTGATGTTTTTGCATTTAAGAGCTGAAATGCTCTGGCTGCTTGTGACAAACAGCTCCAGATTCGTGTTTGCTGGCAGCTTCTCAGCTCCTGTGCATGGTGCAATGCCAGGATTGCCCACACAGCAGAGCAGACCAAGAGGGTTCCTGCACACCAGCTTCCCACAGAGCTTCCCACTGTTTACCATGGGGATATTCAGCTATATTGATCAGGACCAAAGTAGAGGCTCACTGCTTTTTAAATTCACAATCCACCTACCATAGGATAAATTCTACCATTTGAAGACGTGCACAGAATGATGTGACAGAAGGAAATAGCTCAGTACCCAGATATTTTTACAGTCACAACTCAGAGGTGGTTGGCATTTGCCAACTGTGTAGGCCATGTAGTTTTCCAGTACACTGTTTAGCTGACTGGCCTGAAAAAATCAGCATCTCCCAGTTTTGTAGAAAGAAAAAAAGTGCAGCATTTATTCACACTTTCTGTGTGGAAGGAACAGAAATACTGTTCTTATGCATGAGCCAGCAACAATTCCTGTTCTCTTTATGAGGCAGTAAAAAAGCGTAAAGACACCTAGAACAAAGTGAAACAACAAGTACATGGAATTCTCAAACCAGGGCAACTAACCCATCATGCCTCCTGGCCTGCTCTTACCAACCTCAGCACACACCTGCCAGGTGGGAAAATGAAATCTCTGGATCAGGACAGCAATAGATTGTTCTTTTTAAGCAGCAGCACCAGCACTACCTACAGAGGCTCATGCAAAGCTCATGTCATCAGCTGTGCCCTGCACCATCCCCCAAGTGACTTTAACATCACATTTGAAACTCTTCCAGTGGAGAGCAAGAACAACAACCTGGAGTAATGACTTTAAATGAAAAGTGGTGGATTGCTTCAGGCCTCACAGAGTTTTACAGTGGGCTTCCAAGCCAAGAATAAATCCCTTGTGTTTTCGTAACAGAACAAAGTGAATTCAGGCAGGAGATGAGGCAGCTGGGGGAGTCCAGAGGACAGAGCACCAGTGAGGCAGCTCTGAAAACAGCTCTTCCAGGTTGCTGTCTAGGAATGTTGCTGTTATGAGAGGCCAGCCCTGGCTGCCTGGCCTGGAGGCTTCTTCTCCTGCTCTGGAGAGGAATTGTCAGTTTGGATCCCAAGTATCAGCTTGTGCAGCAGCAGGAAGAGGTGTATTTTGTTTGGAAGAGGAAGTCACCAAAACAGACAGCAGGACATGTGAAAATGCTCACAGTGTCAGCTGCAGGTGCTTTTAGCAAAGACATCACTCGAGGATGCAAACAGGGTAGCCCAGCCTCCCTCTTAGCGTTTCTCTACTTTTTCTACTCATTTCCCAGACATTACTGCTTCACCCTTACACAAATCCCTCTCCTCTTGGCTCCTCAGATAACTCCTTGCACTCACAACCCTTCACTACTTCCTCTTGCCCCTCCACCACCACTGTCACTCAGTGGTGCAACCCAAGTCCACGGATATCTCCTGGGACAGAAGTGGCCTCACACAGAGTAAATCTCAAGATCCCATACTTACGGTGCAAACACTGCTGGTGCACACCCTGGCAACAACCAAGGTTTACTGGGCTATCAAAGCACCACCAACCACCACTGCAGTTTAGCAACAACCCTTCCATTACCTTCTCATGAGGATTTCCAGGTCAGCCACCTCCACTGTCTTCCTCCCTGCATGGTGGGCGTAAGCTTCCAGATCATCGCTCACCTGCTTGAAGTATCTCTCGGAGCTGAGGGAACAATGAGGAGGGAAATCAAATCAGACTGAACCATGTGAACACCATCTACTCACCCACTTCTGCAGGGCAAGCTGCACTAGAGCTGCTCATTGTTCAGGTCCCAGCCTGCCAGGGAAAGCTGGGGGAGAAGAAACTCTCCAGCCCACGGACAAAGCTTGACTCCTCAGCTCAGGCTCCCTGGAACTTCACTGCCAAGACAGCTGTGAAACAGCTGCACATCTGACAACCAGAACCTTTCCCAAACTTCCCACACGTGCAGGAACAGGGGCTGACACCAGTGAGAGAGAAATCAGCACTGAGGGTCAGACTACTGGCTACTGCAGTGACACTGTTCAAAAAATCCACAGATTTTACTCATGAAGGCAACAAGGTAGAAGGATTCAAAAAGCTGAGAAACCTGGATTCCAGTGGAACACCCTCACTGTGCCCAGAACAATGACCATTGTCCAGAGCCATCCTGCCCATGGAAATTGATCATGACAAGACTGTGACTGGTACAATTTGCTGGGACAAAACCCAGATGCTCCTGCAAGGCTGCACTGATCAGATACCCACACAGCAGCCCAAGGCACTTTGCACATTTCTGCCCCTGTTTTTATCAGGCCTCCCAAGACTGTTTCCAGCTGAAGAGAGAAGGCTGTCAGCTTGTCAGCAACACTCCAAACAGATTTATTACTTCAAGAAAGAAAGAAAACCCAGCACTAAAAATAATGGAAAGAGCAGTTTGTTGCTACTTACCATTTTTCAACAATTTTGAATGCATCTCTGGTCACTGGCATTTTAACAAAATGTCTGAATATCTCCTTTATCAAACTCCTTGGCATTTGAGGCTCACATGGTTTCCTCTGGGATGTTTTCAATCTCTTTGGAACTGTCTTAGGCTGCAACAGCTGCACGGGAGACCTTTGAGGGAAATTGAAAATTGATACATTGAATGAACAAGGCCAGGGGAGAGGCAGAGAACACCAGGCTGAGTTTGGAGAAACCCTAAGCTGAACTGGAAGGGACAAGAACTATCTTGAGCTCTTCATTCTTTCTCCCTCCCAATTCTTCAAAACTCTCATGCCCAAACAGGGCAGTTTGCAAAGAGTTCCCTTGATTCCAGCATGCTCATGTAACACACTGCCAGCAAACTGGAGTTCTCTCCAATACATGAGTGCAGTTTCCACTGCATCCCTGCAGTATTCCCTTTCCAGTAGTGCACAAAGTTTGAGGCACCACAAGTCACCTCTGCATCGGTGGACAGAGGAGGCTGCTCTGCAGGGAATCCTTCTGCACTATTAAGAACTTCAATGAGGGCTTTTTTGGTGGGTTTTGGGGTTTTTTCCCCCCCTTAAACAAGACCTTAAGTCCTAAAGGAAGTTACAATTGTCTTCCATTCTAAAATAGGAAAAATTGTAATAGGGAAGACTTAAGTGAAATCCATGGATTCACTCAGTACATGATTGGAAAACAACAGGAAAAAAATAGAACCTCAGCAATAGAACACATGCAAAACCCCCAGAAAGAGTGTGTGGATCACTTGACTCTTGCCAGTCCACCTGTATGTGGGCACAAGAATTTTGTCTTCTTGTTTATTGCTTTAATAGACAAAAATCTAAAGCCATGGGCTAGAAAATTCCTCCTGTTCCCTAGGACCCACTGCTAGTGGTTCTGATGAAGCAAATGGCTTCACCAAATTTCTAATTAAGACAATACAAATGTTAACTAATTTGGAGTAATGCAGAGGACAGGTTCACTTTCTGCCTCTAGGACAGCTTCATTCTATAGTCAGCACATGGCAACTGCACACAGCTCTAGGCTTCTGCAGTCAATGCAAGTATGTCATTCCATGTGATCAGAGTCCTGTCACCTTTAATTACCCCTCTTCTGCAAGAGCCTCTGCATCCCATAGTGGAGACTATGGCTCCAGAGTAGCCTACCAATTGAAAAACTCCTAGGAAAAGTTTTGCCCTTCAGCACAAGAAAATATTACAAGAACGTTCACTGGAAAGCCTTAAGACATCAGACCTGCTCTGGAAGAGCACTGACATTCACTCAATTCACTCTGAACTCAGCTGCTACAGCACTGAAAGAACCAAAGCCTTCAGAACAGCTGGCAAAGCTGGGCTCTGCTCTCCCCCCAGCCCCACTTCTGCCAGGCCACTGCTGGATGTGGCTTAGGCTTACCTGGGAGCAGCAGGTTTTGCAACATGTGGAGTTGACAGCAGGAGGTTGTAGGCTGGAGCACGGACAAATGCAGGAGTCTTCATGGAAACCTCTGGGGAAAAAAAGTACTTGAGGAACTGAAGTCTCTTTCCAGAGCTCCTGGAGAAAGCAGTGCTGCTGCAGCAGACAGAAAACCAGGCACCTCCCGACACGCCTGGTCCTGGTCACACTTCCTGTGCTCTGGCTGTGTCCCCACAGCACCCTGAGCCAGCACAGCTGCTGCCTGCTGCAGTGCCACCCCCACAGCTCCTGCCACACAGGCTGGGGGCTCCCCTCGGGCCCCTGTGCTGGCCCAGCTGGCTGGGCAGGCTGCAGAGACACACTCACTCAGGGCCAGGCTGCAGGGGCTAATGGCTGGGTTAACTTAGGTTGCCACAAAGCTGCAGCCTTTTTAACCAGAAAGAACTTCAAAGTCTACAAGCTCCCTCTTTGTCATCTTGCTAAGCCACTGGCAAATTCTCCTGAAAAAAGGGACAAGCTGAGCTACTGACTCACATTAGAGGGGCCAGAATATAAACTTCTCCCTGTTTGCAGATTGTCATAACTCCCTCCAGGCAAGGCTCCTGTTATCAGCATCTCACATGTTCCCTGCTATGAACCCATAGCAGCTTCCTCCAAGTCTAATCTGCATTGTCTAACTTCACTCTTGCACTTCACTTCATAACAAAGGAAAGAAAACAATGTTAATAGAAATACTGAGCAGCTTCGTGTCTAGAAGAGGAGTGATCATACAGGGCTTCTTGCCCAACAGCTTCCCTTGGAAGCTGAGTGCAGCCAAGTAATCCAGCCTATCTGGTAATGGCGTCAACTTCACAAAGATCCCTTAAAAGGGCTTGGACACCTGTCCTCTTAGAGAAGCCAAGCCCAACTACTAGAGGCTTCAGGGACTACTGAGAGTTAAACTCCCCAGATGAAAGGGTCAGAAATCTCTCAGAGAAAGCAGGACTGGGTGAAACTACTGTGGTTGCCTGCATTAGCTTCTTCTGAATAAACATTTCTGTGCACTGGAGGAACAGGGAGCAGGATGTAGGGAAAGGGACTGGTTATGCTCAAGTTTCCAAGGCAAGATTTATGACAAAAGGACATAATTTTTTTCCCTTTTCTTCCTCCTCTTGTCCAATGACACCTGTATGGTGCTACTCTTACTGTTCCACCCTATCAGTGAGATCTGCAGCCAGATCTTTCCACCTCTTCATACAGCTGTGTACAAGATAAGCATATTAACACAACTGTAGACACCCTAAGAACACCTACAGCTTTTCTTGTGGCTATCAGTTCAACTGTTGTGCTTGTGCACACTGCACAAATACACACAGACATAGATATTTTCATTACAGCTGAATATGGCCAAAATTTTCGCAATGGGTTTTAGGATGTCCTTTGTTCAGCTTTATACTTCAGAGTGTATTGTTCTTCAAAAGACTAAGACCAGTTCCAAGAGACATCACTAAAATACATTCTGGGCATTCTCAAACATGGCCTTGATCAAAGATAACTCAGTCTGATGTATTTGTTCTTCCAAAAGGCATCAGCACTCTTGGGCTAGACTGATGCAGTTTCTGAAGAGCTGTTTAGAAGTAGACACTTTCTCTCAGCTTTCTGGAAAACCGGGCTACTACTTTTGTTAACTGGAAAGGAAACCTGTAACTACACATACAAAATACAGGGTTCTAAATTACGTTTCAAGTCTGAAGTCACATAAATGGCTGTGGTAACACCAACTCAATGGTAAGACATTAAAAAATTGGCATGAAATTAGGAGTCAGGAAGGAAAGAACAGACTGGAGGATATCCCTATGTCACTGTATAACCTCACTTTGCACTCAGTTTCATCTGTTTTGGGCACTTCCATTACTTTCACCTCAAAAAGTACAAGATGATCTTGGTCTCTGGAGCACCTGATGAGCCAGTAATGATCTGGCCCTAGAGACAGCAGCCAACAGTTTCCCCTGGACTCTCTGATGGACTAAACAGTTAATAACATTATTAACCTCTGCTGTTCTTCAGCCTAGGAGGAAAAAATTCTCCAACCGCCTTCTGTTCCTCACCTTGACTTGCAGGGTGTCCAGCTTCATCCTCAGAAGGCTCTTCCACTGAATTATCCAACTCTAGCATGATAGCCTGGTCCTGTAGTTCATCTCCTTGTTCATCAGTTTCATCTGATGGAGTCATCCCAGGTTTATCGAATGAGGAAAAGGCATGAGAGTGCCTGCCCGGACTTTCAGCTCCAATGCCTTTGGTAATCTCACGTTCTACATTTCCAAAACAGGAAAAACAAAGCCCTGAAACAAGTACCTTTGCTTGATTCTGGAACTTCCACTAGTAAATTTTAATCAAAGAAACCTGCTGTAACTACACATTTCTAAATACTACCACCAGTACAATTTTGGTTTCCCTTAAAATAAAATGCAGTCTTCCAGCTTAAAATGACAAAATTGGTTTGATATTTCCCCAGTAATTAGCCCAGATTCCACAATGTAAAGGAAATTAAGTCTCTGTCTCAGCACTGATACCAGTCATGCAGCATGAGAGATCTTTGGCACTAAAGAGAGCTGTCAACATTAGAGGTGTCCTCACCAGCTCCGGGAGAGCCGTGGGCTCCAACGTTGCCTTCTGCCAGTTCCTCTCCTGCTGAAGGAGCCATTTCTGTTTCACCTCTGCTGTCCTGTGCTGGAGTTATCTGCAATTCTGCTTTTTCAGCCAGTTTCTTCTCCAAATGTTCAGAATATTCAGCACTTGCACCACATTCTGCAGCTAAAATAAGAAATTCTATCATACATCTTACCTACAAAAAAACCCCCAACCGCCAGCACACAGTTTAACCACCACTAGAATTTATTTGTGATAAATAAACTCAGCCATTAAGCTGTGAATAAGAAAAGCAGATGCAGTTCCCTTTACAGCTGAGAAATGCCCAACTTTTCCTGTGTTTGCTCCACAGCTACCTAATTAGGGGCACATCAGATCCCGATGAAGGAATTTTACTTACAGTAAGCAGAGCTCCTCCAGATCTGCCATCTCTATGGCTATTCCAAATTTTGGTGATTGTGTGAAAGACCAATTTCTTTTCCTTTAAATCTAACAATACCTGGAGTTTGTGCTCAGATTCTCCTCCTCATTTCCTCCGTTTTTCTGAATAAACAATTTTGTAAGAGATATACTCCATTACAAAGAGAAGAGAGCCTAAAGTGGTTTTAACCATCCTGGACAAGCCTCTGGCAGGCAGGATGAAAAATACATAGGCACATGACTTGCTTTTGTTTAAAACACTTGAGCCACTGACTACTTAAGCATTCCTTTTTCCTTTATACTACATATACAGTCCACATATCTGTTACTATGTAGCTCTGTTAAGCAGAAACCCACCCAAGTAATTCCTTTGAGAAAATTGGGCACTCTCATAATGCTGTCACTTGCTGAAGGGTTTGGAAATCTTGGCTGAGTCCAGAACCAAAAGCTGTCAAACTGCACTTTTATCATCCCCTCCAGTGACTGGGAATTTTCACACTCGAAAGTACAAGTGTGGCAAGGCCTTATACTTTTGGGACCCCAAGCTCAAGTGAAGGGCACAAAGACATCTGGCCAAAGGTGGTGCAAAAATCAGTTATACCACTCTCACTAACCAGAATACTGGGCTGCTTACACCAACACAGGGCCTAAAGTGAAGTGAAATATTAACTAGCTTAGATTAGCCAGATGTATTCTTTGCCAAGAGAGAGCTCTTCATCTTTCCTATGGGAAGCCGAGCAGTACTACAGACCTGCCAAAACATAAGAACCCTTATTCCAGTTCCAGTCACAGCCCACTTTTAGAGAGCTTATCTGGAAATGTTCAATTCCAGCATCTTATGTACAATTAAGTCTTATTTTACTCTGCAAGTCACCTCAAAAACTCTGTTTAAATCAGATTATACTCCATTCCCTTTCTACACTCAAAGCACTTCTTACCCTCTCGGAAAATCTTTTCCTGTTCCACTCCGTTAACTGTATTAATCATCTCTTCTTCTGTATCACTTATTTCTAGGTCTTCAATTACATGGGACACAACTTCTCTCAAAGACATGCTGGAAAGATTTAGAGTGACTGGGGATTCCAAATATTTACTTGAACTTCTGGAGGACAGAGAGGAGCTCCATCTACAAACAGCTAGAACAGATCATTAATGTGTCTCCTGGTAGCTTTTTAAACTTTCTTTTAGCTTTCCTGGTAAATAAAAAACCAAGCAGGGAGAAGAAGACACACAAGAAACACTTGTGTGTACTCGAAGCAGTTTAGGGAGTTTGCACTGAATCTTAGGAACCAGTTGGAAGAATCCTCTCAACCATTTTTCAGTTGACACTGAGGAGCAACACTGAGAGCAGCCTCCTGTGGTAGAGGAGAACTAGGTCACCATTAACTTCTGACATGAATGCCTTACTAACTCCAGTGTTTTAAAGATATGCTCACTCCCCCACATCTTCCTCTCATTTGATCCAGTCCCCTATTCCACATCCTCCACACTTTTCTCTGCATATCTATCTCTTTGTCCTAAAAATGCCTACCACTGAGCTCCTCTGAGCAACTAACCTTTTTCTGTCGATTCCTCCCCCTGTCCTTTCAAAACAACTTTTGCCTGGTCCAAGCAGTATGAGGAAAATGTGTTCCCACTTACACAACCAGGACTAGGCCAGGGAAATGAATGCCAAAGAAAGGTACCAGACACCAGGAAAAAACTGGCAAACAATAGGAATTGCAAAGTGTTGGTACAGAGTGAGCAGGGAGGCGACTGCCTCTGTCCAAGGATTTTTAAGGCCCTGGAGACAGTGAAGAGATTGGCTGTGACAAATAAGTGAGCACATCACAGTGAAGGTCTGGACTACAAACTTCCAGACTCCTTCCATGTCTGCTACATGTCCTACGTATCTCCTTATTTTTTGTGACCAATTTAGAGTGCCCACTTCTGGTGTCCCAGTACAAAGGAGAGATGGACCCAGTGGAGAGTCTAGCAAAAGGCCACCAGGACAGTTAAGGGACTGAAACATCTCTCCTAGAAGGAAAGGCTGAGAGAGCTGGGACTGCTCAGCCTAGAGAAGAGAAAGCTCGGGGCAGATCTCATCAATATACACAAGTGTCTGAAAGTAGGGTGTAAGGCAGACAGAGCCAGACTCTTTCCAGTGGTGCCCAGTGTCAGGAGAAAAGGCAACTGCCACAGACTGGAACAGACTGGAGGCTCCATCTGAACATAAAGAAGAGAATTTGCAGTCATTACCCTTGGAGACTGGTAAGAGCCACTTAGACAGGGTCCTGGGCAACCTGCTCTATGTGGCCCTGCCAGAGCAGAGGGGTTGGAGAAAACAACCTTGAGGTCCCTTTCTACCTCAACCACTCTGTAACTTCAGATAATACCTGCTAAGCCTAAGCCTTAAGCCATAGTACTCACTGCAAACCACTTCCTCTTCAGGAAAAGAAACCTGTTCCATTGGGTGACTCTGCTGGGAATGATCCTGCTTATCTTCTTGCTGTTTTACAGGTGTTTCTGTAGATACATGTCTCATTCTGTCAACATGCCCATGATCAAGGCTTGAGCTCTTGGAGTATCTTTGGGTCCTTCCCTCATTTGTGCCCACACTGGATACCAGGCCCTCTGGCCTTGATTCCTCTTGATCTACATCAGAAATCAGGCTCCTCTGTGCTGAAGTTTTTGAGTCTGACAGCTGGGGTTCAAGAGCAAAAAGTTTATTCTGGCTCTGTTCATCCAGCTGGGACTGAACAAAGAGCTCGGTGCTATTCATCATCATTTCCGCATCACTTGTCAGGATGCTTGTTCGAATCCCAGATGCAGATTGTGAGTCCACAAGGTAGTTCTGTTCTGTTTAGAAAGTTTTAAAACAGATTTTATGTGAAAAACTGTTCAAGGTCATAGGGACACACTTTACTACCAAGACTTGTGTAATTCAAAATTTCAGTCATTCAACCAAATTTTACTCATCCTCAACAGATCAAACACTGAAACTCTATGACCCCACTTCAGTGCCCCCAGCTCTCCCCCTACCAAACCAAGAGACCTCAGTACCCACAGAAGAAAATGATCCCAAACAATTCCTGTGGCTTATATCACCAAACTGGACAAAGCACATATTTAAGTGCATAGAAGCAAAGGAACTGCTGAGGCAGAGCCTCATTCTAATCTTGCTTCTCAAATCCCACTCTATTTCTGCAAATGTATTAGTAAATTTTAAATTCTAAAACACAGACCATGCTTCAGTAACTGCTTCTACAAGCCCCTTTACGTAAGGCCCTGCCTCCCAAAAGAGAAGTAACAACACAAAAGAAACCTTTGCTCTTCAGCAGGTTCTGTTCTACTCTGCCTTCAAAAGCTTGCATGTCAACAGCCTTGCGGGTTTTTGGCCTCCGGAGCAAGCCCCTCTTCTCAACAGTGTCTGGGGCCATCAAGGAACCCACAGACATACGAAGGGATCTGCAAAAAGAGGGAAGAAATCATTTGTCAAAATCACACTCCCCTTTTACCCTCAGAATACAGACATGGTGGCACTAACAGTGACACATTTCACAGAACTGGGAGAAATTTCTCCAAAAAACCCTTGAAGATTATATGTCAGTCTAAATGAATTATTTTCATAGTATCACCCCACATCACGCTATGTGTCACAGATATCAGTAAGCAGACTGGGTTACAGCCTCCCTGAGACACTGCAACACTACAGCTGACAAAAGGTTCATAAATTTAAAAAAATCTTAAGTAACAAAAAAAAGAGAAAACAAATGTTTGAGAGTGAAGACATACTCCAGATGACAGTGGGGTGGTAGGAGGACTTCCCAACAAGCTTAAGAAGCTACTTAATATCAAGTACTCTCAGCAAAGTACAGCTACCAACACACTATGACTGTTTTGAGATGGGAGCTGATAGCAACACATAAAGCACAGGAAAAGATGTTTCTCACTGGAGGTGTTTCACACCCTGGAGACTGACCATGCTCAATGACCTCCTGCCCCTCTCTCCAGGCAACCCAAGTAAAAAGGGAGTTCAGAGGGTTTAAAGTCAAAACTACAGAATGCAGCCCCAAGAAGCATCTTGTGTGGCACCCCAGGCAAGGGCTGCACTGAGAAAGGTGAAATAATGCGCTGACTTTGGCCAGGGTCATTTGCAAAGTACCCAGGCAACACAGGAAAGTAAGTTCTTTGACTCACTAAAAAGCTTTTAAAGTCCAGAAAATACTGCATAGATGCAACTGATATGATGAGACTACCAACCAGTACTGTGTACTGACTTACTGTTGGAAGCATGAAAACAAAAGGAAAAAAGGAATGATCCTAGCAAATAAAAATAGGAGCAACAGCAGCAATACAAGCTAGACCAACCCAGGCACACAGTGCAGAGCCACAGTTCCTGAAAATCAAAAGGTGTGTGGTGTAACACCTTCAAATTCCATCAGCAGAGGGGCAGGTGAATGTGTTACTGCTAACATTAACACAGGTCTTTAACATGAACCCAGGTATCTGCACTGTTCTTCACCACTTCAGATGTGATCAGTGAAGGCAGCTATACTCGGGACAGACAGAAGTTAAGATATTTTAGGTTAAACTCACCGAGTCATAATTGTGCTGTCCAACGTTGACTGAGCTAGAAAAAGTCAATGGCACATTAGTTGAGAAATAACCCTTTACACAACAGGCTACAGGAACATCCCAATGGATCTTCCTCTTTTCAGAGCCAGTCATGCTACAATCCTCAAAAGTCACACTTTGATGCAAACAGAATTAGATGACAGTCACTTCACTATTTCATGTCTACATTTCAGAACTGTGTATTAGAAATCTAATAAGCAATTTCTGAAAGGGTAAGAAAACAGTTATTTCAATGAAAATTTAACATGGCATATACCCTCAGACTTAATAATTTTAATTTTACCACATTGATAGCAAGATGTTAGGCCTTGGTCACAACCACCCTTCAGCAACCCAACCCAAACACATCTGGAGCTTTAGAAGCACAGACAACTATTCCACAAACTCTTGATGAAACTGGAACTCAAACCTGTTCTGCTCACCAGGAACTTCATAATTATTTTTATATAATTGCAATGCAAAGTATGCACCTGCTTGTATTTTAAAGTTTCTAGAATTGAGAGGAAGACAGGGATTGCTTCCTCTGGAGACACTTCAAAACTCAAAAAGCACCAAGCTGCAAAAGTAGTCAATAAGTTATATACAGTAGGATAGGTGCTTTTATTTTTTCCATTATCCCCTTTGCATGAGATACTGCAATCTGGATTCCAAACCTACAACTGCCCAGCTGGGCAGCTCCTAACAACTGAGCTGAGCAGGTGAGAACCAGCTGACAGCAAATGCAGCACTGAACAAGATAATCCTTGACTGCAGCCTTACCTCGGTTCTGGGGAAGTCGTCTCTCTGCTGCTCTCTCAAACTCAGAAATGCTGAGTTTCTTTCTCTTCTTTGTCATGTGGAATACGCTGACAGATGTGTCCTCAGCAGCAACATCTGGCAGCTGCAATTCCCCCCTACCAAAACAAACCAAGCTGGAGAGACATTTCTGATAATCCCACCTGACAAGATGCAACTCTGATCACTGAAACATAAGTAGAGAAGTCCTGCTCCCTAATCCCACCACAGGAACTGCAGCTATACCTGGCATTGTAATAAAAATGAAAATTATAAAAAACCCCTACTTACATGCTTGAAACTCTCTTAGATGGGACTTCTGAATGAGCTTCTTCCATGTCTTTATGGTTAGATATCTGAGGTGCCAGAGGTGAAACTTGGGGTTCTGCCAACAAACCAGAACATTTCCTTTCCACAATTCAGTACAGCAAGAGCACCAAAACGCAGCAGACTGTCACATCTACACTACAGGCTGTAAATTACACTTATTAATGGGTTAAAATTAAGACCTAGTGAAAACTGTTTGGGTTCTACTGGCTGTGACAAAGCCAACAGTGACAGCTGGCAGCACGGGGGTTCCCTGCACTGCAGCAGAATGTGCCTCTATAACTCACACCCGATCCTACAGCCAAAGGCAGCACCAGGATTATGTGCTCAGACACCAGGATAAGAAGACCACCTGAAGAGGGCTTTGAAGAGGATCTTCAAAGCTATGATTTCACCTGTGCAAGGCCTGGTCTCTCAGACAGTTGTATCCCACATTCAGCTGCCCTGCAGTGATTCCTCTGTTACCTACATCAGTCATACAACAATCTGATTTCTGTTCCATGTAACAGGGAAAGGATTTTAAAGTTTTCTCAACTCTACCAAAGCATTGTCTTTCTGTTCTCAAGTCTCCTGAAAAAAAGACACTTACCGTTCTGCATGACTCTCTTGAGTAGAAGCCGTGGTGTGCCATTTTTGAGATCAGGGAACGCTGCCTGTCTCTGCTTCACCAAGGTGCTTCTGACAGATTTACTCTTGTTTTCTAGACTCGATCCAGTCTAGAGGGAAATCAAAAGACAAGCAATTCAACACTAGTATTTATATTATTAAAGACCACAACATCAAAAGCATCCACCACCCATCTTCTAATAACAAGCTAGGCCAGCTGATAAGAAACTTTTTCCAAATTCCAAAGAGAAATTGCGCGTAGACTTTTTGACAATGGTGGCACCTCACGTGTGGACGGGAGACAATTCAGCTCGGGTATCACCCAGGTGGGCTCCAGTGCAAAACCCTCCTGTGGACGAAATCCCGAGTGGCCTCAGAGCACAGCCGCGACCTAAACATGCCGAGGGGTACCCGGCCAGCGCGAAAGGCGAGGGGCGTCGGCCCATTTTCCACGATTAAATGCGAAAAAGGGCGAGAGAGCTGCCTCCGCTCCTGCTTCAGGGGACTCGCTTCTATCTCAAACCGAGAGCGACCGGGCAGGCGGAGCCGGGCGAGTCCCACGGGATGGTCCATCCCGACAGTGACTCTCCTTTCCTCCTTTCTTTCTTTTCTTCCCTTCCTCCCGCCCTCCCGGACCCCTTGCGGCACCTGGGCCGCCGCCCGCGCGTTGTGGCGGCCGCTGCGCCTGAGGCCGGGCCCGGCCGGGGACCGCCCGTCGGCCATGACGGGACCGCTAACGGCCGCACACCTCGCGCGCCCCGCCGCCTCTCGCGAGATGCGTGCGCGCGCCGGGAGGGGCCGCGGCGCAGTGTGGGGCGGGTAGTTCCGCCGGCAGCGCGGTGCATTGTGGTCCGCGTAGTTCCGGGGCGGCGGCGGCGGCGGCGGCGAGAGGCCGCGCGGGCCTTGTGGGAGCTGTAGTTCGGCGGGGCCGCTCGCCCCGCTCGCCGCGGGTGTCCCCCGGCCCCGCGAGGCCATGCCGGGCTTCACCTGCTGCGTACCGGGCTGCTACAACAACTCGCACCGCGACAAGGCGCTGCACTTCTACACCTTCCCCAAGGACGAGGAGCTGCGGCGCCTCTGGCTCAAGAACGTCTCCCGGGCGGGCGTCAGCGGCTGCTTCAGCACCTTCCAGCCCACCACGGGCCACCGCGTCTGCAGCGAGCACTTCCAGGGCGGCCGCAAGTCCTACCTGGTGCGGGTCCCCACCATCTTCCCGCTGCGCGGCGTCAACGAGCGCAAGGCTCAGCGGGCCCGGCGCCCCCGCCCCGCTGCCGCCGCCGCCGCCGCCCCGCAGGGCCCCGCGGCCGCCGCCGAGGCCCCTGCAGGGGGCGCGGCCGAGGACGTGAAGCCCATCGACCTGACGGTGCAGGTGGAGCTCGGGGCCGCCGCCACCATCGGGCCCAGCCCCGCGCGGCTGCCGGTGCCGGTACCGGCGGCGGCGGCGGCGGGGGAGGAGAGCCCGGTGGAGGGCGGCCCCCCCCGATCACTCGTACTCGCTGTCGTCGGGCACCACGTCGGAGGAGCTGCTGAGGAAGCTGAACGAGCAGCGCGACATCATCGCGCTGCTGGAGGTGAAGATGAAGGAGATGAAGGGCAGCATCCGTCGTCTGCGCCTGGCCGAGGCCCAGCTCCGCGAGGAGATCCGCGAGAAGGACCGGCTGCTCCACGCCGCCAGCGCCGGCACCCGCAAGCGCCACGGCCTCTGAGGGCTGCCGGGGCCCGGCCCGGCGCGGGGCTCTCCATCCCGGAGCCTCCGCCGCCCTCGGTGCGGTGCCGGGCAGAGCAGAGATGGGATGGACCACGGCCTCTCAGGTGCCCGGCTCAGCCCATGCCACAGCAGCTCCCAGCCGGGCAAGGCCTCGCCATCGGATTCTCCTGCCTGGACTGGATCAGCTCGGTGCCCAGCTCCGTTATCACCCCGACGTTATCTCCGGTGTCACCTCACACCGGGCCCATCAAACCCGCTCTGTGCCGGCAGTGTCAGGACGCGCTGCTCGTAGCGTGAATGGGACCCGAGTCGGCACTAAGTGGACGTAGGGTATCAGTTTTCAGCAAATAAACTCGCTGTGTGTCAAGTGAGGTAACAGCAACACTACCCTGGAGAAGGCGTGTCCGACTGCCGTGGGCACTGTACCCGTCATAGGAATGGTCGGTGATGTCGCGATCAGCCTTGCTCAGTGGAGGAAAGCTTTAGAAACCCTCTCAGGGTGATGTGTTTCTTCAGTAAATTACTGATGCCATGAAAGACTGCTCTTCCTAGCGTGACAGAACCCCCAGATTAAAGAGTGTTCTTGTACCGTGTAGTTTCTGCTTTCTCTGCAGTGTGTGCGTATTGGTTACAGATGTCTCGATGCTCTCGACAACAGTAAGGATTACAGTCTGGTACAAAGAACCCGGTGGCATTTGACAGCTGTAGTTTATCTCACTGGCTTAAGACTCCCTCTGATGAAATGGAGGCTTTGTAACACATCGGAATTTTAATCCTTGGCTTTCGTTCAGAGAACTGGGATGAAACAGAAGTGACTTTACCTGCAGTGGTTGCAAACCTTTCCTGTCTAATCCTAAACTAGTTGGCATGACTAATAATCTGTACATTAGGCAAAACCATACTAAAACCTGCTTGTGTGTTCTAAACCAAGATTTAAGAGTATTGTAACAAATCTATGTGGAATGATTGTGTAGTCTCTGTTTCTAGCCAGCATCAGTCCCTTCACTTTCTGCAACAGGCAACCAAATCAACGTTGGCTAGAAAGAGGGTGGAGTGAGGGTAGCAAAGCTACGGGTTTGGCTTGGTTATGCACTGCCAGCCTAGCCAGTGGAACAGATCCCTCAGCAGTTTGGAGGAGGAGGAGAAGGGGAGTATCTGGCACCCCAGCACAGCCCTGTGGCAGGGGGCCATGACGATGGATGTTGAGAACAAAAGGCACTTCACCACAGTGTGCCCATATTTACCTTCGAGGGAAGAATTCCCAGGTGTTCCCTGGGTCTGTGAGATCCTTCTGGAACCAGAGTGCATTGCATTCGGTAGATTGGGATGTCACTTTTACTAAATTTTATAGAGGTATTTTCTAAATGTAAAAGGTATCTTTAGTTTGAAATTATGTAATCTTTGTAACACTGGCTAATGTAGCTTTACAACCGTCAGCTTCAACACTGTATACGATCGAACAAAAGGGCACAGTGGGGTTTTGTAGCCGGAGGTTTCTCTGTGAGTCCTGAAGCCTGTTCAGCTCCAGGTTGTCACAGCCTGCTATGTGATGCATGGGTCATTTTTTATTAACGTGTCTGCCAAGTTGGATGGTCAGCTGTAAGGATACTACATGTCTATCCATGTACTAAGTACTTCCTGTTACTTCAGTTTAATTTATTCTCCAATCTGAGATGTAGCTCTCCAGCTCTGTGCTATACTGATTTTTCTGCGAGTCGAGTTAGCAGCAGTTTTTTTGTTTGGTTGGTTTGGCTTGTTGTTTTGGGTTTGTTTTTGGTTTTTTTTGTAGGACAAGAAGATACCTGCTCCACCATTGGATCTAACATCTGTGATTGGTCCAGCAGCTCTAGATGCTCCCATCAAGACGGTAGGCAGCACAACATCCCTCCTTGCAAACGAGGCTGGTTGTGCATCTGAGCTTGTTGAGAATGTGCACGTCGTGACAGTCATGGTACTTTTTCTACCATTGGGATGCACTTCAGGATGTTCAGCCATTCAGCCTTGCTGGACTGGTTACCTGCTGGACTGTTTGACTTCTCCAGGTTACACTGAGGTGCTAACATGCTTAATTTTAATAAAGTATATTTTGTTTTCTTATGTTTCCTGTCTCCTTGTGGTGTATATATGTATTTCTGAAAGGATTGTGGCTGTAGCTTGTCTTCTCTTTTGTACCATCTTTTTATTCTTCATGAACTCCACAGCTGGAATGTGGGGATATCTTTGCGTTCATGTAGGGTGAGGAAGAGGATTTTGAGGTCAGTTCAGTGTAACACACACCTACCTACGCAGAGGTTGGAGCCATTTTGATGAGCAATCAAAACAGGCTGCTCTCTGTGTAACCAGGAGGGATTTGAGCAGAGAGCCAGACTCCCCACAGCGCTTCCCCCAGCATGGCTCTCCTGTCTAACACCCGGTGGAAGAAGGGGAAGGCATGGCCTCCCATGAACCAGCCTAGTGCACGGAAGAGCTTGCATGTGCTCTTAGAACTTGTAATTCCACTTGCCAAAGTTCCTGGTTTCAGATTGATTGAGAGCTGTTAGTCTCAAGCAAATGTAAGCAGCAAAATTTTCAGCTGTGCCTCAACCATCACATCTTTTGGTTGAACTGGGAATGTTAAATGAAGCTGCAGGATGGGGAGGTGATTGTCCCACTTCGCTCTGTGCTGCTGCAGCCTCACCTTGAGTTCTGGGAGCAGGTTTGGGCACCACAGTACAAGAAGTATCTAAAGCTGTAACAGAGCATCCAAAGGAGGCCATGAGGATGGTGTAGGGTCTCGAGGGGAAGCCATGTGAGGAGTGGATGAGGGTACTTGTCCTGTTCAGCGTGCAGAAGAGGATACTGAGGGCAGAGCTCCTTGAGGGCTGCAGCTTCCTCCGGAGAAGCAGCAGAGGGGCAGCACCGATCGCTGCTGTCTGTGACCAGTGACAGGATCCGAGGGAACGGCTGAAGCTGTGCCAGGGGACGTTTAGGCTGGACGTTAGGAAAAGGTTCTTCACCCAGAGGGTGGTCGGGCATTGGAAAAGGCTCTCCGGGGAGGCGCTCACGGCCCGAACTCTGTGAGAGCACAAGGAACGTTCGCAGAGGACCCTCAAATGCAGCACGGGCCGCGAGGGCCGCCCAGTGGTGTCAGGATGGCCGAGCGGTCTAAGGCGCTGCGTTCAGGTCGCAGTCTCCCCTGGAGGCGTGGGTTCGAATCCCACTTCTGACAAACGGGTAGCTTTTTGCATTAGGCTCGCCCGGAGTTCATTCGTTCATTGCTTTTAATTTCGTGCGTTTGTTCCGTTGCGGTTTTTTTTTCCGCCTTCCCCAGCCAAAAGCGGCCGCCGGGCGGCGCAAAAGTAGCTGTCAGAAGTGGGATTCGAACCCACGCCTCCAGGGGAGACTGCGACCTGAACGCAGCGCCTTAGACCGCTCGGCCATCCTGACCTGCCGCTGTTTCGCCTCCTGCGGCCACGTCCCATCGAGATCTCAGCCGGGCGGTTGTGTCCGCTCCCTGCCGGGACACCCCGCGGACAGCACCGGGCCCAGCCCTGTGCCACGGTCTGCATTAACGACCTGCGTGACGGGACCCTCGGCACGTGATACCAAACTGGGAGCAGTGGCTGAGAGTCCAGAGGGTCCTGCTGCCCCTCAGAGGGATCTGGACCGGCCCGAGATACGGGCTGACAGGAATCTCCTGGAGTGGAGGGTGATGAGGCACTACGCAGATTGTCCAGAGAAGCTGTGGCTGCCCCGTCCCTGGAAGTGTTCAAGGCCAGGTTGGAGCAAGGCCAAGGGCTTGGAGCAACCTGGTCTAGTGGAAGGTGTCCCTGCAAGGCAGGAGGTTGGAACGAGGTGCTTTAAGATCACTTCCAACCCAAATTATTCCAGGCTTTAACAAGGAGACGCGTGTCGCCCGGGCCCCGCAGACGATCAACGTCAGGCACCAGGACGCGCTGGGGGCCACCAAATGTCGCCGGTGGGCACCGAGCAGGACACGGCTGCACAGGAAGCTCGCGGTGGCCCGGGCTGCTCCAGGCAGAGCATCGCCAGGATGCGGGGAGCGGGGGCTGGCACGGCGGGGGCCGCCCTTTGTCGGCAGTACCCCGGTACGGAACACACCGGGACACACCGGGAGTGCAGGTTCCGCCGCACGCCCCGGGGTGGCGGGGCGGGGGCAGCCGCGGGGCTCAGCCCGGCCGCCCCGGACCCACCCGCGCCCCGCCCGCGGAGGGGCCGTCCCGGGGCCGTCCCGGGGCCGGTGCGCGGCATGGCGGGGCTGCCCGGCGCCCGGAGCGCCTCCCCGGGCCCCCCCCCCGGCCCTGGACGGCCCCTTCTTGCTCTCGCCGCTCGGGGGGCTGATGGGCGCCCAGGCCGTGAGTACCGGGGAGGGGGCACAGCGGAGGGGGGAGGGCATCACCCACTTTGGCGTTTTTCTTCGGCTGGAAACAGCCCGGGGTCCCTTTGGCTGCCACTCCGACCCCATCTCCGCTGTCTAACCCTAGCTAATCCCCAACCCCAAGACAGTGCAGCCCCTTCTCTCATCCTTCCCTCTGTAAAGCCACAGGAAAATTCGGATTCTTGTGCTCACACCCCTTGCCGGTGGTAACTCCGCTCAGTACATGGTGGTTCCCAGTGCCAGGCACGGGCTGATCCGTGCCGACATCTCCGCAGGGCACAGCCGGTGGGTCGGGGGTGTGTGAAGCACAGTGACTCCAACTGAGGTGTGCTGGGGTTGCTCGTGGGGCTCTCACGCTCCCTGAAACACGCCCAGCTGTCCAGGCTGTCCTCCCAGGCTTTGGCGGCTGCTCTCAGAAGAGCCCAAGGGTCTTTGCACCGTCAAACCGAGCAGCAGCATCACCTCCCCGTTGCTTCAGCGGGCAACCACAATAATCTCCCGCTGGTACTCTCCCCGGGACGTCGGGTACCACATGAGTGCAAATTGGTGGGTGTTCAGCTGCCTACGGTGCTGCACCGCCGCGTGGGAGCCTGTTCTCTCGTCCCCTCTCCTCGGGGCAGTGTTGTGGGGGCAGCAGTGGGATGTGCCCCGAGCAGCCGCTGGGGAACAGCTGGCACAGACCTGGCTCCTGGCTCCAGATTCCAACCCCTGGGCATGGCTGAGCTGGTGGTGACGCAGGGACAAATGCTCAGGGAAGGGGCCGGGAAGGATGCTGGGGGTGCCTTGTAGGAGCGTCAGGAAAGAGAGGTGGAAGCAAGACAAGCAGCAGAGACCTTTCAACTCTGCAGATGGTCCCACCTCTCCAGCCCCTTGCCTAGGCCAGACTGTTAAACAGGCGCCTGCTTTCCCTGCCAGCAGCCAGAGCAGGGCAGCTCACACGTGCCACCTCTCACTCTTGCAGGAGCCCCCTATACATGTTTCTCCCCAGCACATATTTTGTGATCACGAGTGTCAGAAATGGATGAGACAGACAAGGAGGCATTGTCGGGGCGGCCGAGCACCAGGGCGTTGGATGCGGGCAGGACAAAGGCTGTTGTGTTTCCTCATGACAATAAGTGGTGTGGGCTTACACAGGGGCAGAGCGGCTTTCCAAGGAGCCCTTCTCCTGCCAAGTGTGCTGCTGCTTTCCTGGAGTGAGGGGAACCCAGCTGCTCTTGGTGCTGGTGTGCCTGGGCTTGTGATGTTCTGTGTTTCACCTGCAGGAACCAGCCCCTGAACATGTTCCCTGTTTCACCCCACAGGTGCTCGGTTTACTGGTGTGGTCTCTCATCGCCGCCACAACGTACCACCTGCACGCGGCGTATGGCTGGGTGATGTTTGTGTCCCTCTTCTTCTGGATTCTAACACTCCTTTTCTTCGTGACTTACCTCCTGCAGCTTCATCAGAAGTTCTACATGATCCCCTGGCCCCTCGTGGTGTGTAGCTAAGAGGGAGTGAGGGGGGATCCCAAGAGGGAAACATCTTCGAACGATAGTCTGGGAAGGCTTCAGGCTCTTCTGGGCTGATGGAGCAAAGTCCCCTGCACTTTGCACAGTGACATTGTTTCATTCTGCTCCTCAATTGCTTTGAAAATGCTCAAACCAGAAAGTCCTGTGTCAGTCCAGAAAGTTACAGCCACCAACTGCTGCAGTTGTGGTGTCATCCAAAAACCTCCCAACACAACCTGGGGAGCATTTAATGTGTTCTCCTGGGGAATGGGGAGGAATGTGAACCTGAGCCTTTTGCTCCTGTCTCATCCCAGCAGGCATGAGCCTGAGCCCAGACCTCACAACCTCCTCTTTGCTTTCCCCAGCTGATGATCTACAACGCTGTGGCCACCGTGCTGTACATCACCGCCTTCGTGACGTGCGCGGCTGCTGTGCAGCCGACGTCCTGGCGGCAGTGGGACTACAACCGCAGAGCTGCCGCCTCTGTGAGTACTGGCGGGCAGGGGAGGGCCGAGGGACTGGGGCAGCCACCGCGGTCACACGTGGCATCTGCTCCTTTTGCAGTTCTTTGCCTGTGTCACGATGATCACCTATGGGGTGAGCACCTTCCTCAGCTTCCGCGCCTGGAAAGGGCTCGGCAGCAACGCGGCCACCAGCCAAGTGACTGACCACGCGTAAGGAGTGGACAGCAAAGCCCAGCCACGGGCCCCCCTGCGCCAGCTTGTACCAGGCTTGGTGGCTTGGAGCCTCATGTGCCACCAGGGCTCGTTTTGGGACCAGCCTGTGTGGGCAGTAGTGGTCAGCACTGGCTCACATGGATGCTGCCCTGTGGTTTCCGATGATGCTTCCAGCTGACGTGCCCACAGCACAGCCCCACCAGCATCGCCACTGGGGCTCGCTGGGGCTGCAGCTCCTGCTCATCCCTGGGGGTCATCTGGATCCTCACTGGAGCAGCTCCACTGAGGGGGCTCAGCCAATTTGGCACAGTCCAGTACTAAAATTCACTAACCCAAGCCCAGGCTCTCCTCTCTGCTCATTCACAGCTACAGTGTAAGTAATTGCAATTAACGGGGTGCAGAAACAGTGGCAGAGCTGGAAGATGGGAGAAGCAAAGGAAGCAGTCATAACTGCTCTTGTATTGATTTCTAACAATTTGAATATAAATTTTATGCTTTAAATAAAAACATTCCTAAATCCAGCACTGGATTCTGTCATGAGAAAACTTGTCTTGTGAGGAGGCAGCACGTACAGCACAGCAGGGACAGCAGAGATGTCACTGCAGAGGTGACGGTCCCTTCCCACTCCATGTGGGTTTTAGCCCATGTGGGCTATGGAAGGAACAAGTCCACAGGGTTCACCTCTCATTGCTTTATGCACACACACGCTCAGAGTGTGCATCCAAGACCACAAGAATACGAACGAGGTGCCAAGGCTTTGATCACTCCCTCTTCCTGGCTCAGCACCACACACTCCCGAGTTCACCTAATTAACCAGCAAGTCAATTTTGCCCATTAGCTGCAGGTCATTTTCAGAAATTACAATCAAGTCTGCAAAAGCTCTGGGAACACAGGATCAGCACCTTGGGAGAGGGAAGAACCATGCTGCTCCTCCCATGCTGCAGAACACAAATTTCACCTTTTGGGTGTTTGTCAGAACGAGAAGTGATGCCCAGCCAGGCAGAGCAGCTTTTCCTTTCACACCGTTCTTGTACAAAGTAGTAAAAGTAGCTTCAGTGAGTTCAAAAGCTGGTGCAAGCTGAGCTACACTGCAAATCTTACTGCATGCTCTGCATGGGAGAGGTTTCACCAGGTTGTCTGCAGAGGTAGACTCAGGAAATGGAACTGCATTGTTGGAAGGTGAGAACTGAAAATGAACTGGACACATGGCATTGGCCCATGACAGATCTGCCTTTATTTGGTTGTCAGTGAGTAAATCAAGGGTCAAATTTCCACAAATATGAATATATAGACATACATATAAATCAGGAACAGTAAGGAAATAAAAAAATAAAATTAATAAAAATAAACATGGGAGGTCACTATTGAATTCCATAGTCTAAAGAGAAAGCTTACCTATAAACGCTGATAAAGGACACCAGTCTCAGCTTTCCAAACTCTGACATGTTCCAAATTAGTTTTGTTAGCATTTCTCCAGATTCAACTGCATCACTAGGCAACTGAGGCTGCAGAATCTGCATCTCTTTGGGAAGGACGTGACCAAAGAAACGATGTGCTGTTCCTATAAAGCAGCTGATGGCTGATCAGCATGAGTTCTGCCTTGGCACCTTGCAAGCTACTTCCCTGCACACACTGACTTCTCAGTTAAAACCACAGCCTTGAGAACTGAGCACCTTTTATTGCCTGAGGCCAGGCTGGATGGGATTGTGAGCAACCTGGTCTAGTGGAAGGTGTCCCTGCCCATGGCAGGGGGGTTGGAACTGGATGATTTCCAGTTAAACAATGGTGCTGCAAGAATAGAAGGAATAAACTGTTCTGTGTTCAGCAGACAGGACAAAGAACAATGAGCTCAAACTGCAGCTCAGACACTTTATATCAGAGTGCAAAAAGCTCCCTGCAGCAGCAGCAGCAGCAGTTGGACACTGCAGAAAATGGCCCAGACAAACCACAGCGGCTTCTAAGATCCTGGCAGACACGTTAGGAGAAGTTTGGGTAGAGCTGGGAAAGGGAAAGCTGCCTCTCCCAGTCTCTTCCATCCATTTTGTAAAAGGGTATAAAACTCCAGAAAGCTTTGATTTCACCCCCTTGAGAGGGGCCCACAATCCTGGCCCTGCCCACACACCCACCGCCCTCAGAGTCGACGTGGAGCCGAGTCCCCACCCCTCCGTCCCAGCCATCTCTTGGGAATCGCTGCCTTTCACCTCTGAAATCTTAGTAGACCTTGCTTAAAATACAACAGAACTCCCTTCAGAATGACTTGTTTAATGGTTTAATGAAGTCACCACTAACGCACTGCTTAAATCCAGACTTCGACCTTCTTTTTCCTACAAACATGGAAAAAAAGAGAAATCCGTGACTCCATGCTGTTTTGGAATAAGCATTTAAGAAAATGAAACAGGCAATACATTCTCTGCTTGCTGCATCAAATCAAGAGAAAATTACATGTTACTTGAGCATGTGTGATTGAATGTGAGTCCAACAAGATTGTGCAGGAATCCCTGGGGTGAGGGGCCTGTCTGTCCATGTCAGAGCAGAGTCTTGCTCACATCTGGTTGGGAATGCTGTGCCGGTGGCTCAGGGATCTACTGAAATCTGGCTCCTGTCATTTGCCTCTTAGGACACCCCAATCTGCAAATCCCATCTGAAACTCCTCCTGCTGCTGACACATGGACTGACTCTTTCTCTTCAGCCTGTCCCCATTTCCACAAAATTCACAGGGATGGGGAAGGGGCAGAGGCATAACCACAACTGTGACGCTTTTGGTCCTTGTCGAACAGGACTGGACAGACACTGGACAGCACTGATTTTCATTTTGCCAGGAAAAACATCATCCAAAAACCTTAGCAGTTTTGCTAAGCACAGAGAGGAGAAAACAAATGAAAGAGGCTTAAAAAGCTAATTTTGGATAGACTAGGGATAAAAAATAAAAAAAAGATACTGTAGAATCAGAATGGCCAAGGAGGGAAAGGATCTCTGGAGGCCATCTGGGCCAAACCCCATGCTCAAGCAGGGCCACTCAGGACCATGTCCAGACAACTTGAGAATATCTCCAAGGATGGAGACTCCACACCCTCTCTAGGCAAGGAAGCTCTGACAGTGCTCAGAGACCTTCACAGTGAAAAAGTGTTCCCTTCTGTTCATTTGGAAAACAATGTTCACAGATGCAGGAAGTGTGGTGTTCCTGAAGAGCTGCTCACATGCCAGCTTCATTCATGTTTTCTAGAAATTATTAAATGTGCAGTTTGAGTTTAAAAAGGCACTCAGTGAAGTAATTTTTCTTTTGACTCTGGTAGAGCCTTTGATTAAATACTGTAACCTACTGTAGTAACTCTACCTTCAGCACTCTCAGGTGGAGCTACACAAAACCAACAGCTACTGTGCCAATGAAAATAAACAATGTGATATACTCACAGCTCTGTATTCCAAGAACATTTCTTTGAAAGCCAGAAAGTCTGTGAATGTGAGAAGCAGATCAAATATGTCACCTGGCATTTCATCTTTGTGTTGTCTACAGAGAAAAGAAGTTGGGGAGTGAGAAAATTGTGTGAGAAAAAATTGTTATTTTAAAATGGTACAAGGTCAAAAAAGGACAAGTAGAACTGTATCAGTATTTAAACAAGAATGTTACTGCAGGTTATCATATAGCAAAACTGCAGCCAAATATTACCATGCATTATTTCCAATCCGACTACATTATTACATTTATCTACATCTAAGACCTAAGAGTATCACATCAGTCCTTGAAAACCAAACCTGTTTATTTAAGAAGCATTACAAATTAAACAGATTCAAATATTTTAAGATACTCAGCTCCCAATTACACTTGATTTTCTTATTCAAGGGGAAAAACAGTGATCTTTCAAAAACAATCTCTTCATGAAGCTGGTTAAGCTAAAATGACCTGATGCAAAATCTGAACACAAACCAAACTCTTCTCTGAATGCTCCATACAAAAATTGCAATGAAAGAATTTAACCATATGACTGAAACACCACCAGGCTACTGAAGTGGCTGGAAGAAATAAACAAGACCCAGCCTTTTAAGGGTCTGGCTTCAAAGTGACAAGAAATATGAAAATCCTCCAGTGCTCTCATTCCAATTTCTCTTCCTACCCCTTGGGACCCAATATATTTTAGCATGACAATTCAGAAATTTAGAGTAGCAGGACATGCTGAAGGCAAGAAAAGTGATCAGCCACTGCCTGTGTGAACACTTCTTTTTTTAAGTTAAAGTGGAACCAGTATCTAAGGGGAGAACAGTCAAACCTAAGCTTTAGGTAAAAAGAAATAACTGAGAGGCACATAAGCCACCCCTCAGCCAAAAGCAAAGCAGAGACTTACTGCAATGACACTGTGAAAGCAACCATATCAAACCCACGAATCCGATCAAGCAACTTCTCTTCAATGTATTTCTCTACTAAAGAGATCTGAAAAAAAACCCAGACAAACCACCCCAATAAGATCACAACAGATTTCAGAAGCAGATTTCAAACAGCATCCTTACACTGACACCTTCTTGACACTCTGCATGATCCTCACTGGGCACAACTGCAGATTCCTCAGTGGGTGCTGCTGGTTCTGTTCTCACACCAGCCCTGAGGCACAGAGCTGCACATTGTTTGCTGGGGATATTGGTGAGAACAAACACTGACTATTTGTATTTATATTTGTATTTAGGAAAAAATTATTTTCAACTGATTTAATGGTACCGAATAGTAAACTGGTCTAGTTTCTTGATTATGCTTTGCATGAAGGATGTGATTGAATTATCCTATACAAGATATACTACAACTGGAAAAGAAGAAAGTTTGCACACATGCTAAACACATTATTTACTACAGCAGTAGGCTAAATTTCTGTTCAAGGGAGCTACACAACTTACAAAATATCTCTAGAAAATTTTGTATGAAACAAAAAAAGAAAGGAACCTAAAGCCTCAGGAAAAACCTTTCTTGCTTGCAGATCATGGCTGTGCTTCTGAAGGAGACAGGAATCATGTTGGGATCTGCTCCATGTAAGCCAGCATTTTATAAAGGGAAAACTATATAAAGATAAAAAAGCAATACACAAGAAAAATAGGAAAAGGCATCTTACATATTCATTAAAAATGTCAGTATAGATGAGCTTGTTTTCTTCTGAGTCATCAAACTCCTGGTAGTGCTTCTCCAAAAAATTCCTCTGTATTAA
Source organism: Corvus kubaryi (assembly GCF_017639235.1). Lineage (NCBI taxonomy): Eukaryota > Metazoa > Chordata > Aves > Passeriformes > Corvidae > Corvus > Corvus kubaryi. The sequence continues at coordinate 5,507,346 of NW_024581093.1, read as the reverse complement.
CTGGAAATCATCATCTGACAACAACAACAGAAATGCAGCACAGAGTTACAAGTTTGGTCATTCTTTCTGTAACACAAACCCACATTCACTGATCCTCTGCTTCCCTGCTGTAACCACAGAGCCCTGCACATGTGCAGAGTTCATCACATCAGCACCACAGCTGCTGCCAAACCACCACTTCTGACCCATCTCTGGGAGGACACAGGCTGCTGGTGAAATATTACCAAAACAGTCCTCCTGCTCTACATTTATTAATAAAGTTATTTATTCAGAACCTCTTTTTGCTCTGACTCTAAAGTCAGCAAAACATCTGTATTTTTTATTAAGTGAATACCTCTTCCCTACAAGAACTCAATGTTTTTCCCTTTGAATTTACAAATATTAGTGAAACTCCCAGATTAATTTCCAACTGCCAAAGAATTTTTTTCCAGTTGTGGAAGAAAATAAGAGTAAAAATTAACATGGGAGGTCACTATTGAATTCCACAGAATAGGTCTGAAGAGAAAGCTTACCTATAAACACTGGTAAAGGACACCAGTCACAGCTTTCCAAACTCTGACATGTTCCAAATTAGTTTTGTTAGCATTTCTCCAGATTCAACTGCATCACTAGGCAACTGAGGCTGCAGAATCTGCATCTCTTTGGGAAGGACGTGACCAAAGAAACGATGTGCTGTTCCTATAAAGCAGCTGATGGCTGATCAGCATGAGTTCTGCCTTGGCACCTTGCAAACTACTTCCCTGCACACACTGACTTCTCAGTTAAAACCACAGCCTTGAGAACTGAGCACCTTTTATTGCCTGAGGCCAGGCTGGATGGGATTGTGAGCAACCTGGTCTAGTGGAAGGTGTCCCTGCCCATGGCAGGGGGGTTCAGTGATCTTTAAGGTCCATTCCAACCCAAAACATTCTGTGATTCTGTCACCATCTTCGTGCTTTAAGGCTGGATACAAAGAAGTAAGGTTCCCCATTCTTGCAGCTTTCAGTGCTGGAACAGCACCAACTCTCAGTCTGCAGCTCAGACACTTTATATCAGAGTGCAGACGGCTCCCTGCAGCAGCAGCAGCTGGGCACTGCAAAAAACTGCCCAGACACACCATGGTGGCTTCTAAGAATATCCTGACAGACAAATTAGGACAAGTTTGGGCAGAGCTCGGGAAGGGAAGGTATCTTTCACAGTGTTTTCCATAAAAATCCCAGAAAGCTTTGATTTCTCTGTGAGATGCACAAGCATCTTTACTGTTTCTCTAAGAAGCAGTGTACTGCAGTGATGTGGAGAATAATTTTCAGGAGTCATAAGCACAAAGAAGACTTTTATGTATATTTTTACTACACTGCCAGGTTAGGGGTTCATGGGAAGAAAGGAAGGAAAGCTTCCACGAAGCAGACAGGAGCTATTTTAGCTCTGCTGGCTAATTAATAGAAGAGCAGCTGGCAACATGTTTAGCAGCTCTGTTGTTGTCTGTACCTACTTGCAGACCTTACCCATTATGATATCCTCCAGATAGCCAACAACTGCATCAAACTCATCAGAAGTGGTGGAGCTGAAAGCAAAGGAAGACAGAACTGCATATATTTTGACCACAGCAGAAATTAAAGTCAAAATTAAAAAGTGTTAACAAAAGCCTAAGTACAAATAAACCCAGTAACTACAAGATAACTGAAAAACTTCCTAGTTTCAACCTACAAAATAATCCATGGCACTGATGAGAAGACTGCTCCATGGAGATTCTCATCAGGCCTCTACTCTATTTCCTCCCAGTAAGGTGCCTAACTGCAAGGAAGAATAAATGTTGTTTTACTGGCATTACTGTCAAGATAATTCTAGTTCTGCTGCAAAAGAATGTAAAGAGTGTAATTAGAACAGCAAATTAAGCCTTTTCCAACCCACAAATCCCAGCTGCTACCAGTTTCCCTTCTCTTTCCTGCATTAACTGCACATGGTGATCACAGACCTGTAGACACTCTAGAGAATATTTTGAAATACTTGGTCTTGTGGAACCACTTAAACTGAATGTATACACAAGTACTACATAACTGAAGAACTTAAATATTGTTATTATGCAAGAAACATCCTCTTGTGCCCCAAACTAATGGGAGACTCTCCTAAGATTATTCTATCATGAGCAAATATTAAACACCATTATGGATCTGAAGTCATCCAGGGAAGAAACCCTTGGTACAAGCATCAGGAGTCTGGATCTATTATTGTGCAACTTGTTCAGACACAGTAAATAATCCACAGGATGTCTTTGGCATTCACAGCTCATCTTTAATGGGAGATGAACTCTTCCTATATTCTCCAAGAGATGAAAGACAAGCTTTTCTCACACGAGGGTAACAAGTCTCAAAGAAACAGGGACATTTGTCCTTAAGAAAAAAAATTAGCCTCGATCAGTGAAAGCACCATTTAAATTCAATTGAATGTTTCTTTCTCATCAGTAAACAGAGCAGGATAGCCCTTCAAAGTTTTGAAAAGCTCATTAAAGTTACTTTGCTATTAGAGACTACTCCAGTGAAATTAATCCAATAGTAGTTTAGCCGACAGTTTTCCTATAATCAGGCTCGCTCTGATCAGGAAAAATTAAGAAACCTTTGATTTTAAAAGGCGTCAGCTCAGCGAACGATCTCCTAGTAACAACATTCCTGATCCTGGGAGATGAGCGGAGCCAAGGCAAGGCCTGGAAGAGCCCACGAGAGGGCGGCACAGGGCCGGGAGCGGGGCTGGCCTGGCCCGGCCCAGGGGACACACCCGGGCAGCTCACCTGGCCTCAGTGCTTCCCTTGGCATGCAGGCTTTGCTATGCATAATTTCCACTCTTTTCTCCCCCTCCAAATAATGCTACTGCTAGTTTTATAGCTTATCCTAACAGCAACAGAAAAAGTGTTAATTTAAACCCTGGTTTAAGTCCGTGCAAATAATGGAATTTTAACTGTTCCAAAAGACACCAGTTCCATCTCTTTGTACAACACACATGCATCCGCACACCTACAGAGACACGTGCTCACCAACCCTGTGGTTTAATTCACCTCATCATCCCCAGTTTGGGCCAGCACAACCTGTGCCGCTGAAGCAGCCCTGGCATGGGGCCATTTGTGAGAGTCTGAGGCTGAAAGAGTTAAATCCATGCATGACAGAGGCACAGTCACACATCCCCTTCTGCCACAACTCTTAGGAGAAGGGTATGGCAGACACTTGTGGGATGGAATCTGCCAGTGTGAAATTTGGTTGAGGTCACCTGTGAATGGTCTCAGGTTTAGAAGGAGGGCACTCAAACACAGAGGAAGAGTCTCCTCCTAGGATCAACGACATAAGACAACAAACACTCTTGAAAAGGAGAAATTCTGAATTTAAAATGAACACCGGAAAAAGCAATTTCCAAGCCTTTCAGCTTGCTCTGATCCCTCAGCAGAGGTACCCAGTGCTACACTGACCACAGTGATATTTAGTTCACCTAACTCTGCACTGATGTTATTTCCTCTTGCAGCTTTGCATTCTGCACCTTTGTTCTCCTGAGGCAGAATCTACTCATCAGCATGGTGTAAGTTCATTCGTGTAATTATATTCCTATTAAGATATTTTAATTAGCAATTAGCTTATTGAAAATCTGACACATGAGAATGTAGCATACTCACGTGGCTACACCCAAACTTTCTCCATCAGAAGTCTCCATTGTTCCTTCCTAGCCAGAGTGGAAGAGATAATCTGTATGTTGCTGCTGTTAGTGGTTATTTCTTCTTTTTGACCAAAGTGCTAAGGAATAACACGACTTAGTGTTAATACAAATTCAATTGCTAAATTACCATACATTTCCCAAAGAGCAAATCAGGAGATAAATTTTAATTTTTAAACATAGGAATTCCAACATCACATTCTTCCAAAGTTAATTCTACTACTTTTCTGCAATAACCCAAATTCTCTAGAAACTTTTTCTACCTATTCAGAGAACAGGCTCAAAATGCAACCAGTCCCTATAAAGGGGTTTCGGGTCACCTCTACATCTTTTCTCCTGAAACATCTATGGCTATTATAGAACTGAAGCCAGATAAGATGAAAGTGCCACCCTGCTCCAGTGTGTCCCAGACCCGGCTCGCAGGCCAGGCTTTGGACAGCGATCCCAGGGGCTGTGTCCCGGCCGGACGCTCGGCCCGTGGCTGTCAGCAGATGCCGATCCACGCCGGGAACAGGGCACACGCACCCCGGGGCCGCTGGCGATGGGAACCCGCTGCTCTCGCCACCCTCGCCGGGCTGTACCCACCGCCGGCCCTCGGAGCAGCCCCGGGGCACCACCGCGAACACGGCAGGGGGCAAAGCCCCGTCCCTCCCCCGGCACCCAGTCCGCCTGTCTCCCTTTCCTCAAAGGGACCCAGGACAGCGGGCCGTCACTCTCCCTTCTCCACAAAGCGCCTCGGCAGTGGCATCCCCCCGTTCCCCGGGACCGCGGCCCCGCGCCCCCCGCCCGCACTCACTGCCCTCAGGCCGGCGCGGAGCCCCCGCCCCTCGGGCCGTCTCCTGGGGAACGCGCTCTTCCGCCCCGCCCGCAGCCAATGGCAGCGCGGCTCCGGCGCGCTGGGCCCGCCCCCGGCCCGCCCGGCCAATCAGAGCGCGGCGGGGGCCGCGCGGGAAGGCGGGGCCGCCGCCATGGCGGGCTGGGGAGCGCGTCCTGGGCGGGCCGGGTCCCGGCCTGCGGGGCGGACAGTGAGACAGCGGTACTCGCTTGGGAGTGGCGTTAGTAAAAGGGGTTTCTCATCAGAGAGTAGAGCTCTGAGGGTTGGGGACAGCACGCAGCTGCTGCAGCCCAGGGATCAGAGCGATGAGCTGGGCCGCCCCGGCACGAATATTCCACCCGAGCGCATACAGGTGCCCCGCTCTCACCAGGACAGGAATTAAAGAACAACAAACAGCCTTCAGGATGTTTTTATTGTTGAATGGACAACTTTGCTACAATTCATTTCCCCCGATGAGGGCCTGTGGAGTCACCACCTCCCATCCCTCTCCCCAAAGCCAGGGGGAGGGGAGGGAGCAATGGTGACACCGCACTTGTCATGGAGTATCCAGCTTGACAAAGGTGCCCCCGGCGTGGATGGCGGCAGAAAGCCAGTCAAAGTGTACAGTCTTTCCCTTTGTGAAATGAACAGGACAGTTCTCTGCTTCTCTGCAACACAGCTCCCTCCTCTGCCACCATTGGCTTCCTCTGCCCAGCACCAGCTGCATGGAAGACGGTCTGGGGCAAAATTTTCCAAAGCATTCACATCTTTTCCACAAAGAACACAGGCACTTAGTCCCATGTCCACAAAGACAGAGGGGCTCTAAGGTCACCTCCAGTCCAAGGGGACAGCAGATGCCTAGAAGCCACTGTGGACTTGGGCCTGAAGACCTTAATCTCATAGAGCAGTTGATACAAAGTAGGAGTCCTAGGCACTTCTGAAAATTTTACCTCAGTTAATCCTGGCCAGGGAAACCAAAGCCCTGAAGTTACTAGACTCTAGTAAGGCAGAGTTCAAAATGGTTCTGTCCCACCTCTTCCCTAAAGTATGATTTGTAACTTTGTACCTTAGGGATAAAAACTGACCATTGCATTTGGAAGCGCTTAAAACTTCATTTCAAGTGACCCTTGTGGCAGTGATGGCAGTCATGTTTGCTCACTGAACACCGAGCTGGAAGGGACTCAGCCCTGACTGAAAACATGGATACAGCAAAACATTGTAAAGTACAGTCAGCGAGGAAATGAGATCCCTGTGGCACAGATTTGCCAGTCTGACTTTAATCAAACCAGGCATCCAAGGTGGAAGAGAATCCACATTTTAGCAAAAACACTAACGAGCACTCTGCTTCTGAATCCAGTCTACATTTGGACAAAAGTCAACATAAAAATGATGGACAGAACTTTCCTAATTCACACATGTCTGGATGAAGTTCAGCACCCTTGAGTTAGCAAAGGCAGAAGGTGAAAGGAGTTGCTAGAGAGCTGGGTTCTGGAACCTGTGTGCAGAGATCCCAGCTCCTACAGAGGTCAGTAGGAAGCCAGAGCACTCAGCAGGAAGAAGCAGCCTCAGCTCTGCTTTGTTAGCGCTTCATAGTACAATAAAGATAATTAATGATTTTAAAAATAAGTTACATCACACCATGAGAATTCACTACAACAGCCTCTGCTGCTGAATCACTGCCAAGAAGTGGGATGGTTTTGGTGTAAGTTGTGTGTGAATTAGCGAAGTTCTACTATACAGACAGACTAATTTAAAAAAAAAAAATCAACTGGTGCAAGACTTGGAAGAGACCAAGTCATATCCTCAGTTGGTGCAAAATAAGCAGAACCCCACCGATTTTTGTGCTACTTCCCTGACACCAGCTGTGAACCCTGATTCCTTGTAGAAACCTAGTAAAAGTCAAGAGCTGCCTACCGAAGTGCATCCTTAACATACAAACATCACAAATGTGTAATTAAAGTGGAGCAGAGATTCCCACTGTATGATCCCTACCAAAAATAGGAAGTGTGGCCCCAAACCTGCTCAGAGCAGGACTGACATGTGGCAAGCAAGGTGCATTTTTAAGGAATTAAGAGTAAGACTGAAACTGCTATCCAAATAACCTTGTTTTAAATAAACTGGTCCAGAATACTCCTCTAATATTTTAAGATATATTCACTTTGGAAAAATTGAGCTAACTTTCAAAAACAACACTGATTAAAAAAGATGTTTGATGATACCTTAAAAAATACCCAGAATATCAAATTAATTCCAGTCCAGCATTATAATTAGTTAAGAATACCTCCTGAAAATTATAACCTCACCAAAAAATGTGGGTACTGAAGTTAAAAGCATCAGAAACATCATGTACTTGAAAATACCACTAATCTTTTAACGTTTTAAAAACAAATCAGAACATTCTTTGGAATTACCAAGTTATTAAAACCTGTGAGTTTCTCTACAGTCTCCACACTGTCTTTTCAAATCAGTCTGTGTACAGATGCAGTCTGTGAGCAGTTTAATATCGGAAAATACAGAGTCTCTGACCAGCAGGAGGCTACATTAAACAGGAAAACATTGGCATTCTTTTTTTAGTACTGACTTCTGCCAAAAAAAGAGACTTTCGAGCACAAGACAGCACAGCCCTGTTTTAGGAAATACTTATTTTCTCTTCTTTTCTAAAATGCATTGTATGTGTACTTCCAGTGCAAATTTTTTCAGCACTTGTGACAGGCGAGAAGGAAAAGGGGAAGAAGAGACAACTCCCTCTGCTCTTGCTCGGAGGAACCAATAGCCATAGCTCCTGACTGCTGAAACCAGCTCCCATTGCTGGCAGCTGGAAATAGCTTATTAAAGATTTCGGTTTTAAGATTAACAGATTACAAGTTAGCATGAAATCTGGCCGTGGCTATGGTTCTATGTGCATAAAGACTGGTTAGAGATGCTTTCCCCTTTCAGTATTGGTTGGAGTTCATTAAAAACAAGTCTGTGGTATTTCTCCACATGTGTCATGAAATGTGAGAGATCTGTCTGACTCGGGTTTGTATTTCCTGTCGACACAAAGGGCAGGTCTCCAGTTGCAAGGCACACTCCATGCACAGGTCACTGAAGGAGAAGAAAAATCAGTTAAAGCCTGCTTTTACAGTATGAAAAGCTAATCAACAACAACAAAATAATACAAGCACTAAGCAGTTCAGCCAGCCTGCCAGAGGCACAGTCAAGTTAAGTCCCTCAGTGTGGAGATTAGGCATTGCAAATCAGGTGTGCACCCATTTACAGGCTTTGAGAGGAGCTCCTGCTGCTCAGCATCTCCCAGACCTGCAGCTGCTCCTGCAGTTGGTCGGGATCCCACTTCCCTGTGCTCATTAATCCTAGCACTCATGCTGGTCTGGAGAGCAGCAGCCCCAGTGCCCTGCAGCAACTTCTCCACTTCTTACTGGCACACACCAGGCACATCTCTTTTTAACTTTCCAGCATCTAGACACATGGCAAGATTCCTTCCATGAGTGCTCTAAAACCCTAAGGAATTGGGGCTTAACTGGATTCATTTCCTAGTAGGCTGCTTAAAGGCAGGCAAGTGCTATTATGGTATAACTCGTACTGCTGTCTCATTTTTAGCTTTTAGAGGAATTTGTGACTTGAGACAATCCATCTGCTGAACATTTCATGAGTATGTGAGTATATTATGAATTTTCTGCACTCCTCACGTGATCTGGATTTTGCAGCACCAGTATCAAGCACTAATCAGTAAAGCCTTTGACATCAGGGAATTAAGACTCAGTAGCCCAGGGCAGCACATAGATGTAGCCTCAATACTTCTCCAAACACACACAGAATTAGGGGTTCAATCTGCTCAGGTCTAGGGTGAGGGGAACAATGGGAATACTGTGTTTAACCTCTGCATGTCACATCCTTAAAAGGAGGGAAGGTTATTTCCTTTATCCTGGGGAATCAATCAAGATGAGCAGGGACTACATACGGCCTCATCTAAGCTGAATGTCACACACACATTTTCCTATTTCTTTGGTTTTGGGTTTTTTTAAGGTTTTACCTGTGTCCACACGGCCTGAGTTCTGTGTCTGCTACCTCATCACAGCAAAGTGTGCAGCAGTTCTCTCTGATACTCACTTGCTTCAGCAAAGCCAGGCGCCTGTGTCTGAAGGGAGAGGAACAGACTCCCTCAAAAATTCGTTTGACTCAAAGCAATAGATTCAAAACTATTCTGAGAATTGCATCAAGGCCAACATAACACCTGCCTGTGCTACACCACACTGCTGATAAACATCGATCACAACTTCCCACAAAAAAAGGCTTAACACACCCAGAGACCTGCAAAACAGTCTTTGCTTCCCTATTCTGGTCTGTCAGAAAGGGACAAAGAGGGGATCAAATAACAATTCTCCTAGTTCCTGCAGCTGAACATCTAAAGAAATTGTTCTTTGTACGTGGGTACTTCTAGGCCTTAAGAAAAAAACCCCAAGTAAATAAACCTCACAAACCCATGTATCAACAATATACAGAAACCCTATAATGCTCTAACACAGTTTAAAAGAATAAAACCTGCAAATTAAATCAACATTCCAGTATGGCAACAGCCACAAGGGAGACTAAACAGATAAAAATCCCCCATTTGATGAAATGAGACATTTCCCATCTGGAACACACACACCACTCATCAAAACTGCTCAATGGCAGGGTGATGTGTCTTGCCCCAACACCAGATGCACTAAATTCAGCACAGCTCTGCATGAGTTTATGTTAAATCCTGTCATGGATAATTAGGGTCCACTCATACAGGCCTTTGCCTTATCTCCTATCACTTTTAAGATGATCAAAGCTATCTTTTAATTTAGGATTGGTTTATCATTTCCAAGCAGTTCAGGCTGTAGGGCAGGGATGATCTTTGTTTACACAAAGAACAACAGTGTCCAACCTTGAATGGAGCCTTTCAGTGCTATTGCATAATGAATGGTCTGTAACACAGGAGGCCAGGTTTCACCAGTCAGGCATTAACAGGAAACCAGTCTCCCTGAGCTGATCTCTCATCTTTTGGCACCATCATGTAACAGCTCTCAGAGCTATCGCCTGAACACTGCAAGAGCCGTGCCAGAACAACACCAGTCCCATCTGAGCATCAGCCAGAAACTGCAAACCCCTCATCCAGTGTGGGACACTACTAAGACAGAACACTTAATTTGAAAAGGGAGGGTGACAAATTTGTACCTAACAGATCATCTTAAATCAGACTCTTCACTTAAAGCACCTGCAGTCTCAAGCAGGTGTAATTTACTCTGGCTATATGCAAGCACAGAAAGATTTTGCAAGCTGCATTTGATTTTCTCTGCATAAATACAATATCCTGAGCCTCAGACTTTGCCAATGTGTGACTCCAACCCAGAAGTAAGGGTTTTCTTTTATTTTTAAACACTATGATCCTTAAGTACCTCAAATACACTTGATCAAAGCTAGGTAATTCAAAATTAGGCTCTGAATTTTATTACAGCTGGGGTACCTCTCCAACAACCTCGCCCCCACTTGATTAGTTGCAACTTAGGTTTGTTTCAGTCACATACATCAGCACCAGTCTGAGGGCTATCTTCAGACAAAGCTGGAAATCCAGGGTACATACCAGACTACACTGTATCTGTTACTGTTTGTGTTCCAGTAAGTTATTTTATTACTAATAACTTAAATCAGATGAGCTGTTAGTTTTCATTCCTGCCAGAAGTTTGGAAAAAGTTAAAGAAGAATGTATCCAGACCTGTTTCTATCTGGTTTGAATTATATTTAGGTGGAAAAACACTTCTAAATTTGAATACCCTTTGTCAGTACTATCATTCAAAAATGGGGAAATTTTCATCAGGACCAGAAAAGGACAATTTCAAGATTTGCAATCATTCAGCACCTCCATGCTGCCAACACCACAAACTAGGTCAATTTTAAATAGCACCTCTTTTTTTCTAATTAAGACTATACCTCCTCAATCAACCTAATAATTCTTGGATGGCAGAAGGTACTTTTACTAAAACAGCTTACTATGTGGTACTGGTTCATTTTAATTTAGCTTAATATTACAAGATATATTTTAATGTAATCGATTTTGGTTGCACATCTCCTGCCCTACTGATGAAATTGCACTGGAGCCTATTGCCTCATCATTTTAGAAGAGGGACCTATGGAAGTATGACCCCGTAAGAAATTAATTTGCTGAGTACAAGGCAAGACTTCGCAACTCATCAGTGAAGCATTTTATTTGTCTGCATGCAAACACACAAGGTAGGAGGATTACCTGGGCAAAATGATTTTCTCTTCTGCTGTCAGAAAGGCATGATCATTGAAGGTACTAAACTTCACTGGTGGTGGGTACTTGAAGGGTTTTGCCCCAAAGTTGAACTCACATTGTTGATAGGACATGAAACTTGCTGCAGCAAAAAAGCCTGATCTGCAACATGATGGACAGGCATTTTAGAATGACTTAAATAACAGCAGAGCTTTCCAGACATGTTACTATTACCATTTGAAAATATACCCTGAGACAGAGACAAGTTTAATACCAGTGTTTTGCAGCTAACTGGGAGAACAGCACATTGCAGCTGCACATACTTACCTTGTTTAGTTCTTAATTCCTGAATTTACTATCAGGATTTATCTGAATTTCTTACTGAGTCAGCCAATAAAGTGCCTACTGTACAACTTGTATTAGTCACACTTTCAAAACCACAACTATCACCTCTTTCAAATTTACAGAAAGGGCCAAAATTCAGTAATACCCCAAGTTCTAACAAGTACTCAAGTTTATCAATTACATACTCAAAGAACAGAGCACTAAAGGCTGAATAAAGAAGATTCTCAGCAGCTCTTTAAACTGAACTGCTCTTTACCTGCATCTTGAACTTTATTTTGAGGAGAAAACATGGATGAAATTATTAGCATGGTAGGATTAATTGACAAAGTACTGTAATGTTTCATGAAGCTGCATAGGAAGCTGCTTTCTCAAGTATTACACCAGCTTATCTTTTCCAAAGTAAAAGGCTGAACTTCCCTATGAGAGTTAGAGGAGTTCACCATGTGTTAATTTTAACAACAGCTGGCAAAATAAGCCCAACACCTGCCTGCAATGCTACCAAGAGACATCCTCTGATGAATGTTCAATGTGCTGCTCCAGGAGCTGACCCCAGTGAACAGCAGTCAGTTAACAAGCCCTCTCCAACATTTACAAGATAGGCTTTATTTTTCAGAAGATAAATTCCTCAGGCACCAGAAAATTGTTCATCTTTGCTACAGCCTCATTCTATTTTAATGCTATGCTAATTTGACAGTATAAAACATTGAGCTGAACCTACCTTTGGAAAGTCCAAAGTATTTATTTTGGACCCTGAAATCCACCTGTAAAATTATATCCTTCTTACTGATTTCTAAGCAACTTTCAACAGGGGAACTTGCTTAATGATGGCTTCAGGTAAGTAAATATGAATTTACATCTCAAATTGGAAACTCTTCATATAATTAAAACAATTATCCACAGAGGTCATGTCCTTCCAAATGAGCAGATACTTACACAGCAGATGAAAATACTTGCTTCTCAGCAGGAAGCTGGTTTCCATTTAAATAGAAGATCATTTGCTTTTCTTGCAAGTCTAGTAGAAATCCTATTGTGTCTCCTTACATGCAAAACAAAAATAATTTAAAGATTTAATTTCTGTTAAATGCCAACAGCTGAAACAGTTATTGTTTCAAGTATCACATATGTCACTGTGAGCTGTCTTACTTAAAAGGAACTGTTTGCAAAAGCACAAAAGAAGAAACATTGATACAGACAGCAACGAAAAAAAAAAACTAACCCAAACCAAAATCAAAAAACCCAAGAGAAAATAGTAAAAAAACTTAATTATTTTAGTCTGCCAGAGCATTAATACTATATAGTTGTAGAAGTATTGCAGAGTATTTGCCAAAGCCAGAAGAAAGCTGCACTCTGTCACTCCTTGGCTATTTTACACCTGTTGAAGATAGACTTTAGCAAGTGGGTGTTCTGAGGAGAAATTTCCAATATGCTTGTGCTATTTATTTTTCAGAGGTGTTTTAATTTAGCCATCCTTGGGGGAAAATTTTAATAGAAGAGAAGGCGGCACAGTTCACACAAGCATGGCATGCACAGAATCCTACCAAGATTTCAAAGCTGAGATCAAGAACAGAACTTTGCTGTCCAAGTAGTTATCCAAGAATTTAAAGTAAGCAAGACAGTGCAACTCCTCCTTAAAAAAGAAAAAAAAAAAGTCTAATTCAGAGATCAAGGTTTTTTCCCTTCTCTAAAACAACTCTTTCAACCCAGAAAGGAAGATTTCAGCCCTGTTGTGTACGACTTCAAACATGTGAAAAAAGGTCTCATGGTTAAATGTCCAATATTAATTGGTGCTATGATTTTTCCTCTGCATTTGAAAAGAAAAAGCAATTAACCAACAAGAGTCTCTTTACACAGACTGTGGAACAAGACTGTAGTGCCCACTGTGCACATTTAAACCACTGCTAAAGACACAGTGATTATTAAACTTTACGAACATCAGAATTAGGCAGTAACTGCTTTGTTCACATCTATGAACAGAAAGGGGAAAAAAATCCTGTGCAGAAATCTACAGTTAGGATAAACAGGAGAAGACAGACTGAATACCTTCTTTCCAACAGGGATGGGAATGTGGTTTACTTCTGGCATTATACCAAATCAGCTGCCGGCAGCCATCGTATGCACAGGAGTATTCATCGTCCCCGATGCCGTAACCTTCCTTTAGAAAGAGAGCAGAACATTTCAGCCTGCAGCCATTCCTCACACAGAGAGCTGAAGTGTATTTTCATTCACCTAAACCACTCTTCCAAGAGCAGGAAGGGTTTCTCCCTCCCCCCATGAAGGTAATTTTTTCCTTTAAACTAGTCAGTTTCATTTTCACATCAAAACGGAATTTGTTGGGGTGAGGAGGAAGGGAGAAGGGGATATTGTTTCCAAAGTGTCTTCCATTCTCTGTGACCTCAAATGACTCCTGTCAAAGTATTTAAAAATCCTAGTACCCAAATAGGTTAAATTTTTGCATCTTAAAAAGTCACCACAGAATAACCACTGTCTTATCTTGAAGTCCCAGTACCAAATTTGTAATGCCTTTCCCCACAAGATATCCATGTGCCACCAGAACCCACAGCACACACAGAGAACAAACATACAGGCCCTTCACCTAATTTGTTGCATATTGTGTCCCTTTCAGTGCCAGCCTCCCTCAAATGGTGAAAACATTATCAAGTGATAGTGCTAAGGTCCAAGGCAAACACAAAACTAAAGAGTTTCAGAGTGGGAGAAAAATCTGTCACGTAGCAGAGCCCAACCGTGAAACCCAAAAGCATTATGGAAGGTAAGTAACTTCCTCAGCATGGTTTGTCTGGAGTGCAAATACCAGACAGCATCTGATTACACAAGCCTCCCATGTCCCAAATTAAAGCTAAGCCCAGCTAATGGGTGTTTAATGTCATATTTAGGACAAGTCTTTTTGTTACAGATGCTGTAAATAAAGAGCATATGGCTTCTGAGGGCTGTGTTTGTGACATACCCAGAGGATAATATCCCTTGTATTTCAGGCACACACCTGATGAATAAGAGCAGCATTTGGCCACCAGCAAAACAGCTGCAGCAACAGAAAAATCATCCTATTTAGAGATGACATCTCCCATTTTCATACCTTGTACAGGACACACTCACAGAAAAATGCACATACACCAAGCTCCTTAACAGTAAGTGGGGGAAAAAAAAATCTTTTAAGCCTCTTAGCAGTCTAAAGGCAGACACATGGCCTTTTATTTCAGACAGTTTCTGTAACACTCAGTGTCTACAAGGACTGTGCTCAGCACAGGTCTGCATGGTATTTTTGTTTGTTTGGTGTTGTTTTTCTTTTGTGTGGTTGTTTTTTTTACTTAAATCACACTTCAATTCCATTCTAAAAATGTGGAACTGGACTTCGGATGTGACACAGAGATATATGCATGTTTTACATCAACAGAAGACAATGCTATTTCCATGAATAATTACAAGAAATAGAGCAAGACCTCTGAACTCACAGGAATACTTAAGTTAAATGGTGAGAGAAGCTACTCTTGCATTCCCATTGGGTTTCTCACCCCTGGTGTTTGTTTAATCTCCTTAATGTATTTCTCTCATACCCCACAATCAATATTTACTCACATGTGTGTATTTGGCCTATCTTCATATTAGCTTCTGTATTTGACTCAGCTGTAGAATGACTTTTTCTATAATAATCAGAAATGAGCAGTTTTAACTGCTTATCTCTACATTAAATATATAATTCTTCTCCTAAAATAAATTCTAAGTAGGAACAGAAGACCATGCAATTCCAACAGTAAAGAAGGGCTACAGGTGAATTTCTCACTCCAGCTTAGCCAGTAGAAGTGCCAACTTAAAATCCCAGCACTGTTTCCATTCTCAGCACTAGGCTAGGCCTAACATACCTTTTGTCCTAAAATTCTAGCTTGCACTTCAATGAACTTTAATGGTCATTTGGAAGGCCGATAATACAGAAAATTAACTCTAAGCTGAAGTAGACAAGTTTTTTGGGTAGTAACCATTACTCTTTCTTATTATGGAAACACTGAAACAGGTTATACTATAGCATAAAAAGCATACAAAGCTTCTAAGAGCCATGCAGAGTTACTGCAAAGATTTAAGAAGGAAGACCTAGTGACATCTCCATGATGACTGACTGTGTTTGGACTTCACGTGCACATGGCACATTTTGCTTTAATGCTAGCAAGTACACAATCTTGTAAGTAAATAGTAGGAAGAAGAATATTTAGAACTAAGAATAAGATACAAAATTATCTGGATGAGAGGGACAGTAAAGCAAACTATAAAAAGACAGTGTACTTGTTCTGTACTCTCAGGAAAAGGCAAGAAGGTAGAGGGTTTAATCTTTTTGTAATCCTTATTTTTAATTAAAAAGAAGCTTTTGCATTCCCAGACTGTACCATATTCCTGCTACCAGCAGGTCCAATGATACCATGTTATCCCAGAGTGAAATTTTAATTATTTCCCTTGTGAAATTTAATTTAATAGGAAAATATGTTAAAGAGGATGATGAAATTGCTGCTTGGTGACCTGTGTAAAAGACAGTGCATGAGAAACTGCTGTTCCTAGTGACTTATTGTTTACTTCCAAAACCAGACAGGAACTACTGTTATCTAAAGAATTTCCAAGAGATTATGCTACAAGAAATAAGTTCCCTATAGCTTCCAGACAACAGCCAGCAGGTAACAAGCTGCCTCTGCTGCAGCTCTGGATGACTTGGGTGAACAGTGCCAGTCTGTAGCAATGACAATACTGACTTCTCTTGTACCACCAAATTCAGCAAAAACAGCTCTTCATGGACACAAAATTTGAAGGAAACAAGCAAGTGCTCAGTTATGACCACAGAATAACCAGAGCTATTTTCCTAGATGTTGTAAGAAGAAAACCACTGATGTTACATCCCCAGCTCGATGACATTGCAGGTACTCACATGGTTGAGAAATTTGCTGTCTTTGGTTGCCCATCCTATCTGCATCACTCCTGAAGTAATGACTGTAACTTCATAGTACCAGACTCCAGAATCGACACAGAATGTGCATCTTACGCTTTCGAAGGACGAGGCATCACATCGTGCCTACCCAATCCAAACAAAAAATTCAGTGTCTACAAAATCAGCATTCAAACACCTTTCTTCCCTGGATCAAGTTTCTTGAATATAAGAATATACCAACATAATTTTAGATGCATTTCAGACAAAGTGACCTCTCTTTATAGCAGTAGTTGTCACACAAACTAGTGAGTGGGCAAGACTGAAAATTGTTCAGTGGTTAAGCCACAGGCAAAAAAAAAAAAAAAAAAAGCAGAAACTTGACAGCAACAATTTAAAGATTTAAAGACTAAGACAACCAAGACAGGAAAACATAAATCATTGGTTATTAACTGATTCCTGGTATGAAGGACAATTATTAACATAATTCAATGTTAATTCATGAAAATTCATCTCTAAGCAGTCAAACAAGTTTTTAGAAGGAGTTACAGAGGAAGGAAGAAACCCCACGTGGCCAAGACAAATCTGACTGCTATGAGCTTTTCAAGATGAGACAGGACAAACAACAGAATGACACTTTTACTAAAATTGTTCACTAAGTAAGTGAAAAGCCATCTGACTCTTAAGAATCCTCCTCACTTCCCTGAAGTTTTGGGGCACAGGTACAGGCATTACTTTAGTGTGAACATTTCTACAACTGAAATCAGTGTAGTGATGTTACAACCCTCTGATGACAAAGCAAATTTTCTGTACAAAGCTGGCAGACAACTTGGATTCATTCTAGAAAAATCTCAGGAGCAAGTACAAAAGCAAAACCTGCCTTTTTCTTCAGCCTCTTTTTCAGGTTGAAAACATGAAACAATTTCCTACCTCTAATCCATGTGGCGAGATCTTCAGGTATTCACTGACATCATTACTGTTCAGCATAGCCCTAATGTTGGTCAAGTCAACCTTCTCATATGTAAACTGCCTGCCTTCTTTTAGAACTGAAAAAAAACCCAAACCCAACCAGTTTTAGTTACTGCTGCAAAACTTGATTTTAAACACTTCATACACTGATAGTCAGTCTCCCTAGGATCCAGGTAATTTTTGGCCTAACTGAATGAAACACAGATTTTGCCTGCATGAAAACAGCCTCCAATACACTGTGTGTTAAATACCCTCTAAATATGAAAGCACAACCTGTGCCTCTGACCAGAACTCCCACAATATAATTAGAACTTGCAGGAAACCCACAGGCAAGTGGAAGGCATCCAAGGTCACACCAAGATGCCCCTATTTCAGGATTTACCATTGTATTTGTATATTCAGTGGGGAGAGTTTTTTTGATTCATTACAGTGGAAACAGATTTGGGGATAGGGAAGAAGGGGAAAACAAGGATTTAACGGTTTCTACTGTCTCATTTTTAAGTGATTCAAGTGATGAACTGAGCCACAGCAGCTCTCTCTCTCCCTGCTTGCCCTTTCTACATGGAAGGATCATAAGCATTTCTCTTGCCAGGTGTCAAATTGCTGACACATAAATGTTAATTTACAAGTCAAAGATCTTATCTTAGGACCCTTCATATAACTCAAACCTGCTGCAACACTTACACGGACATTTACTAAACACAGCTGACATTGGCTTTCCATAAGCTGACTAAAGCCCCTAAAGCCCAACAGACCTTTTACCCAAATTTATCTAAAAGGCATTAGAAAATACAAGGTCATTAGAGTTGCTGCACCCTTGAAATCACAACTAATAAGCACATTCAGTGATTTTTAGTCATCCAAGAGATTGACTCAGAACAGCACTTTGCCAAACGCTTTTTACTTTTTATCAAAAAAATCAAAAAGTATATTTACTTTAAAAAGTCTTTAGTAATTCTTTGAGCCAGTGCACCAGTGGGGAATGACCACAGGAGTGGCCATCACCAGGACACGTCAATAATCCAGACGTTCCACAGAGACAGAGCTGCACTGTTGAGCCACTCAGCACATTTGCTGAAGTGTGGGTTACAAGAAATTGGTGCAAAGAAGAATTTTCCTTGCAGCTCCAACTTGCAGAGTACAAACCACTTCCTTTCAAAAACATTTTCCTTGCCAGAATTTTCTTTCCATACAATTACACTGGATATATTTGTTGGTGTGGGGTTTTTTTGTTTGTTTTCTTTTTCAAGGAGGTATTACAAATCCAGTCAGGTACACCAAGTGCTCATACAAAGCAAACACAAAGCAGTCCTCCATCTCTTTGGAGGAGTGGTTACTATTAAATAAATCCATCACTTTGTTATACCTACACAGATTGTCTAAACTCCACTGGGCACAGAATCCAACCTGGCGTTTTAAGTAGTCTGGATTATCTGTCCATTTCTCCAGCAAGATCAGTTGGTCGCTAATGCACGATTCAGAAACTGTCATTTTATTTTCACCTGCAATTTAAGAGCAAAAAGAATAATTGCTGTAAGTGAAGGGCAAGTTTAGTTAAAAATAGTAACAGCCTACAAATGCAGGAGAACTCTCTACACACATCTAAACTTCAGTATTACAAGCAGCATGAAATTGTTTCCCCAAGCAGATGTGGAATTATCTTCATTCAGCTTCACTTCTCAGCACGGAGCTGCATCATCAAGAGACTGATCATGGCTGTTCTCCATCTCTCCCATACTGATTTATTTCTTTTCAAGTAACAAAGGTCTCATGTCATAAGTCATTATGTAGTAATTTCTAAGATGAGAAGGACTGAGTTTCAGCAAATCTCATAAGGGCTTTTGGGTGAGGGTGTCATTAAAGCAAAAAATATTTTTTCCTGCCTAAAAACTCCCAGTCCTAACTGTTGTCCAACTCTAATACAGATTTATGTCAGTGACAAAGGCATCATCTCACAAATCCTTTTATAGCAATTTCTAACAGCGAAAAGTTTCAGCAAGTATCTCAAGGGTTTTGAGGGGTAGAGGGATGTCACTACAGCAATAAATACCAATGCAGACTCTCATGCTCACAAGTGATCAGGTAAAGCAAATGACAATCATGCAGCAGAAGCCACAGTGTTAAGAGCAGTACCAGGCCAATACTCACTCGTTTGTGCAAACTTCTCCAGTGCTATTAGTGCAAAGAGCATCACTGTTGGGTGGGACTGGAAGTTCTAAACACAGGCAGCAAGAAAAAATTAATTAATACCCAGCACAGATAGACAGAGTTGCAAGTCTGTCACAGAAGGTTTTAGGTTCAAAGGAGTCTCCAAAGTTCCTGTATTCCACCCTCCTGTGGAGAGCTGGCTCAAATAGATCAGAGCCTTGTTCCATTGACTTCTAATTAATCTCCAAAGATGGAGATCCCACAGGCTCTGGAATCTCAGGTTTTTGTAACATACACTACTGGAGTCATGTCTGCTAAATATCAACTTTTCACAATAATAACAATAAAAAAATTGCATTATAATTGCTATGTATGGGTACATACAAAAAGATCAAAGACACTTACCAAGCTGTGAAGTAAATATTCCAATATGCCTGGGCTGAGTAAGCCTATGCTCGCAGGACCTGCAAGAACATCAGAAATTAAATGCCTCCATGGGAACTACCACATACCCATCACCACAGATCTTTTAAACACAAGGTAACAAATTAAAGACCACTGAAGAACTTCACAGCAAAGCAAAACTATAATATAGAACTATTATCATTGTTCCCAGCAAAATACTTGATGCACATTTAATAATCACACAGTTACTGGCACATTAGTCCTGTCCAGTTCACTGCTCTAAGTGGGTACAGAGTTCTAGCCATACCTCTGAGATTTTGGAGCAAGACCGCAGCAGCCTCCATGCAGCGTTTTCATGCTCATTACTTTTGAAAAGAGACTGCTTCCCCTTTACTTCCAGAGTCAATGTGTGAAGACCAGCTCCATTTATCAATAGCTCAAAATAAGCAAAACTGAGCACCTGATAGGGCCAACTTGATAGTTAATGATACAGCTTGCAGCAGCACCAGAGCAAGCAGCCAATTTAAAATGGAAAATCCCTGAAATAGTGTCCACTTAATCAAGAGAGAGACACAAGGGAATCAAACTCTGGCATCTACAAACTCTTAAAAAATTGCAGTGGGTTCCACCACTTCATTAACAGATTTGTTGCCTGAGCTGACACAATGAGATCTGTGTCCACTAAGATGAAAGTGGAGACAGTATCTCATTTTGGCTTAGTAAAATAGAGTAGAAGTATCGCAGTACAAAAATACTTCCAGACCTTGTTCTTTACTTGTTTTTTCACAGAAATACAGTAATTGGGTTTTAATAACCATTAGATGACACCAGACAATCACTTTTTCCCTCTATTTCCTGCCTACTTTCAGAAAAGGAAAAAAAAAAACTAGATACAAAACAGACCATCAGCAGGAAGGAAACTTAATCATCAGCTTCCAACAGTGTACTAGGAAAGACAGGGAATAAAATTCTATATGGAAAGTCACTTAAAATAGAATCTTAGCAATTCTCTTTTAAGCAACACAGAAGAGAATCTTTTCAGCTATCTACAATAGAATAAGACATGTCTACTGGAAAAAGCATATTTCTTTTTTATTTCTATACAGCCTCCAAGACCACTAACTTGATACTCCTGCCTACACTCTGGAGAATGTGTCCTCAATAATTCACAGCCAGAGTGGGACTGCAGAAGAGACTGATTACCAGTGCTAAGGCAGTATAACAAACAGTGATCCTCAATCACTAACCACTCACCAGAAGGATTTGTGAATGGCTCATTCAGACATTCGAATCAACCAGATTCTGTCATGCCTGGCACCCCCTCTACGAAGAACATTATTCAGTTCTAAGAAAACACTTCTGACCTAGTCTGCATCATGGGTGCTAAAGCAGAAGGTGTTGTAGAGAGCCCCAGGTGTTGTGAGGAGAACCCCAGGGCTTTACCTGCTAATTTCTCTGCCAAGCAGCCGAGCACTGCAGTCGTGTTCCGGTGCTTGGCAGGGTGACAAGCATCCTGGCAAGCAGCAACTCCACTTAAGTTTAATATTTCAGTTAACTTCTGCAATGCATCCTGCAAAAGAAAAATCAGAAATCTCTTCAATGTTACTGACAGATACAGTTTCCCCTAATTCAGTATCGTTCAACAGATTGGTTTTTATGCTACATTACTAAAGTCAGCATCATATTACAGACAGCATGGGGTGGTTATCTCCTAAGATAAGAAGATAACAATGGACAGATGAGAAGAAAAGCTCAACAGACCTAAGAGCTGTAACTTTAAAATTACCACCAGATTGTTGGTAATTGTGATCAACAGCTCAGGACACTTCTGGACATACCTAAGTGAGCTCCTCGTGGCAATAGGAAGCAATTAGCACATATGGCACCACTGTCATCTGATCTATTTCCAGCGTCCTAAAACTGACACCCTTTTCAAAAGAAAGGGACTGTTGCAGATTTTAGAATTCAGGACTAAAGAGACACGCCCCCTCCCCAAAAAGCCCAAATTCCCATCATAAATTTAGGATGTTGTCAACTTTACAGGATGTCTCAAACTGTATTCTTGAGAGCCTAAATGGTTTTCTGTAGTCACACAAATTTAGGAAGTAACCAATAAGGGTAATAAATCTAACATGTCATGCTTTGACTTGCTTTGTTCAGGCAATATGGTATGAATAAAATTCAAGATAGGTCTAGAGCATACTCTGCATTTTCAGGGTAGTTAGGGGTTAATCTAGAGCCAGAACAAGTCATCCCACAGGGAGAACCCCACCCTGAAAAGTTCCAAATTCTCCTCAGCTTTCCAGACTTCATGAAAGTTTTAGCTGATTCAGATTGAAACTGCATAATCTCAGGCAAGGATCTAATTAAAACAGAAGAACTCCTCATATTGAAGTCATCAGCAGCCATTTGGAGGAAAAATGAGCACTGCTCAAGTTGAATAGATGTGGTTTTTTGAACTGTGTTGAGCCACACTCAAATCAATTGACTGTGCTAGAGTCTGAGGTCTGTACAGAGATCACACTGAAAAGTAGTTATGTTCTTAAAAGGAAAGCCACAAAAACAGAACTGATGAACAGGACTGAGCTAAGTGGAAAGAACAGAGAAAGAAGAAAGAATGACTGAGCTACAGACTTGGGATGGAAAAGACTCACTAAAATTAGACTCTTGACATACTCTGATAGTGCTTTTAGCCATTATTAGAACTGTCAGAGAGATCAACTACTTTGAGTTAAATAAAGACTTTATAGAATAAACAGTTTACTGCACTGCCCTTTTAACTTTATGGACTTTATAGCCTGCAATAACAGAAAATGAAATACAGCTTGCTGCTGTTCTCCAGCTGTCATGGAAGTGAGGCACTGACTTAAAATCCGTAAGACAAAAAACTTAAAAATTATCCTGTATAGAAAGAAAATGAACAGCAGCACACACTTTACTAGGTCACATGTGGCCAGCAGACCTCACAGCTGCAGCTCCTTGTGCTGTAAAGACACAGGAAAAACCACTGTGCACCCCAGAAAAAAAGGGACCTCACTCCTTTTGTCTTGATAACGTCAACTATTTTATAGCAAACTCCTTAAAAGTACCCAAATAAAAGTCATGTGGGTTTTGAAAAACAAATCATTTGATTGCCAAGTACATTGTAGAGCCAAACAAAAAGTCCAAAATCACTCTTCCTATGATGCATTCGTAGTGGTCTCCATTTCCTGATCTCTTTTTAAAGCAGACAAAGTTTCTAGTCATAGCTTCATTTTCAAAATAATTCAGCAGTCTATATGACAGTCATAATAAATTTCTCTTGTTTCAAAGTCTCAGATAAGTTTAATCAATAGCCTAGAGGAAACAAACCCACGTCAGGTAGTTTGAGAACTTGACCAATTCTCCAGTCACTGACGTAACCAGCTCTTTATATTCCTAACAACACCAATGGAAGACGAAAACTGGCAGCATCAGGAGCTTCAGAAATGAAAGCTGCAATGGTACGACCATCAATTTCTCAAGAAACGAGATCATGACAAACATTTGAAGACAGACAAGTTCTCTGTACAAACATTATGTTTAGCATCCTAAATGCCTGAGGCTTTCACTTACACACCTACACCAACACAGTAGGAACACCTCAGGTCATCTGTCCACCCAAAACCAGATTAGTGGCCAGTAAAACAAAAGTATTCTCATTTGCCAAAGTCACATATAGATATTTCATTGTTAAAAAATGTCATTTGCTTAGCTTAACACAGCCATTGTGTTGCATTCCTCACGTGCAGGGCAGGAACAATTTCAAAGTGACTTGTCAACATGCAGCTTTGCAAATGAAAGAACAAAAGGGCAGAACTTGTGCAGCTTTTGCAGCACCTGCACACCCTCCCTGCACAGTGTAAGTACCACATGGCAGGAAAGAGTGGCAAGAAAAGCAGCCAAAACCCAAAGGTCTCTTGTTCCTTCCCCATGAACCAAATTTACCTTTTTTGGGAATGCTCTTAGCATTAATTAGCATTTAGACACCAAGTCACCCCAAATTACTCGAAGTTGAATGTTACACCCATTTTCTGAGCCACTAGCAGTCTTGCATCACTGGTGAAACCCACCCAGAGAGATCATGGGTGTGGCAACCACGAATAACTGACATCCAGCCACAGATAAACACATGTGCTTTCGACTCACTTTTGTTGGCAGTGGACATTCATCAAGTAGTAGCGTTATAACAGCTGGTCCCAGGGGATCTTCTAATGGAATAACTCTAATTAAAGACTGGACAACTTCCAACCAGCCTTCATCTGTCAACCACAAAACAGAAATCACACTCAGAATTAACAGTGAAATGCAGAAGTGTTCAAAATACATCCCTAAATGTAAACTGAAAAATCCTCAAAATTACCCAGTGAGCTTAGAGACATTGGGAAAAAACAGTTTGCTTTTTACACCACTGTTGTAGTTTGCAGTAGGTTAGAAGCTTACATTCAAGAAAGAAAAAGTTTACAGCAGCTTGGGTAATAGTGAACATCTCTACTGTTTGTAGAATAGTCTAGCCCAGGCCAGAGCATCCTTTAGCTCCCACTACTATTAAGAAGGAATACTCATGGTGGTATGGACAAGTACTTTGTTCTAGTGTGATACTCCAGAGTTCAGCATGCAATGTCAACTCTTAAGTGTTAAATGCTGCATACACAATGACACTGAGGAAATACTTCTTTTAACCACAATCAAATCCCTCTTCCTGAGTTCCCTGAAGTAAGATGAGGTTCAGAGAAACTCAGTGGCGTTTTCGCATGCCTGCTGGTCTAAAGAACGTTTGTTTTCCTAAGGAACAGCTATCACTGTTGAATGAGTAGATAAGGGCTTTTACTTGCAAGCAGACAACAATCCACATAGAAGATGTTAAACTACTCTTAAAGTAAACAGATTTGGAGTTACAAGAAAATAGCTCCCTTAAAAGTGAAAATAAAGACAGTCTGTATCTGTATACAGGTGAGTGAGGTAGAAGGAGCAGCGTTCCCTTCAACAACAACACAGCAGTAACACACTGGGGTTTGAGTTCTCATAGCACATTCCCCTGAAAAACATTTTATTGAAATGCTGTAATATCTAACTGGGCTGAATAATTTACTTTAATACAGAAATATTACTTCCTAAGACCAGTACCAACATTATTAAGTAAAGAGAAAAATTCACCTAAACCAGAAGTCTGCTTGAAGTCTTAAGCTGGGAGAATTTCTCCTACTGTAGCAAAGATAACACAGCCCTTGCTACAAATGTGGCTTGTCTTGCAGGAACACTTAGTGATGGGGTTGGGACAAATACATCAGTAAAGAAGAGGTCTCGGGTCAGCAATACCCAAACCTAAAGGAACGTGCTAGTGGCCAACACCGGAGCACGTTGGCTTAGCCCTGTCTATGTACACACAGAGGTTGTTCCTGCTCAGCTGCAAACAGCCATTCTTTGTGGCTTACACTTTAATGCCACTACGATGTGTTTGGGGCCATCCATTGGCTGCTTCTGGAGAGCTCATGTGGGAAGTTTAACTGAATTCAAAAAAACTTCAGGCCAACGCAGTGAGCTCAGTGAAGCTCTGAAGGGCAGAACTGTGTTCTGGTTCACACA
Organism: Corvus kubaryi; assembly: GCF_017639235.1. NCBI lineage: Eukaryota > Metazoa > Chordata > Aves > Passeriformes > Corvidae > Corvus > Corvus kubaryi. The sequence continues at coordinate 5,482,212 of NW_024581093.1, read as the reverse complement.
TCCCCAAAGCTGCACACCACATCCTAACACAGCCTGCTGCAGTGTATTTTTCTTTGCAAAGAAAAGAGGGACTTGGGGTTTGTTCCATTTCTTTTGCTTGTGAGTCACAACTGAAATGCCCAACACAATGCCTCGATACCTGTTTCCGCCATTTCATGCAACGTGATCATTGAATAAGGAGGCTCCTGGTCACTGAAAGAGATATTACACAGGTCAAAATTTACACACAATCATCAACGTAATACACTGAGTAAAATGATTCTACACAGACAGAAAACAAATCCAGTAACCATTTAACAAAAGGAAGTTACACAGGCTGCACATTGCTAATGTCATTTTCACATCTGAAACACAGATGGGATTTGAGCCTCTCTCTGGCTCAGCATCAACATCTGCACATCTGCAACAGCTGACAAGGAAATTGTGATCCACATCTGCATGTCTAAAAGCTGAACATAATAGGCTTGGTGCTGTTCATTAGCATGTTCCTTGTAGTACATAATGAGGCACTGCATGTCAGAGGTCACAAAGTGAACCCAGAGCAGTGCATAAGGGGCATCGCTTCAACAGGATTTTTTTTCTCAGAAATTCTTTGCTAAATATATAAATATATTAAAAAAACCACCACAAAACTTAAAAGGGAAGCCACCAGCATCACAGTCTTCAAGCAAGAGCAGTTAAAAGAAATAGTTAAGGCAGTTTAACAGAAAACACTTAACCCAACCCCCTTTCCAACATGAAAATCACAAAAAGTTCAAGAGATCAGCTCCTCAGTCCAGTTTGCTGAAGTAAGGACACAAAGCTTGTGTATCTGAGCACGCACTGCCAATGAAAGTACCTAAAGCAAGACCCCAAAATCCTGTACAGTAAGCACCTCCAGGTCCAGAAAAAGCTTATCCAGCAGCATGTCCTAAAATACTTTATTCAGTGCTCCTTGGGCACTGAGAACTAGCCCCAGGCTTAGACTTTATGTTCCACGCTCAATTTTTATCACACAGATCTGAAAAGAAATTGGAAATGTGAAATACAGAGGAATTTTATAAAATTTCAACATTAATTATGAAGATAATAAAGCTAGCTCGTTTGAGAAATCAATCTAAAGAAGAGAAAAATTTCAGCTTTGATGTAATATATATGATGTAAATACATGTCCTTTTTTTCTTACAAAAAAGTGAACACATTCTTAAATATTTCCACAAGAAAATGCTAAAGTGAAGTTTATCCCATTTTTATATTGCCACAACATTTAAAAACAAACAGTTGGCTTTTTTTTTTTTTTTTTTTAACTTGAAGCATCTTCACCTTTCTTCGGGAAAGTAATCTGCCCAGAAGGAAAAAAGTGCAGTACTGCAGAATTACATCAGGAGAAAGGATAGAAAGATTCAAAGAAAGGAGAAAAAAAATCCCAACAAAAATCCCAACCATAAGTACAAGTAAAGGCTATGATAAAGAATGACATTTTTATCTGCAAGATTTCTGATTTTGTCCTAGGTAGCAGATGTTCACAGTACTGGCACTGAGCAAAGGACAGTCCTGTCCCATTGATTTGCCATTTTAACCACTTAATTTCCAAACATCTCCTCCAGGACACACCTTCCTCATTTTGAAACAAAATAGCCATTTTGGGAATTTCTTAATTTGCAAGGCAGCTTTTCATATAAGCCCCAAATTTAGAATTTATCCTTCTGAGTTTATGAAATTAAGCTTCTAGAAAGCAGCTATCTCTAGATAGGACAGAAAAAAAATTATCAGTTGTCAGACATGTTTTAGGTCAGAACTTTGAGATTTGATAAAACCAAACAACAATAAGAAAAAAAAAGGAACCCCAAGAAAAAACAAACAAATAGCAAACAGGGAAAGCAACTATTCATTGTTTATCACAGTGCATTTCACTACAGTCTGCAAAAAAACCCCTGTAAAAATACAGTAGCTTCAGGAATTTGTCAGAAACAGGGGCAGTGAAATAACTCCAGGGGCAGTGAAATAACTACGCTTATTGTCCCTCAGTAGCATAGGAAAGTGCTTACAAGATTACAACACTGATTGCAGTACCCACAGGAACAGGATCAACAGGATCACTTTCACAAAAGTGTTGTGAAACAGCTTAGGGAGCTGAACTTGGGGGAAAGGAGACAGCATGTGAGACGGCAGACTTTAAAAAACGTTTGCCATGATTTTAACTTCACCATTTGAAGACAGAGCACAAAATAAAACCTGTTAAAAAACCAACCAAACACACACCTTAAGACTTAAATGTTCGTGAAAAACATCAGTCATGGTATTTGTGCTTAAAGACAGCAGGAAAGCAAACTCCTCCTCTGCAGGCACATTCCAGAGTTGATGTAGGTACATGAATCAAGCCTCACTTATTCTGAGCCTCATCCACCTTAAACTCAAACCCCAGCTGTCAGGCTGGAATAAGGTTTTTCCTTCAGATCTGATCTCCTCAATTCCTACATTGCACCTAATCCAAAAGGTGACAAGCTAACTTAACCCATCATTTTTAAGGGCCTTTTAAAACTTTGTAGAAAGCAACACAAAATCAAAAAGAGACCAAAAAAAAAGGATGGGCCCATAAATACCCCCCACACCCTTAATGGATGCTTTGAGCATGCCAAGAATGCAATACTGGGATTGTGAGTTGGGCAGTCACAACATGAGATCTTTAAAAAGTAGTCAGACTTATAACTGGAAGGAAAACCTCAGTCTGTTTATCCAGGCTAACAAAGATCAAAGCTCCCTATTTTGCTTCACCATTTCCAAAGTAGTTAAATACAGCCTGCAAACAGAAAACTGCACAACAACCAATTTTTAGGACAGAAGTTCCCAGACTCTGGAATGTTTATTGCTTCCTAAACTGTGTATCTGTGCCAGGTAAGAAATCCTGAGCACACTCCTCATCCCACATGGGTGTAGGCCCATACAGGAACTGTGAGAAAGCTCCTCAGCTCCTGGAAGAGTCTGTACCTGGGCACTCAGGAGCTACTTCTATTACCTAGGAAAGGTGCTCCTCTCCTAAGCCTCCAGATGGAAACACGTGGCTGCTTCAGGGAGGGTCAGGTGTAGATCGGTGAGAGGCTGGAGCCACAGTTTGAGAGAAGACAAGAACATTTTCATTCATGTTGAATTATTCCTTGAGGAGGTACTTACTTATCTACCAACGTCCGAATTACAGCCAGTGTGTCAAGTACCAGCCCATCCACATTCTGTTTTTTCCTTCTTGGTTCATGAGGTCCTCGGCCCCTCCTGGGCGGACGGACAGGGTCCCTTGGGTGGCTTCTTGCTTCAGGGATGCGTGCTCTGCTGTTCTCCGTTTGCCGGCCCTGAGAGTCCACATTGTCCTCGGCCCCGCTGTCGTCACGGCAAACACACGAGTTTCCCATGCTGCCAGCCCCCAAGGCTCCCAGGAAATGGGGAATGTAGTGCTCTAGAGTCAACAGCAGACCTTGGAAAAGGCTTCTGCTAGCATAGAACACAACCAAAGCAACTACAATCATCTAGGAAGTTTTAAGAGAAATGTTTGTGTGATCCTGGACTGTGATCTTTTTGCATTATAAACGTTGCTACCAGCTGGAATGAGTGGGAAGTTGGAGACTTAGCTGCCGACAGAATCACTTAAAACACACATTGGTCATCCAGAAGGAGGTCTGAAAAAGCAAACCCGGAACAAGAGTCAGTGTTACTACTGCTAGAGAACAACAGAAGAATTCCTATTTTAGTAAACAGAATCAGTTTTGGTGGATAAAGCAGCTAAGAAACACAAGGCTTTACCTGAAGTCTATTGTGGGGAAAGGGAAAGGAAGGAAGAGGAGGAGGAGGAAGTTCCCCTGGTAAGCAGCTCTCGCCCACGCACCATTCCTTTCTACACTACCTATTACTTCCCAGCTCCTTCACGGATTTTGGATGCAGAGGAACAAGTTTGTCTGTAAATCTTGCACACCACTACCCTTTAAATACTAAGTATCAACGAACCAGTTTCATTTACCCTTTACAGAGACATATGGCTTATGCCACCCCAATAAAGGCTGTACACTTAAGGTTCTCATTACACATCAGGAACATTTTCAGACTATAAAATAGGCAAAATTGTAAAGAACTAATCTTACAACAATAGATTTAACAGAGAACCATTTAGTCCACCTGTGCATAAACAAACGTTTTTGGAAAATGCCTGCATCTCCTGCGTTCTCACCTAAAGCAGCACCAACGCTGAACTAAACAGGAATTACAGACACCATTTCAATGCCTTACAAATCTAACTGGGATTTTGAAATGGGTGTTGTGTGCCTGTTTGGATCTAGTGTCAAACCAGTCTTCCCTTTTTGGGAACAAAGACTAATTCCATCATTCTTCTGGTCTTCATTCAAATGGTTTGGATCACATACAGGCCCAGTAGCAGCTGAGACCACAGGGCAGTCTCTCCCAATTGTTAACTTGAAAATGCAAGAGAAAAAGGATTCAAAGCCCTGTTTCATAACAAGTTATGTTTCAAGCCATAGGACATATTTCTGTAGAACCTTACATAAAGTCTCAGGTAAAATAAAACCCTACAAAAGATATAATTTCACTACTTACACACTTCAAGCATGTCAGAATAAATAACTAACTTTTATCCTTTTAGGAATCAAATTTAACATTTACACTAGAAGTTACGGTGAATATCCTGTAATAGGTTATTACTATTCTTTGATTATTAATCGAAGATTAATTAACAATTATTAACGAGATTATTAATAATCTCGTTAACAGCAGACACGTAGCACCCTAAATTCAAAAGGAAGTCAAAGAGCTGACACCTTTCAAATGTGGAAAGCCCCCACCATCAGAGCCAACTGGCAACTCTGCAGTTGCTGGCTGCCCTTTGGGACAAGATCACAACAACATTCAGGAAGGTCATATGAGCAAGTCTTGGGATGTCAGCTGTCACTGGAAAAGCTCTCACAGGCACTTCTGTAGTTTGAAGCACATCATCTTTTAGCACAGTGAAATGTTCAATATCAAGAAATTAACTGGAGGCTAACTAAGAAAAAAAAAATCAGTTCCTCAAGGGACATTAATTGGAAAAAAGTAAAAGATCTTGACTTCTTGTTCAAGAAACTCCTAAACCACAGATCATTAAAAGGGTTTCAGCATCACATCATGCTTGCCTTATCCCCTGAGAAGTTTGGCTACCAGGCTCAGAGTCCTTCCATCTGAGCCAATAGAGCTGTCACCTTCTCAGTCAGCGAGTCACAAGCAGATGAGAGGTGCCAGTGCAGATTGCAAGGACCTCAAACAGAATTGTCTAAGTTCACAACCGGTTCAAATTACTTTATTGATTTTAAAAAGAACTAGTTATGTTAAATGCAAAACATGTCTTCCTAGGGAGTATGTATGTATTTATGAATCTAGGTCATTTAAGGGCATTTTAGCAAGATAATACTAAAATGTAAAACTGTTACAGATTTAGAATCTGAATAAAGTTGTTCTGTAACTTATGGAAATGTTAACACAGTGAATCTATCTTGTCATAAACAAGAATGGAAAAACTGTATTTTAGAGATTAGCAGTGAGTAAGAACCTACCTAAAGAAACAACAATAGACATATGTCAAGATTAAAGCTGATTATTGAAAGCTAAGTTTTTCTGGCTGTCAACTTAAAGTGTGATTAAAAACAAGTAATTATGATCAACTCACCTGTAAGTTTGCTTGGTTCAGGAATGGCTGGGGGTGCTCACAAAGTGCTGTAGCAGAAGTGGATTGTTCTCCTCCAGGGCACAAAGTCGTATCTGGAAAAGGCAGTGCTCTGTAAGCCTTTATGGCGGGCAGTGAGTCATTACTGACTCTGCTGTCACTTCTAGGAACTACGCTGAGGAGTCCCTGAGGACAGAAGGAAAGAAAGAATTCACTTGGAAACTGCATCTAAGGTAAATGTACTCCACCTCCTCCCTACACCTGCCATGACATCAAGCCGTGCTGTTATTTTCAGCTATATCCAGCCTTTACAGAGGGAATTCTATCAAGGCTTCAAAACCCTTTGTCATCTACAAGCTTTAAGACTAGACATGGATACAGAAAACCCAACCTGTTTTTACAGCCCTGGTATTTCACACACCACAGCACCAAGTGCAGAGCAGTGACCAACTCCTCACCTCAAATTACTCCCTACTGGAGGAAGAAGAGAAGCAGCAATAGTATCTGCTCCAGATCACCCTCAAGTAGACACAGCAGAAAATAAAAGTACACTATAAAAGTTGATTAGATAACAGGAAGAGAGAAATGACAGGATAAACTCCCCTTATTTAGTAAAGAGCTGGGTTTGACAGCATTCACTTGGCTCTTGCTCACCATCACATACAAGGAGCTCATTGTCAAGCCTCAAACAAACTGAAAGGCTAAATAATTAGGAACACAAGGTAGGAGAGATTGCTACAGATCTGCTCACAAACCAGTTTGTCTGGATAGAGCTCGAATGCAGGAAGAAAGGTTCTGAAGTGCAAAGGAAAATAATAAAAATACAAGTTGTTATTCTATAAGAAATAGCTGCTACTGATACCTCTCACCAAACAGCACAAAATGCTAATGCCTGACCCCTTCTCTACACCAGAGAGCCCCTGTGGGACACCCACTGAACAGCTGCTCCAGCACATCTTCCCCTCGACAAAGCCCCAGGATCAGGTGCTGCTGGAGCAGGACCCCTTCCCTGCATGGGAGAAAAGCAGCTGCAGCCTCCTGTGCCCCCACACACCTCCACTGGATGGGCCACTGGGACCATCCCCACCACAGAAAGCAGCTGCTCTCCTAGCAGGCTCAAGCAAGTGCATGGATGCACAAAGGAGTTACGAGCTCCACAGGGTGACCAACCTGCCATGGTTGCAGGTCCAAATGGGAAAGATGAAATCATCATCCATTGAAAGGGATGCTGTGGGAGTGCAGATGCCCAGCCTGCCCCAGACAGGCCTCCTCTGGATCATCCGACCGAGCACGCCAGTGGAGGAGTTGGCTCCAAGTGGCACTGGGATCATTTCTCTGCAATGTGCAGCCCAAGAGTCGGTGATTCATCCCCTCAAATATTTGGTTACAGCCAACCATAATACTGCCTCATGATGGAAAATGCCTCTTCTTTCCATGAAATGGAGTGCAGCGCCAAGCAAACAAAAAACCCCTCGTGCACACAAACGAGGAGGGTTTCAGCTACCAAAAACACTTTTCCAGTTTCTGTCACCACTACAAGAGTAAGACCAGTGATTTCTCCTCTTGAGCAGAGTAACACAACAGCTCAGTCAACAAACCATACAATAAAGTTGACAGTTTTTCAAAAGCAAAACTGTGAGAGTTTTGGCCAGCAGTTTCCTATTAAGGAGATAAAATAATTAGAAATATTTCCTCAGCATTTCTTTCCCAAAGAAATAATGCTCCTAAAAAGGAAGACATGGAAATACTTGTGATGCCAATCAGATGAAAGTTCAAACTAGGAGGAAACACAGCTATTAATCATTGCAAGATAATCAACTTTGATACAGGAATAAGAGAAAGAAGAAGGCTGTTTGCAAAACAAGCTTTTATAACAAGGAGAATAATTTAATTTTGAAATGATGGGGATAGTAGTGAAAACCAAGAATTTCCAGTAAATTACATACAGCTAGAATGTGAAATGGAGACTTTCTCAGGAGATCCCATTGACATGCAAGGTCAACCTCTCACCTGTAAGACTTGTGCAACTAAAGAGAAGGAGCTGCTGGGTGTCCAGCGTGGTACCATACAGTGCACGCAGTCAGGGGACTGCAGGCTTCGGGAGGAGCCAGTAAATACCTTGCTGGTTCTTTTGCATGTGGTAACCAACCACCATATTGTGTAATCTGAAGCAAACCCCTAATTCAATTCTATTTAAAAATACCTTGGAGGATTAAGACTAGTGTCAAAACTCGATGGGAAGCAGCCTTTACTGGCATGCAGCATTTCACAAAGCCATTGCCACAGCTGGTTGCTTTCTCGCTGTAGCAAGAGCACCCTAAACTGAAAGCAGACTGACCTTGAGCGTGCCAGTTTCACAAAGTGAGACTCATCATGTCTCAAAGCTTTCCAGCTCCTGCACAAGTGCTCATCAGTGAAAACCCCCAGGGTTGTACAAGGTTTACTACACAAATAATCAGGCTTTAACCCTGATGTCTTGTCCAGGTAATTCATCTTTGTCACAAACACACAGGAGCTGGAGGATCTGATCTCTTGTTTGACTTGATGTGGTAACAGTAGAAGCAGAAAGAAGCGGACAGTAACTACCACCACAGCTTCTTTTTCTGTAGACTCATGTGAAAGTCAGATTTTATAGTCACTTGCTCATTGCACTCTTTTGTCTTTTCACTTCCTTTAAACCCCTTTTTTAAGCTGGTACAGGAACACTAAAATTGCAACATGGATTTAAAGTGAATTTCATTTTCTCACTTAAATGAGTGCCTCCAGAGCAGGCCTGGTAGGGATTCCTCCCTGCACAGTTTTTCCCTTACTTCTGGATACAGAGACACTAGGACATGTCAGGCATTAGACTGTTCAGCTTTTTTTCTGAAAGGGAAACGGAAGCATTTACCACCTTCTGAGCTTCCCCATCTCAGAGGTCATCATTTGTCATCTCACAATCATTTAGGTGGAACTGTCCTTTGTACTACAGCCTCCAGAAAACCTCAACTTTGCTTCACATCTAAATCAAAGCTGGTATCGATCACGCTTCCTGCTTCTCAGCTCCCCAAGCCACAGATGGATCATTAAATTTCTTATCAGAGACAGAGCTTAAGTTATGCTTTGAGGCAGACGAAAGCACTTCTGAGATAATGATCTTTTAAAGAGATAGTGGTATCTGACAGCCCAGTGAAGTTGAACAAGAGGTGCCTCCAGCAGGATGACGTGGTCTGGCAGAGCTGAACAAGCTCAGCAGCTGCCCAAGGAGCGGAGTATAACGCACTGCTTCAGAAGTGGCAGGAAGATAAAGATAATGCCCTGTAGATGGCAAGGAACACTAATCCTATAAACTGCAGGGATACAAGCACATGAAATAAAATCGATTAGCTATACCCTATTAAGTTTTGGCACAGACATTCATTTGGAGGCTTATAAATAACTCTTTCAATTAATTCAAGTTAATCTTCCTTGCTGCCCAGAAAGTTAAAGGCGTTATCAACAATACAATTCTAACAAAGGCCTTCATGATATCAGGATTCAAAATTAAATAAGAAAACCCCACCAAAAAAACCCAAAACGTCTCCCAAAAAATCCACAAGAAATTCCAGAACAGACAATGCTGGGAGGAAAGTGACTCTTTGCATAGCAAACAGAACTGTAGAATGGCAAAGAAACCATACAAAAAAAAAAAAAAAAAAAAAGCTTTTTTCTAGTAAAATTTACAATAGTCCATTTCAGAAAGGAAAAGGCTTTATCTGTGTCAGTATCCAGAAACCAATGAAAGAGTTCTCTTCAGTCATGTGAAGATCAACTCCTTGTAAACTGCAATACTTAAAGCACCTTGTACATGAGCAAAATATAAACCACAAAAACATTTTGAGAGGCAAGTCAAGAGACTAGCCAGCTCAGTCACATTGGGAACTAGAATTAGGGCTAACACAGGGGCATCCAAGGCATCACACTCTGGGAACCAGGAATATGCTACAAGGAGGGAGTGCTGGAAGCGGGGACAGATTCTTGTCAGCAAACCACAAGCTTCAGGTAACTGAACCAGAACAGTGGCAACCCAGAGGTTGGCTATTTCTTGTCTAAACTAATCTCCATGCTTTTGTTTTTTCTAACTCAGAACTGGGCTTGTTTTCTGGGGAACATTGGGTGCAGAACTATTCTGTAGAAGGCAGAACAGTCTCCAGCTGTAGACCACAGAACTAAGCTCAGTTACACGGCATGACTAAGCTGTTATGAACATGTAAAATTCACATGTCCAAAAACTGCTTTCAGTGTAACATTTTGACAGCATTGCTGAAAAACTCAGTGATGCCTCAGTTGGAAGCCTGCATTGTCAGCTGTCTGACAACTGCCTCAGTGAGCAGGGCACAGAGCAGACAATGTCTAGAAACAGGCTGAAGACATTTCCATTTCTGGATAATCAAAGCAGCATCAGAGGATGGCCTGACCTTCCAGTGGCCAGAGTTGAGAGCCACCTTTGTGGCCTTCTCTGCCAGCCATGGAAAGCTGGCTGCTCCTCGTTAGACAAAGTTCAGGATTGTATTGGCAGAGCAGGAAATATCCTTCTAACTCTTTCCTCCTGTTAGTGGATACAGTGACAGCTGCTCAAGAGACTGTCATCTGAGTCCAATACAACATGTAGGTCACTAGGTTAGCAAATCTGCCTTGGAAGCACTCATGGAAAGCGTGATTCCTGAACTACCTGGGGCTCCCAGGGCTGAAGAATACCTGATGCACAGCCCTGGGCAGGTCACTGGAACCCCCTTATCTCACTTAATTAAAACCCACCCACACAAGAACTCAGCTTCATTTCTCCCCATTTGTCTCTTCAAATTCTGCCTTCAGGGCCTTTCCTTTCTGCCCTGCTACAAGCCTCCCAGTGAAGCACACTGAACGAGAGATCCCAGTGTGGATTAGCCAGCCACGTGTAACAAGTGCTTCTGCCAGGTCTCACAGGTGTTCTGCTCCAACCACTGAGCTGTGGTATTTTCTTACAGTGCTTTAGGGCCTCTGTCAGTACGAAGAAACCCAGAGGGAAGTTGGTCAAAGGAGGGGAAGGGGGCTGACTGCCCTAGAGACTGCTCGGACAAGCGCAGGTGGGTAAGAAGTGGGAGGAAGATGAGCATGTACGTGTCTCACGAGGCAGTCTACATATGGTTTAAGCAAGACTGTGCACCCAGTTTAGTCATAAAAGGCAGAAAGTTCAAAAACTATTTAAGAGGCTTTCAAAATCCTGTAATAGTACCAGGAATGCAAAGTCTCAGTCACCTGGGGCTTCTGTTAAATAACTTTCTGAGGCATTTCAGGAGAATTAAGATTAAATTATTTTGATCATTACATTTAAACATCCCTTCACTAAATGTTACAAAGGGGTAATGGTCTAAAGAGAGGATAACTCACCTATTGTAACTTTTTTTTTTTAATCTTTTATTTCAGGACTGATACATTAACCAGAGTTTGAGTGCAAACACACACCATTCTTCATTCACCATTAGCTGAATGTTTTTAAAAGCAGGGAGAACAATTCTAAGCCTGCTCCATGCCAGACAGCTTTGCTTTTAGAAAAAAAAATAAAAAAAAAAAAGCATGCTGGATTTCCTTTTTTCAGTATGACTTTTAGCATGTCCCACTGTCTGCAGGAAGGTGTAAGATACACATGAACAGTGCAGCCTCCTAGTTCACCAGCTGCCCTCTAACCTATGATTCAAGCTGTAATTGTATCTGTTTGTGCACATGCACTGAAGCCAGCAATCCAAAAACCCATGCCAACACTTCAGATCAAAATATCCTCAACTCTTGTCCTTCTCCTCACATCTAACAAAACACCAAGATATGCAGATAATTAGAGCAAAAGGGAAGCATTTTCTACCAAAAAAAAAAAAAAATGCACCTTAGAAAGGGAGAAAATTAATTACAGTTGTGTTTCATATACTCAGAAACCACTCCTTCCCCAAGGGGAGAGATTTATTAGGAAAAAGATGGATTTCTTGTTACTGATCATGGCAACTCACTGAATTCCATCTAACAAACATGCATTAAAACCAAGGAGTAACAACCTCATCCCACACTTTGGACTGCCAGGTATCCTGACTGAATGGGCAAAGCCCACCAACTACACAAAGTTCCCATGGCAGAACTGTGCTTCCAAAGCACAAGTTTGGTCACAGTAATGGTAGATCAAGGGCAGGTAATTACAAGCACTGCTGAAGAGAGATCGTGATGCATTGGTCAGTCACGCAACCTCATGAGTCATGTGTGAACATTTGACTTTTATTAGACCTCAGCAACATAATGAAGAATAGAAAAGGAAATAAAGGTCATGCTGGCACAGCCACTGCCCTGCAATGCCAACTTTACAGTTACCAGACACAGACCAGGAAAATAAAATATATTGTGAGGACACAAGGAAATACAAATACAAAACACATGAGATATTTGAAAGACAAGGAATCCCAGCAAAGAACCACTGCCTGCACTGCTTTAAAATGAATGAATAAATTCAAAGTCTACTGAGTAATCATTAGTTTAATAGAGGAAACAAACCCCACAAAAGCAGTTTGAAATGCTGAACACAACACATTGATAACAGAGCAGAACAGCATAAATATCATGACATTAGCTGGCCTTCAATTTACTACAAGGTGACAGCATTTTAAGTTGCTGCCTCTGTGTTGAGAGGGAAACCACACAGTGCACATGATGAGCCTTGCTCCACTTTGTGAGGATATCACCACATAACTACATGACCAGCAGAGAACATTTCCAAACACAGCACATTGCCAGGTAGGGGAGATAATGATATGAAAGAATTTGAATGAAGAAACCTAAAGAGTTACAGGCCAGGAAGTGTTCCATGACAAATCACTGCCTTTATCACTAAATTACTGCTTACACTACTAAATCTCTTTCTGTTATCCCTTAATTTTAACAAACAAGAAAAAAGCTTGAGGAAAATTGACTCTGATTCCACCTGATGGGCAGAAAATGAGAGATGTTTTACTTTATAGGAGGGAACCAAAATATTATAAGTGATCTATTTCAGTCCTATCCATTAGACTCACAGCAAATGAAATGCATTGCAAGCCAAGACCTCCTATGTGAAAACACTGATAATGTACCAAAGAAGAGCACTGCAGGGTTGTGCAGAAAACCATCATGTCCCTCAAGAGGAAGAAAAAAGAACATTAAGAAAAGCACAAAATAATCTATCAGTGAGAGTACAAGGGAGCCACTGACTGATCACCAAATTATGAGGCCACAGAGTAGGATACCACAGTGGCTACCACGAAGCATTGCAGTCAAACTCCACATATAAGAGGCTGAAAGTAAATAAAAAGGAAAGTTAAAGACCTCAGGGAAACCAATAAGCCCATGTCCATGCAAGCACACACTGGTATCACAGCTGATAAGGGAGGTGGACAAGCTGGATTAGGTCTATCAGCAATGTAAGAGTGGGTAAACAAGCAAGGCTAAGCTAATAAACAATCAGCATCAGCAAGAGTTATGACAAGAGTTGTGCAGAATGCAAAACACAGCACTAAAATACCCTGGAGGAGCTTCCTACTCAAGTGATGGACAGGGGAAGCTGAAAACTTTCAGTTAGCAGGAACCTCAAGAGAGCATCTGGCTGAAAAGGGCAGAGACAAGAAGTGAACATGCAACTACAATTGTGCTTCACTCATCTGAAAAAGAACACACCACGGGAAATTCACAATCTGTTCAAGCAGACCTGTAAATAGAAACAAACAGCAGAGACTGGGGCACAAAGCAATAATAGCAATGTCCTAAAGGGAGGGACAGAGGAATGGGTGCCAGGAGGAGAAAGGGCCTCTCTTGCTGAGTGGACTTCGGCAGAGAACAAAGACACAGGCAAAAGCGCTTACAGAAGAATGGGCCAGATTTAGATCAAAGAACAGATCAATTCTGTGCATTTGGATAAATGCAGAACAAAACCACATTTAACAGCATCACAGACTCTTAAAATAATATGACAAGTTTTGAGAATGCACAGTCCTCCGGAAATCCACAGTCAAATACAGGAATCCAAGAGGAGACAAGATGCAAGGGAGTATTTCAGATGGCTCATAGGTGATGAGAACATTCACCGCTTAAAAATCTGTATAGTTTAGCAAGAAAATAGCAAAAATTTTAATACCAGGAAGTAAACAAGGGAAAGTCACAGTACACAAGTGGATGTAGGCTTCCACATGATGATAACCTCATGGCAGTGATGGATGTAGAGAAAATTAGTAGAAAAGCAGAACTGAGCTGAGGACCACCATGAGAAAACAACACCAAAACAAATACATGCATTCAATGCAAGACAAAGGACAGAAAAACAAAAATCCTGAGGCAAAGCTAGTGCTAAGTAGAAAAAAAAAATCTCTTGTATTGAAGAAAACAGACACTGATGCAGACATAAAATGAAACAAAACCCCACCAAACACACCAGCATTCGGAAAACAGAGCAGGCTGAATAAATTTAGGAGAGAAAAGGCAGCTCTAATGTCTTTCTCCATGGACCAAAGTTTCACTGTGTGAGAAAAACTGATAACACCAGCTGAGCACCAAAATGAACTCTGGCCTCAGGGATGGGAGTTTGCAATAACAAAACAGAAAATGAAAAGTAAGGTGACTACAGTCGTTCTTGGGACCTACATTAAGATTGTGGCCAGAAGGGACACTGCACCTACTGCTACACGGCAGAACATATAAAAGAACAGCAGTTCCTAAAAAGAGGGGGTCAATGAAGGCATGCGAGATAGAAGCAGCAATCAGCAGGACGGAATCAAAGCGCTTAAAAGAGAAACTCATGCTCGATACGGGCATAATACAAGCAGTGAAAAAAATCCTGCTTTATAAGCACTGAAGTGGGAGAACAGAGCAGAGCCGAGGTGTTACCGCACCCCGTAGCAAAGGTGCCGCTGCCTAATCTATCGCTTAAGAATGCAAAACAAAAGATACAGGTAAACGAGTGGCCTGCTCCACACCTTCATACCTCCTCTGTAAAGACAGAAAACTCGCTCTGCATAAATACTCTTACACTGAGAGCGAGAAATAGTTTTCAGGATTCTGACTCCTCACATTCATGTAACAATATTCAAGGGCTCAAGAACACTGTCGTGTTTCCGAGCTGCCAGGGCAGCACGTCGAGTCTGCGATTCCGCGATTCGATGTCATTTTGCCCCTCGCACACCAAAACCGCTATAGCCAAGCCCTTGTTTTGCAAGTCATACGAGCACCCGGGAGCTCTCCCCGCACCCGGGAGGCGCCGTTAGGAACTTCCAACCCCTCCCGGCCCTGAGCAGCGCCGGACTCGGGGCGCCCCAGCTCGCCAAACCCACCTTTCATTCACCGTTTGCCGCTTTCTTTACCGAGCTCCCAACTCCACACGCGAGCTCAGCTCTGCCCAGCTCCGGGGCCTCCGGGAGAGCTCAGCGAGCCCGGGGGCTGCACCTCGGCCACCCGGGGGCTGCACCTCGGCCACCCGCCTCTTCGCGCTGGTTGCCCCCCCCCGGGAGGAGAGGTACCGGTGGCCCCGGAGAGGCAGCCGGGGGGTTGCTACAATCTCTGGGGGGCAGCTGCATCAGCCACCAGAGCCGACGGGACCCCGGGCCGCTGCCTGGGGCCGGGGGGGCTGCGCTGGCCCGGCCCCCGCCCCAACCTGCACCTGCCCCGGCGGCCCCCAGGGAAGCGGAGAGCGGGTTGGGGTAAGCACGGTGCCTTCGCTCATTAACGCACGGCCGGCACGGGGGCCACCAGCGCCCAGCCCGGCGCTGTCCCTTCCCCGAGCCCAATGCGCGCCCCGCTCCACCCCAGCCCCGCAGCATCCGCCCGCCGGGCCGCGCCCGCCCTGCCTCACCTCAGCTCCGCGCAGCCCCGCCGGGAGCGCAGCGGGGCCGCCGCGAACCGCGCGCCCTCCGCCCCTAACCGGCCCCGGCCCGGCGCTGCCGCCGCTCCTTTGTGCCGAAAGATGGAGGCGACTCACGGCGCGGCCCCGCCCCGGGCCCAGGCCCCGCCCGCCCCGCGGCCCCGCCCCCCGCCGTCTCCCGGGCGACCCGCCCCGCCCTCGGCCCCGCCCCCGGCACGAGAGCTTCGCCCAATCGCGGCTCGGGGTCTCCGTGACGTCCTCCCGTCAGCCAACCCCCGTCCCCTCCGCGCGCCGCTCTGCCTGCCGTAAGTGTGGCGGGGATTGGCTGCCGCGGGGGCGGGGCCGCCGGAGGAAGGGCTCTCTCGGTTGGCTGTGGCGGGCGGAAGGGGCGGGGCGGCCGGCGGAGGGAAGCGGGGTCAATGGCGGCGCTGCGGGCCCGGCGGTGCCGCTCGCTGTGAGGGGCCGCGGTACGTGCCGGGGGCGGGCCCGGGGCGGCGGGACCGGGGAAAGCGCCCGGGGGCGAGGAAAGCGGCCGTGGCCGGGCCGCGGGGCCCTTTGGGTGCAGGGATGAAGGGGGCCGGGCCTGGGCCCTGCGCGCGCGGTGGGCCGGGGGCCGCTCCCGGGACGAGGGGCTGGAGGGAAGGTGGGGAGAAGAGGTCGCAGTGAGGGCTCGGAGCAGCCCGAGCCCGGCACGCCCAGGAGGGTTCCCCGCATTGAGCTCCGCGGACACCGCAGGAAGCGGGGCCCGGGGGCGGGTTCAGCTGATGGGGAGCGATTAATGCCCTCCGTCTCCGGGGCGGCTCCGGGCTCGGCACGCAGCGCGATATTTGATGTGCTGCGGGGGTGCGGGGAGCGCTGCCCGAGTTGGTTCAATGGTGGGTTGATGAAATGAGTAGGTAAAGTAATCTTTGTTATTTAATGGGGGCTGAATGTATTGGAAGCTGCACACGGGTACCCAAGACACCGTCGCTGCTCTACATATGTTCGAGCCTAGGTGGTGGCAAGGGCTGTAAAGTTTGGGAGGTTTTTTGATTCTGGGGGTGTTACCATCTGGTAGTGTAAAACCCTGCAGTCTGCAGCTGTGACAAACTTCTGTCATTTGCAGTGACAGCATAGCCCTAGAATACAGTCACCAGACGAAAACACAGATAAACAGGGGAAAGTTGCCAAGTACATGTTTTTTGTTGGGTCTGGTTTGTGTGTGTTTGCTTCAGATGTGAGAGGGCAAAGAATATAGCAAGTTAGCAAACTTTGTAAGTGTAAGCGAACTTTAGTATGATGCTGCTTGATGGGTTTTTTTCCTCCCACATCCCTGTGCCCCAAGATGGGGTTGTCAGTATCAGACACGAGTTTTCAGGACAGTATTGAAAACACCATTGCTGCATCTCAGGCCATAATTAAACCCTAATCCACTTCATGTATCTTAAAATATACTAAGTGAACTGACTGATCCAGGTGGTTTACTGCTGAAGGCTTTAGTCCCCAGAGGATACTATGTTCTCGTAGAATCCCTCTCTCTCAGTTTGGTTTTATTACTGTCTCTCACCACTGTATTGGAACCTTTTGTTTCCTCCCTAAGTATATGGGTTGAGATGACACAAGTGGAGAAATAAATTATGTCGTTTAGGCAGCACTTGGATAGGAAAGCTCCCTTGTGATCAGGACCTGTACTCAGCAGTGAGATTCAATTTTTATCTTCTCTGTAGGTTTCCAGCTTGAACCACCTTCAGAAATTACACTCAAAGAGCGAGTGTTCCATGCTGTCTGGAAAGTGGACTTGTCTTAAGGTGGATTTTTTGGTTAGATATTAAAAAAGAAAGAAAAGTTAAAAAAAGAGAAAATCACCAGCCCTAGATCTGTCCTTCCTGTCGCCTACTATTAAGAGAATCCTTTTGTCTTAACTTCTTTTGATAACACCCACCTTCAGAATGCATCCTGCTGTAACAAAAATTTGTCCAGTGCTCTAACCTGGATTTCTCCTGAGACCTCAATTTTTTCTTTTTTGTTAGAAATGATATCCCATAAAAGTATCAGTTTTTGTAAGGATTTCCCGACTGCCTGCAGGAGTGATTCCTTGTGGTATGAAGGAAGGATGATAAACAGGTTTCTTCCCTTACTTGGGCTACTGCATCCCTTCCTCCTTGGAAGAGCAACTGTTCTGGGATCTCTTCCGTGCTGAAATGCAGACAGGGTGAGATCCCAAATTAATAGTGCTTGGCAGAGCTGTGAGCAGTCATCTGTAGTCCTTAACTTGCTGCAGTTATATCAGGGAGATAATAAAACAGAAAAAAGTTACGTTAGTATGTCTTTAAATGAAAAGCTCTGTTGGTTGTGTTCGTGTTGTACTTCTGTGTACAGTTTTGATGTACAGGCTTGAAACAAAAGCAGGCATTAGGGCTTTATTGCGTAGCATGGAGCTGGCAGAATAATTCTGAAAGGAGATGCCTAGACTTACAGAAGCAGTTCGTTTCATCCTGGGCTTATGGGTGTCAAGACAAGTCTCCTTGTTAAGTCGACTACTTGGAACATCTTCACCCTGCACCTCGTATTGAAATCTTGAAGCAGAGGGTGGCTGCACTGTGTGGGAAGGGGCTGTGCTCTCTTCAGGGGAAGTGCTGCTCATTCTCTAACCCAAGCTCTGTTTTAGCCTTGGGGAATTCCCTCTCTCACTCACTGGTTGAACTCCAGGTAACCCCGACAGCCCCGAGCACAGCCTGTCCCAGCTCAGCTCTCCCTGGGGCTGCAGGGAGCTGCAGGAGGTTTCTGAGGCTGGAGAGATGAGTTGCTATTGAGCACCTCAGAGTTGCTCCCTCCCTGCCCTGCCTCATCAGGGAGGAGGACAGGGAGAAATAAATGTCAGGGGTTGAGATCAGAACAGTTTGATAATGGAAACAAAATAAATACAGTATTAATACTAATAGTATTGATTATAAACTAACAATAGTAACAGCAGTGAAGAGGAGACAGAGGAGTAAACCCAAGACAAGCAAATGATTCTCAATATAGTTGCTCACCACCTGTTCTTGTTCTTGTTCTTGCTCACCTGTACCCAGCCTGTTCTTGAAGAGTGATCAGCAAATCCCAGCCAGCTCCCCCCAGTTTATATACTGGGCACGGTTCTATGGAATATCCCTTTGGCCAGTTCGGGACAGCTGTCCTGGCCATGCTCCCTCCTGGCTTCTTGTGTAGCTCCTCACTGTCAGAGCATGAGACACTGAGGAGTCCTGGCTTAGAGCATTACTGAGCAACAACTAAAACTGCAAGTGTTATCAATTTTACTGTCACACTAAATCCAAACCACAGAGCTGTACTATCTGCTAAGAAGCTTAATTCTGTCCCAGCCAAAACCAGAACAGTTGCTAATTTCTGAAATCTCACTATTAATCACTTATAAATACATGCATTCAACAACTGAAAACAGGCAAGCTTTCTCAAATTTCCATAGGTTGGGCAAAAAGAACTTGGGATTTGATGTTTTGCTCTCACTTTATTTCTCTTCCGAACAGAGACGTGGAAGAACAGAAATAAAAGAATGGGAGTGTAGGTGATTTTTAGTATTTATTTAAGCAAAGTAAATCCATTAAAATACGACTTTCAGAAAAACAGAGGTAGAAAACTAGCAGGAAAGATGTAATAATGAAAAAGAGTAAAGGAGGAGTAATAGATGATGCTTATTAGTCTTAGCAGTTATACAGTGAGTTGGTGTCTCAGTGCTTACTATGAAGTGTTCTTTAGAGAACTGAAGTTATTTTAAGGGCAGCAGGTCTGTTTTTCAGGATGTTCAGTAATGTTTCACTCATTGGAAAGCATAATCAGACTCCTGATATCTTTCATATTGTGTTTTTAGGAGACACTATTCCACAATGGATGGAGGAGATGGTACTGCTGACCTTGTGATTAACAAGAGGTTTGTATCTGAAGCAGAGCTAGAGGAGCGACGAAAGAGAAGGCAAGAGGAATGGGAAAAGGTCCGAAAACCTGAGGATCCAAAAGGTATGGGATAAATTTTAATAATTACAGGAAGAAGATCTGAGAATATTTCACTTTTGTGGGAAATAGAAATAAAAAGGAATGGCTTGTATTCTATAATTTCAAAAGGTTTTTACATGAAGAAACGGAGTGTTTCTAACGTATGGTCTCCCATCCTGATTTGTTCCTTTCAGAATGCCCAGAGGAGGCATATGACCCACGGTCGTTGTATGAAAGGCTCCAGGAACAGAGAGAAAAGAAGCAGCAGGAGTTTGAGGAGCAATTTAAATTCAGTAAGCACCAGCAGCAAACTGCATGTGTTGCATGCACAACTTCTGACAAAAGGACATATCTGTGTGTCTTGTCTCCCTCTCTGAGAGGGAAACAAAGGCTTCAGGAGAGTATTATTGAAATCCTGGATTCTTAAAGGAATGCGTTCTGGATACTGAGGCAGCACTGCACACGTGCAAAACTCAAAAGGTGTTTGCAGTTACAAAGCTGCATTCCTGTAAAGTGTTGAATACTAGGCTTATATTGCATGTAAAATCAAATCAAATCAAACAAAAACCAACCAAACTTGATAGCAATTCATGGAAAAGTGGAAGTGTATTGTGGTTTTGTGACTATTGAACTCATGCTTTAACTCAGCTGCTTGAATCAATTAAAGAAATCCTGTTAGAGCAGCTATTACATTTTCAAGCCATAATTATTTGACTGAAAGTGATTTGAGAGTTAAGATTATGATTTGGAAGAAGTAAATTTACGTTGTTTTGATTCTTCAAAAGTAGATGTTTGACTCTTCTAGTGAAATGGGAACCTAATTTCTCTTGATGTTTGAATTTCTGGTTTTATAGAAAAGCCCTTTGAAGAATGGAAAATACAGATAGCAGCATTAATGCATTAAAGTCTCCAACTGGGCCTACAGGATTCTTTCCAACTGGAGAGTTTACAGTTAACTTCAGTAAACTTTTGATCCCAGTCATTTTTGGTGACATGACTAAGCAATTCTTGTCCAAGGAGCCACCCAAAACCTGACTGCTGTCAGCCTGAATGGGAAGGGATTCTAATAACTGTCTAAATTAATAGTTTTTCTTGCCCAGTTATACTAGATCTGCAACACCTTTGCTTTGGTAACCAAGTACTGGAATGGGAAGCAGCCCTGAGAAGTAAACCCACTTCTGCTTTTAAGGCAACCACAGCAGAATATTAGATACCAGCTAACCTGGAGAGCAAAACCTACTGCAGCGTGCCTAGGAGGGAACCTCAATAAAACCTCAGCTCAAAGGACCTCAGTGGCTGCTCCTCTTAGTTTGCAGATGAGGCAGGCAGAAAATAAAATTAATTCATGTCACTCGCTTCAAAAAATGTCCCAAGTTTAGCTACTTCTGCTCTCTGAGGGGGCCCTCAGCAGTAGTAGTGAGTGCTACAAGTTACTGTTTAAAGATTTATGAATGAGCTCTGCGTGAGTTGGAAGGAGCAGGGATTGGCTTTTATAAAGTAACCTCAAATAATAATTGATTTCCAGAGCTTTTCTGTCAAAGACACAAGCTTGCTAATTATCAGTGTAAATGATAATTTAATGCCCTTAAAGTGACTGGGGCTTGCCTATGTGGGTGGAGGTTAAAAATATGGTGACTTCATGTAAAAGCCTAAAAATCCTCAGATGGAATTCAACTTTAATGAAGACTAAAGGTGATGTTTGGGCTAAGATTTCTAATGGTGACTACAAACAGCAAGATTTGGTCTTTCTAAAACACACTGTTTATTGTCATTCTAATTAAATTGTGTGCTCAAGAGACGCTGAACATTTGCAGAACAGGAAATAAAAGACCTTCCTGCTTCATGTACTTTCCTTAAAGTAGGATAGCATGTTTAGAAAAAATTTGTTTTTATTTGGACATTAGGAGTTGTCTTGCTTCTACTTTTTTTTTTTTTGAACAGGTGTTAAAACTAATTAGCTACTAATTGTTTGCTCTAGAAAATGTACTTCCTATTTTGAGGCAAGATTTCTGAGGGAAGAAGTAATGTGGTTTTTTTAGGTTATTGGTTGGTTGAAGAACATTCTGAGGAGACAGACTTAGACTTGGTGTCTGAAACCAAAACAACAAATTTCTTTTTTCTTTATTCAGAAAATATGGTAAGAGGCTTAGATGAAGATGAGACGCATTTCCTTGATGAGGTTTCTCGGCAGCAAGAGCTACTAGAAAAGCAACGAAGGGAAGAAGAGCTGAAAGAACTAAATGAATACAGAATATCCTTTGCACTAAAATGGCTGGTGGTTACCTAGAGGAGGGTAAGAATGGGCTGGAGTTTGTTCTGTCAGTTGACATTCTTTTTATAAAACTACTTTACAGAACGTGTATAATGATATACTTTCAAAGTTTAATGGTTTCATTGTAGCTTTGATTGACCACTGCAATGTTTGATATTCCCCCCTCAACTCCCACTTTTTTGGTATTTTTCTTTCCTTCTCCCCTCTCCATTGTTTTGGGCTTTGGTTGTGGTTTGGTTTTTTTCTGTTACTGGGGTCATGATATACCATCACTAAAAAGAGAATGAGAACACAAAGAAAAACCAGCGTCTTATCTCTAATATTTTCCTTTTGTCTTCTTAGGGAAAATTAAATAATAATTTTTGTATTTGTATACAATACAATTTTTTTTTTTTTTGTATATTGCCTGATTTTAACATACCTGTTTGAAATAATGTTTGAATTGCTCTCTCTGTTACTCTTCTTGAAGTATTAGATACTTTCTCCCTTGCTGATACTTGCAGGATGAGAAATTAAATACATCTGTGCATATGTGCTGACTTTCTTCTGGGAGAAGCCCATGGAGACTTGGCTCCTTTGGGTAATACACACTTGTAGGCAGGACTAAGAGCAGGACAGTTTGGCTTTGCTGTTAAATGCCTAATTTTCTTGAAGATATGCTGGAAAATCATATAGGATGTTTTTTCTCTCTAATTAGTGCCAGTCAAGGGAGGTTGGAATGATTTGAGAATTTCTGTGCTTATCAAAATACTGCTTTTTTGACGTTTACTGAACCTATGCAGAATCTGATGGTTTCTTTGTCTCTATTGCTTTTGAGTCATGGGTGAACAAGACACAAGTTCTCAGGGAAGCTTTAGTATAAATGAAAGAGTTTGTGGACACAAGGAGGTGACCAAAACCAGTCAGCAAATAAAATTGAATAGTGCTGATACTATAGAGATTGGTCTTACCTTGTGTTAGTCAATGATTTACTATTTGGAGCGTGTGTCCTGTGAAGAGCATCTCAATTAGCTCAGGAATACGTTTATGAAAAAGCTGATGCAATTTTTTAACTTCAGAAATAGGCTGCAGTTAGTTTATGCATTTGGAGTATTTTCGTGATTTGCTGGATCTAGTAATGGGGTATTCGTGGGATATATTTAGTTTCAGTGATGGTTGCTCGCGGGGCTGGCTGATCCAGGGTTGTGCAGTGTAAGATTGGGCTGTGGGAGCAGCTGACAGCTCTCGTTATGTCACGTACATCTGGAGTGAACCATACCAGCCCCGAGGGAATCTTGAGTTGCCTTGAATTAGCCACATAACGCCCAGATCCCTGAATGGCCTGATCAAGATGTTCAGGCCATCTTACCTCAGTCTTAGCAATATTGGTGGCTCTGAATCCGAAGTCTTGCTGTAAAAATTAAACTGTAGAACTTATTGCTGATGGGGTGGAGGAAGGGAGAATGTTTTGTAGTCACCTCATCTCATGCGAAAATCAGAAATGTTACCCATTTAATTTCCTTTTTAAAGTTCTTTTTATTTAACAATAATATTTCAAGCAGCCTCGGAGCAAAATTAATTGTTTGAAACTTTTGGTGGTGTTCTGAAATGCAAAAGTGTTTTTTGCTTCTGCAGTTTGTTACTAATGGTTTATCACTGCAGTAACAAAACCTGTTACAAAAAAATTGTGTACTAGGTAAATGTGCTGCATCTCTAGGTACTGTTTAAGTGCTCTTCCAAATTAATAAGAGGAATGTCAACCCAATGGGTTTCATTATTTGCTCTTTTTCCTGGTATAGCATCTAATTTAAGCTACCCAGAGGCATGAATTTCATGGTAAAAACTGCATAATATTCAAGTACAGAGATTTTCTTTTCCTTAATTTTTCGGGTTGAACAATCACAAAATTACACATCTTCAGGATAAATATGCCTTGGAATATTTTAATGTACTCTTGAGCATAAGAGATTCATATGCATGGATGAATAGGAATTTTTCTTTCTCCTGCATGAACAACTACATTTGTTCCTTACCCTATCCAGACCCCACTGTCCAGATAAAGATTTACAATTTTTTTTTAAGCCATTTCCAAGAAGTATTTGCGAACAAGATCATCTTGTCTTCACTGCTACCTAAATGTAGGAACAGTTCCCCTCCAAGAAGCTGGCTTTACTGAAGGACAGCTTGTTTAGTGCAGTTGATATTTAAGATTGAGAGGTTTATTTCTAATGTTGCCTTCCTCAGAGGGAACACTTCTTGGCTGGATATAGCATTTCATTTGCTAATGACAGCAGGATGTATAAAATACCTACTAAAAATGTGCTGTGCCTTTCTAGTTGAGGAGTTTTAGGAGAATGCCACCCTGGATGGAAGCTAAAGCCTGTAATTTGGTATCTTTTAAAAGAAAAGCCTTTGAGTTCCTTAGCCAGGTTTAGAATATAACAAGGTAATGGACCTAAATGTGGAAGTTGAACACTGCAGCGTGTGGAAGAATTGTGTGGCAACATCAAACCGTGTTCGGTGCAAGGAGCTTTCAGATGGCTCTGGACAGCCACAGGATGGCACTCCTGTGCCATCTCAAAAATAGATAAAATTGAACAGTGGTTTGGGCTGAGAAGACTTTCTCTTGAAGTGAGGAGCAGTCTGGGTTACTGCTTTATCCTTAGGAAAATCAAATAAGAAATGGCATCTGAATGTTCCTGACTGTAAAGTGATTGGAGACTGAGTGTGTCATTTGAAAGCAAAGTCTAAGAGTTTTTGATTTGTAAATGTTCAGTGGGGAAAAAAGCTATGGCTTCAAATATATGGGCCGTCAATGTGAAATTCACTGTCCAATATATGTCTGCATTGACTGGGGCACCTGTGAAACTCCAGTTTGTGGAATTGTAGTCGGAGGAGAAACTGTTAGAATACTAGATTTGACTTTATAAACATGCTTTTAAACATGCTTTTAAACAGGTTAATTTGCCTTTGCCTGTGCAGTTAAAATTTTTGCAGAATTTTGTGTGACTCTCCTGGCATCTCATCTACAAACAGGGTCTTTGACAGATCCCCTTCATCAGATACAGCTGGACATTGTTATCAGATGCTGCCATAAGGAGACGTGTTCAGTGTGTGTAGAGTGTGCCCTAGTAATAAACAGACCCAGCTCCTTCTTATCCCATCTGAAAACCTGCTTAAGCTTCTCTACTTCATTATAGGTTTCAGCTTCATTCCACCTTGCTAACACTGTTTAAATCTACTCAGCTTTTCTGTGCAGTTGCAGTCTTTTTGGGTGAATCTTGGACCACGTTCCCCCTTAACCAGTCTGTCTCCTTCCTCTTGGGGTTGGTGCTTGGACTAGCAGTTACAGCCTTGTGGCCCTTACAGAGAGATGAGCTGAAAAGGTAGAGTGCTAAAGACCAAACCCAAAAAAATGGAACTGTTCTGTCTTGCTAGGCTGAAATCTGCTGGGCTCAGCAAAAAGATGATTCGAGGAGTGGAAGTGAGTGCACATATTGCTACTTAGCTTTTCTGGTAAGGATTAGAGTGTGGAGCAGCAAATTTGAATTACAAATGTGTTGATCCCCGTGGAAGGGGAAGTACTGCATTGCCTGTTTGGTTTGTTCATTTTGATCCAGCCTGACCTTTTTTGCTTTTCTAAGGCCTTTAGGAAAAGGAAGCATGGTGGATATGTTTATGGATGCTGAGTGTCTTGTGTTACACCTTTCTGGCTTCTGAACAGCAGCTCCTAGGCTTCTGCCTGGACATCTTCAGGATGGGAGAGCTGGCCCTGATACCTGACAGAGCTCTGACCCCAGAGGGTGAAGTATCTTCTATTTTGGCCGAGGGTACCAGCTAGATGTCATTACAAATAAATTTATTTTGATAGAATATGTGAATGAACTTCAGTCACTGCTGTCAGCAGAGCTGGCTAAATATATCAGGGAGGAAATGTCTGTTCTCCCCGTTCCTTCCCAGTTGATCCTTAACCCTTAATTCACAGCACTCTCACTAAAGTGGGAGTCAGTATGGACCCAAAGAAGGAAACTGAGAAGAAATTGCCCATGAAGTCAGTGGAAAACAAGAACAAATTTTCTCAGGCAAAGCTGTTGGCAGGAGCTGTGAAACACAGAAGGTTAGTTTCACACCTCTATAAATTCATGAGGAACGGAACCCAGTTAGCAGTGTAAAGGGAGGCAGGCCAAAACTGCCTCCAGAGAGTGAGGTGTAAACCTTAGCCCTAAAGAAAAAAGGGGGAAGGTATAAGAAAAGACCAGTCTTGTTTCTATAGGCTCTCACAAACTGTGGGGAAAAACATGAAGCAATTCAAATAGATAAGCGTGTGTAAAGCAAGTGGGTAGACTCTTCATTTTAGAGTGCCAGGCTTGGGCAATCCTGCTTGGGGATCGAGGGAATCTATTTTATGTCTCTGTTTGTAGATATCAGTGTCACCTCACAAATGCAATTTCATTCAGGTTGCCTAATTTATCAGCCAATTTTACCTGTGTTAAAAATGGATTGTTTTAATCTCTGCTCAGGACAGCATGGGGTTACAAGAGAGGAGCTTTGTGTGACAGTTTGGTCCTGAGGACATCAGAGAAACTTGCCGTGTTCCTCAGTGGTTTGCACTGATACATCAACACCCTTTCCACCCCAGGGAGGTGGCAGCTGGGTTTGTGATGTGTTTGCTGCTTTGATCTTGGCCTGCAAACACAGCTGCTGGTGTGCTACAGGTTATGGAGAAACCAGGCATGTGGAACCTGACTTATTTCCCACAGATGAATCATCTAATACTTAAAATGATTACTGACATCTCAAAATTCAGTGTGTTCAAATTGTCTCAGAGAATGCAAGATTAATTTAGAAGCTTAACTTGTAGGGTGATGTTTAGCTCCCAGTACAGCAGTAATTGCGTGTCTGAAAACTGAAGTGAGTACTTCCACCACCTAATGTCTGTGGGGTTGGGTGATAGTTTGGGTTTTGAGAAGGCAGAGAAGAAAAACCCTGAGCTGATAACAAGCAGCCAATAATGTTGTTTTTGTCTTGTAACTACTAGTACTTAACCCAGTAGGATGTAGAAAAGGAGCTGGCATGTGCTTAATGGTACTTCTAAAGTCTGCAGATGGCATCTGTTTAAAGAGAGCATCTTAACTGACATGTCAGTGCCATTGCAGACTTGCTTTGCAGTCTTCTATTTTTGCCATCTTATCTTTTATTGCAAAGTGGCCCAAAGCAAGTGTAGTGTGAGCTCAACATCTGCTCCCTGAGCTTTGTAATTTCCTGTAAAGGATGTATTACTATTAAAAACTCTCTGCACAGAGTAACCTTTCATCTGTACTGCGTGTTCTGATAGGGACAGAAAAGAGTTAATGCATAATAATGCTCATGCTTCATCAGTTCATCACAGCTGAATCTGGGAAGCATTTATTTATGTTGATGGCTTAGAATTGGGAACATGCAGGAGCAGGGGGGGGAATCTGAGCAGTGACAGGGGAGAGCTATGAAAGCTCTGAACAGTCAGAAGTCCAAGCCATGCTCCTTTCTCCCAGTGCCACTTTGGACCCAAAAAAGGACTTTTCTAGACACTGCAGCTGTGTAAATTGCTATAAAACTGTCTGGGCGTACTGGGTGCAAGATTTCTAGATGTTTTAGAACAGGCTCTCTAGATGCTTGAAGGAGGGGAAGGAAGCCCTGGAAGGGAAAAGCCATGGATGTTAGCACCAGCAAGCGTGGTAATCATCCACATGTGCCAGGCTGTGGTCATGTGGGTGCCTGAAGCTCAGGTAGTCATTCCCAGTCTCCTGTGGGGCACATCCTGCTGAATAGGCAGCTCTGGGTTGCTGTGCAAGGGGTTTGACTACGACTCCATGAGGCGTGTTCCTTTCCCAGCTTAACAAATGATACGTAGTGTAGATGTTGATGCTTCCTTGGATCCCACATGTTCCCCAAGGAGCCTCAGTTACTGGCGGTGGAAGTGGTGATGGTCATCAGGGGACCTTGCTGGCATTTGCTGCAGCATTTGAGGCAAAGATGTAGCAATGACTTCACAGTAATTAAGTGGTTGCCAAGACCACTTAAGACAAGACACTTTCTTATTTTTTCCACAGTTCAGATGGTGGTAACAGTGTGAAGAGGTTGAAACTAGACACTGACCATGACGAAAAGAATCAAGGTATGTCCCAACTTCTGCATGTGGGAAGATGTGTGTCTGTCACTGAGCAGCAATTGACTTGGGGTTAAATCTCATAGAGGTTTTGCCTTCCTGTTCCTTCACTGGGCAAGACAGCACAGAGTTTGGTTGGCATGTTCTCTTTTAAAGCAGTGGAAATGCTAAGTGTGAGTGCTGACAGCCTTCATGGAAAATAGGGCTGCAGGGAACCTCTGTGGGTTATCAGGATGTCCCCTGCCTAAACCAGTTCTGACAGATGTTTGTCTAAGCTCCTCTTAAGTCTCCACAGATAAAGACTGTGCACCTTCCTTAGAGAGTTTATTCTAACACTTAACTGATTTAATCTCAAAGAATTTAACCTGATAACTGATGGAAGTCTCCTTAGGTGCATTTCAACCCTAATGCTTGTTCTGTGGGCAAGAGACATGGAGAACAGATCGTCCCCTTCCTCTTCACAGCAGCATTGGATGTATTTGTATACATCCATTTCAGCTTCATGCTCTGAAGTGATTTGGTCCATCCTGAAATGAATTTGTTTCAGAAAATTGTGGGGAACTAGAATAAAAATTGTGTTTCAGCTTTAGCTGTCAGGGCTGCAATTGACTTTCTGTCAAGATACTCTGACACAAATCGGGTGAGCTGCAATTGTGTAACGACAACCCAAGGCGCTTCCTGAATCTCCTTCTGTTCAGTAAACTTTCAGAACAGCAGAAATAATTAATTAGCCATGGAAGATGGGAGATGTTGGCTAGCAGAACGATGGAATAAAAGTTTTTCTCAACTATGCTGTTATATTGCAAAAAAAATACTCAGTTACTCAAAGCAGAGCCATTTATTCTTGTTTAGTGGGTTTGGTACTTGACAAGCATCAAACTGACAACTTTAGAATAAAAAATCTGTAATGCCAGCATAGAGCTGGGCTTAAACTAGCGATGAGTAGAAAAAAAATCTCCTGAGGTAGCAAGTCCTTCCTGTCAGAATGGCTTTATTACAGCATAAAGCTGCCTTATGCTTCAATTAAATCCCGAAATCATCCGCCGCTTATGTGGGAAAAGCAGGTGAGTGACACATGGTGGTTCCTGGATTGATTGAAAGCCCTTTTCTGCACTCTCTTTTCTGACTGAGGTTTCTCTCTTGCAGAAAAACCCTCCTGTGTTCCCTTGGGAAGCAGCTCAGTGGGAGGCTCCACAGTGCATTGTCCCTCAGCAGCCGTGTGCATTGGGATCCTGCCTGGCCTGGGCGCCTACTCGGGGAGCAGTGACTCGGAGTCCAGCTCGGACAGCGAAGGCACTATTAATTCCACTGGGAAGATTGTCTCTTCTGTCTTTCGTGGCAACAGTTTCTTTGATGGTCCATAACAAAATCCCTCCGTGTGTAATGTAGTGCAGAATATCTTCCAAAGCCCTGGTGGATGCTTGTTGCATCCTTCTGCCCCAAATATAATCTTTCTAGCTAACCTCTCAACTTTAATACACTCAGATAACTCCTAAAGTAACTCATTATTTCCCCCCCACCCCCAGCTTTCCATTTCTGGGGTGCATACTGAGCCTGGAAGAAAAGCTGCCATCCTAAAGCAGAAGGCACACCTAACCATGTAACGAAGGTCTGAGGGTATGAAGGAGAGAGCTTTATCTTTTACAATTCTTATGGAAAGAATTATGTTGATTTAAGGAGTCTATACAAGACTAACAGGCAAAAAATAATCACTTGAACAGTGAAGTCTTGTAGAAGCAGCCATGTGTTCTGTTTTAAAATGTCATTTTTATTCTGTATTTGAAAAATGGGGGCAGAACCAAATTTGAGCAGATGGTGAAGTGTAGATTGCCATGACACTGTAAAGAAGTTTTAGTGTTACATGATTAAAGACGTTCTGAATGCATTTTTTTATCTCTGCTTGTGCCATTCATAATTGTTCTCATTCCATTAATCAATTTCTGCTCTACCCAACCAGCCCTTCCCTCAAACCACCACCCAGGAGAGGTGTAGGTCAGTTTCCCACAAAAGCAGAGGTGGTAATGGAAAACTTGGTCTGAGTGGGTTCACAGGAACTGCAGTTGGCTTTTCTGCTCAAAGGCTGTTGCTCCAGCATGGGAGCTTGACAAGTTATGCAGCTTTTCAGTAGCAGTGTCCTGAAGGGCATGAATCCAGAGTGGGTGGAATTCCTCTGTTCAGCCAAACTCCTTTGTACAGAAGCTGGAGAACTCCAGAGGTAGGGCTGAGGGCCTTTCAATCTCAGTGTGCTAATGGGAGTTCAGAGGGTTGGAACAGCTCAGCTCAGCTTCTCAGGGGTGGAAGTGTCTTTGTGCAATCCTGCTTCATGTGCTACACTTGTGAGATAGCACTTGGTAAGTGCATACCAATGGGCAGTTACCTGGACACAACACTGAGGGACTTGTGAGGGAGCAGCTGGGCTAAAAGCAGAGAAAACAAGGCCTGTAGTGGATTCATGCCTTAGCTTGAGTGTTGAACTTTCCAAAGGAAATGGGGAGAGTTGTGGTCACAATGAAGCTATCCTTAGCCAAATACCCTTTCTGTTTGCACAGCCCTGTTCTACAATCAGATCCTTACAGACACACTGTAATTCCTCCCCTGTTCTGGGCTGCCTGGCACCTCCTGTGTTTACTCCAGAGTTGCTCCTGCCTCTTCTTTAGTTACTGTAATTAAGGCACTTTCAGGTGGAAAATAAATAGATCTCATGCAGCCTCCCTAATGCTTTGCTTTTGTGACTTTCATCTTACTGAGCTATGGAGTGAAATGGAAGTGATGCACAAAAAAAAAAAAAAAAGTTTTTTTATTAAAGTTGCAGAGGCAACTTGAATTAAAAAAAAGAGCTGCTGGTGTTCTTCCCTGGCATTAAACTAGATCAATAACCTGACTGTAGAGTCAGAGCAACCTGGCCCAGCTGTGAGCATGCTGAGCATCCTGAGTGGTATCTTGCACAGCTGCAATCAAAATACCTGATTTAGACAGAAATTTATAGTGGGAGTTGCCAGCCAGTTGTGGTAGATGTGGTGGTGGGCTGCAGGTGAGATGGTGTTTATACTGAGCCATGCAAGGCCAGGAGGATACATAATCCAGGAAAAGCAGATGTGAGGGCCCTCTGCCTTTCTCCCATTCCTAAAAGAATGGAGTAGGACACTTGGGGAATGCCTTTGAGTCAGCTCTGCTGTTCTCAGGGCCTGGCCCATGTAAACAAACTGCAGAGCTGTCCCAGCTCCTCACTCCATCCGTTGGTCCCATTTACCTTTGTACAGCAGAAGCCACCTGACATTAAAATACCCCAGTGCCCTGGGAGATGTGCTGGGAAGTGAAGAGTGCATGGGATGAAGGATAAATCAGACCTGAAAAGGGCAGCTGTGGCAGTAACCTTGCCCTGGGCCGCCAAAGCTGGAGACAAAGAGCTGGCTTTGGCTGGCTCCAGCAACTCTCATTCACTGGTGGATTTAGATACTTTTTTTTGGTTATTTCTAAGAAAAAAACATGACTGCATAGTGTGTGCTTCATCCCCTCCCCAGGGACAGCTCAATAAACCGCTTGTTGTCTGTGCTAGTTGTTAAAGCTTCAGCGAGGTGTTAAAAAAACCCCACAAACCCCCACAAATACTCTACTAGCAGAAGAGCTTACAAGCTCCTGCAGCTGCGTGTGAGGTTCTCTTATGGAAATGAAAAAAAAAAAGTAATTTTTCCAAAGCCGCAGACTTCGATCTGGAAGCTGAGCTGGATACAGCATTATTTTTAAACAAGCCACCCTTCAAAGGCTGCTTCTCCCTTTGGAAGGCTGTTTATTTTTCCTTCCAGGAGGTTTTGCAAGGCAAATGTTTCACGGAGCAGTCCCACCTCCCCCAAGGGATGGGGTCTCACCCAGCACTGTGCTTAGAGCCAGCTCACTGTGGGACTGCCCAGGGCCATCTGTGTGCTGGTGACTCCGTGACAGCAGTGACAGCCACAAGGTTGCTGGGTGGTCGGTGGCAGAGAGCACAACCAGTAGCGTGTGCAGAAAGGGCTGCAGGCTTTACATAGGGACAGCAACCTCCCATCTCAAAAGCTTCCACTAACAGGGAGGAGGGAGGTAAAGTCTGCTTGAGTTTGGAGTAGGCCTGGTGATCCCTGATGGATATTCATCAGCATCCTCAGCTTCAAAAGACCTTAATCTAGTTAGGAACAGCAGAAAGCAGCAATTAGCACATTGCTGATGAGCAGCTCGAGGAGCTGCTAGAGAGCAGGATTTCATTACCTAGCCCATCTTCTCCCAGGCAGCAGGGAGCTTTTGTTACTCAGACTTGGAAAATTTTCTAGAGTTGAAGCAGCAGTGAACCGTGAAACTCCCTTTGATGGTTTGTTGTGGGGTCACTGGGGTTTTCCCAAGCACACAGACCCAGCTCAGGGAGGCATTAAGGGCATGCTGCCTTCCCCAGGATATCCACCTTCACTAAATCTGCCTCTGGGATGCTGTCGTTGACAGCGTGCGGCTGATCCTGGGGCACAGCCAGCAGAGCATCTGAGGGACCAGGACAGGCCCTGTCAGGGTAACTCCAAACACCCAGCACTGCTGACAGTGTTAGCTGCTCCCAGACCTTCCCATCTAGGAGATTCTTGTTTTAAATGTCCAAGTTTCTTTATTAACCTGAGTATAACAAATATAACATGTACACAGTATAAAAATGAACACGGAACCTGACATGTACAGGTACAACGCAAATACATGAACTATACAACGACCAGTTCATTGCATGATAATAATATATTAAGCATTTCATTGCTTGGAAAAAGCAAGTTTTGATCATAAAAATTATATCCTGTACCACTGAAATTATACAAAGTACATTCAATACTGAAAAGTGACTCAACAGAGCAGGACCAGGGCATGGCCTGGCTGCTTAGTGTTACCTCGGGCCAAGACTGTACAAAATTAATCCAGACCCTTCGCTGGAATGAGTCTTAAGAACTTAGCAATTAAATTAAGAAGTACAAAGTGTTTCAGGGAGGGTATTCTTCTCTTAAAAGCATGTGGAACGTGCTTTCGGCAGGACCAACAGGCTTCGGCAACAT
Source organism: Corvus kubaryi (assembly GCF_017639235.1). Lineage (NCBI taxonomy): Eukaryota > Metazoa > Chordata > Aves > Passeriformes > Corvidae > Corvus > Corvus kubaryi. The sequence goes on along the minus strand of NW_024581093.1, from coordinate 5,449,260 downwards.
GCAGAGGGTGCAGCCTGGCACAGCTCTACGCGGGCTCCAAGTTGATGGGTGGCAGGTTTTGGTGCTTGAAGTACTGCACAACTTGCTGGGGCAGCTCTGCCAGCACAGCTTTGGCCAGGGTCTCCTTGGGGACCTGTGAGCCAAAGGGAACCAACACCAGTGTTAGGACAGCCACAGGGGACCAACCAAGCAAACGTGTCTGGGCTATCCCCAGCTCCAGATCTTCACATTTCATTTAATACCCCCTAGAGTCTACTGATAGCCAGCGTTTTATACACCTGGGATTATTATATTCTATACTACCCTTTCCTCTAGGACATAATTCACTGGTACAGAGGAATAAAACATGCTGGGTAGGTCAGAAAAAACAGGTATGAGTACCAGGAGGTGAAATAGAAAGACACCAGTAAGTTTCAGAAAAAGGGGAAGATAAGCACAAGCTGCATCCTTGGCAATCAATGCTGTGCCAGCAACAGCCTCTGCCCAGAGCTGTCTCCTGGATGATTGCAATGGACCATTCCACAGAGGGGATATGCAGGGCCAGTGCCACCATTGCCCCTTCCTACAGGGGATCAGGGGCATAGGGCTCATGCTCAGGACAACTAAGCATGAAGCCCTTGGTGTGTGGCACATCACGGGTGCTGGATGAAACCTGTGTGGGAGACACCAAAACCAGCACAGGACTGTGGCGAGGGACGTGAGCCCAGTGCTGCCCCACCCTGCTGCAGGAACCCAGACCCTGCTCTGAGTCACTGGTGTTTGCTCCCACCCATCTGACAATGACAGGGGATGGAGAAACAGGGGGGAGCTCAGGTCCCACTAGAGATGCAGAGCCTCTCTGTCCCTGCCTGCAGCGCTGATTTATGTGATCCATGCTGGAGCATCCCTGAGGGATGGTAAGACAGAGTAAGACAGGCAGGTACCTCTTGCTTCTATCTACCTCTACCATGGTTGTTTGCTTCCAGGGTCATTTCCAGGCTTGACACCCCATTGCTCCCTGTGATCACCTCCCCGCTGCCCTCACTCACGTTGCGGAAATTCCGGAAGGGCACGAACTGGACGATGTCGCGCACGGCCTCCTCGCCGGTGTAGGAGCGCAGCACCCGACTGTCCCCATCCAGGAACTCCATGGCAGCAAAGTCAGCATTGCCCACGCCCACGATGATGATGGACATGGGCAGCTTGGACGCCTGCACCACGGCGTGCCTCGTCTCGTCCATGTCGCTGATCACCCCGTCTGTGATGATGAGGAGGATGAAGTATTGCTGTGGAGGGGAGGGCACAGGGTCAGACCCACTGGGATGCCAGCACCCTCACACTGCAGCCAGGGCTCACAGTGAGGGCTGTGAGTGGACAGGGTGCTTCACATGTCGAGGGATCGCAGGTCCCCTGGGGATTTGGGAGTGAGGTTCACCATTTCCCAGGACAGCTGGCATCACTCCCTTTAGCAGAACCCAGAAATTCAGGGTTCCTATTCCCCCTGGCTTTTGAAAGATCTTGAAGAAATAACAAACCAGGTCCCACTCCTAAATATTTTTCTGAATTACTGATTTATTGTACTTAATGATGCAAAAAACCCAACCTCTAAACTGTACAGGACTTTTATGTCAGGGCCAGGAGGAGTTCAGAGCTGGGACATGAGCCCAGCTGGGAGATTAAATCTCCCCCTGCCTGCACACAGTGGGGTGTGTTTTGGGGTGCTCCCCATCAACATCTCCCTGCACTGATGGGAAGCATCTCCCCTATTGCACTACCAGGCTGTGGGGCCATCCCATGCTCAGGGCTTGTCCATCTCCTGTAAAAAGCCATGGGTATGAGAGGCACTGAGAGGGGATGCAGAGGGTACCAGCAAGCTGGGGGATGACAGAGCAGCAGCATCAGAGGCTGCTCTCCTTCCCTTGGGAAAAGGAGGGCACCAGGAGCAGTCCTGCAGAGCTGTGGAAGGATGAACAAACAAACAGATGGACAGATGGTCCTGCTGGACTCAGCTCAGCACATCTGAAGGATGTGGACCCCCCAAAATCCCATCTCCTCCATCTCCAGGGAAGGTAATGGCTCAATTTTGGCACATTACAGAGCTTGTGTGTGCTGGAGAAATGACGAAAACAAGCACTTAAGAGCATTAAAGCCTTTTGTTCCGCTCCTCATTCTTTCCATTTCCTCTGAAAACCGCTAGTGCAGCGTCCTGGAAAAGCAAAGGAGGGAGTGCTGCCCCAATCCTGTTTTTCTGGTCTTCCTCCAGCCCACATCTCCTGAAACCTTCCCTAAGCTTCATCTTTTCTTGATGGTCTCCAGTGCTAAACTCCAAGGCTGCGCAGAGCTTAAACACAACCTGAGGACAGAGGTGAGGAGGTTTTCCCAAGCCAGACCCTTCCCCACTCCAGCCCCTTTTGATGCATTAACCCTGCCTACACAGCACTGCCCAGGGTTTAGTTTTTATCTAAATATGAACTTTTGAGAGCAAATCATGGTGAAACATAAGTCTGCAGAGCAGGTCTGCAACATGTGAGTCTAGAGGACAAGACTAAACTTCAGGAGAGGACCTGCACTGGTCATAACTGGAAGCAGGACTCAGACCTCACCCTGTCTGGGAACCAGTATAGGGAGGAAGAGTATAAAACCTTGCAGGGAGCAGCTGAGAATGACTTTAAGCTGATTCTCCCCTTCCCTGCCTGGCCTCTCTACTGGAAACATGGAAAGGGCTATTTCCCTTTGTTCCCTTTTTTCTGTGAAATCCGTAATATGATCAGAGAAAAATGCTGGCAAGTATGCAGGAAAAGGGGTGGGGAGGCAGAGCTTGTCAAATGTTTATCACAACATATTTCAGAGGTCAAAAGGAGGAAGAGCTGATGCTGGGGATCAGCTTCAAAGCCCAGGGGCTGTGTAGGGGCGATGAGCATCACTATTAGCAAGGGAGCAGCGGGCACTGCCGGAAAGCATCAGTGGGAGATTCCCCAAGGAGCAGCGACAGTTTTGGCAGTGTCAGTAAATGACAGCAGGAAAGGGGTGCTGGTGGCACCTCTGGGCTCCAGCTGCAGCACCCAGTCAGGGTGGAACCTACGCCAAGCCGCAATCAGAGCTGCTGGTGCACAGGGACCAGGCTGGGGGGTCCATGGCACACCAATCCAGCAGCACCTGCCTCCTTTCTCATCCTTTTGTTGTTAAAATGGCCGACCTCTGCATCCACGTGGGCTCCTGGGATGATTCCTGATCCATTTGTTAATGATATCAGCAATTAGGTTCAGGAGGGTGAGCGGGACTTGAAGGGATTGGCAGCATTAAACAGCATGAGGTAAGAAAAGGGGCAGTTTGGATGCAGGGACCCTGCTGGAAAGGTGAGTTTTAATTCCCCAAAGCTTATTAATCCTTCCCCAAGAGACAAATGGTGTAATATCCCTCTGTCCCTCCCCCAGCCCCAGGATGTTTTAGTCTCCCATCCCTTAAGAGCTGAGGGCTCTGTTTGTGATCTATGTTGCTATGGAAAAACTACAAGGTTTTTTTGGTTTTATTTGAAATGCTGGGAGCAAGCGAGAGCGGGAGGAAGAGGAGGGCAGGTCCAGGCAGCCACTGAAGCTGTCAGCACCAGGGGTGGCTTTGATGCACGAGCTGAAGATGAGATGGAAGAGGAGAAGACCCCGGGGGAGTGAGATCCCTCATCAATAACGCTTTGTGCTGCCAAAAAAATGCCCGAGCCAAGCCAGGCTTGCCTCTGACGGCACTATTAGTGCCCATTATTTAAAATCTCCCTTGATTAAACTATTAGTGCCAGCAGAGGGGTGCAATTTGCATACGATTAGCGCCTCTGCTCAGTGCTGAGCCCGTGGGCTCTCCCTCCCCCACTGACAGTGACAGAGAAAATGAAAAAATGAGGAGCGACCTGGATCTGTGCTGAATTAAACCAAATTCCGTATTTCCTTATGCCTGGAGCTGGGAAGAGCAACAGCACTCACAGCAAGGCTGGAAAAGGTCCTCGTGGGGAAGAGGTTTCAGGTGTGATCCCACTTTGTTCCAGGCAGGAATCAGGGAAGCTTTTACCCCAACATCTCCTGCCATGCAACTGATGATGCCCAAGCTGAGCTGTTTTGGCCAGCAAAACCCAGGGGCCAGATCTACCATCCTCCATGGGCAGCTTGCTGTCACATGGACCCAAGGGAGCTCTATCTTGCAGACTTCTCATGCTCTTCACACCCCTAAGAGAACACCTTGGTCACCACTGACAAGACTGGACCCACAGAGAAGGGAAAGACACAAAACCCAGCTCAGGCTTTGTGTTCCCCTGCCCAAAGCCATCAGGACTGCCATCACGTTACAGAATCTTACGGACTTACTGATGCAGTTTCCTGTTGGGTGGCTTGAGCTGCAAAACGAGCCACGTGGTTGATGATGGGGGAGAAGTTGGTGGGTCCGTAGAAGCGGATGTGGGGCAGGCAGGCAGAGTATGCTTGGACAATGCCCTCCACACCTTCAGGGAAAGCAGAGAAACCAGGCATTACAGAGTGTCACAACCCAGTTAGGAATCATTAGCTCATGCTGTCATGGAGCTGAAGTCAGATCTATTCCCCCCTCTTCCTGCCTGACTCATCCAGATCCACGAGTTTCTTCCACCCCAAATTTCTGAATATTCAAGCTTTGCTCTTTGGTCACTCTGCAGTGGGTCCTCAGACCTTCTGTGGTAGGGAAGCCTTTGTAGTGCCCACAGTCAATGAAGGCATCCTTTGGGACTGTGAAAAAATCTCAGAATCAGCCAAGGAGGAGGAGCAAAAAGAAAAGCAACTCCTGGTCTCTGAACATAACCAAAAAACAGATAGAGAGGGTCCACATTAGCCCTTACCACTTCGGATCTGAGCAGTCCTTCAGCCATCACTGTGAGCAGCTCTCAGCTGCCAAATGGAGCATTAAGTCTGAATTCCCCATCTGCTAAACAGGCCCTGTGTTTCTTTCAGCCTTGCTGGGGGAGCAGACGGCTGGTAGGACACACCAGACAGCAGAGCGAAGGCGGATTTTACACAGTCTGAATCCAGTTGCATTTTACCCTGGGCCTTCCTACACACCCCCAAATTTTCTCTGCTTTCCTCTGAGTGTGCCTTTAGCATGTGCTCTGCTTCACCGCTCATGCCTGTCTCTGAACACGCCTTGAAAGACCCCCATGATCATAGAATGGTTCATGTTGGAAGGGACCTTTGAGATCATCTAGTGCCAACCATGCTGACATGGGTGGGGATGCCACCCACTAGATCAGGTTGCTCAGGGCCCCATCCAACCTGGCCTTGAACACCACCACGGATGAAGATGTCATTGAAGAAATGCAGAGGAAGGACAGAAAGCACTGAAGGCACCTAAGGAGTCCTAAAGGCCTGGTAGATGCTTACCTGAACAGAATGGATTCCTGGGATTGAAGTTAATGGCAAACTCATGGGATACCTGTGGAGAAGAAAAGACCCAAATTAACTTGCAGGGCCAGTGCAGGGCAGGCAGCTCACTAAGAGTTTAGCTGATGCTGCAGGGCAGGTTTAGGTGTGATGCTTCCCTAGAGCAGAAACAGGTAGTCACAGAGTTATGGTCCATCCTGCTGGATCAGTGACACCTCCCAGCCCTCTGCTACCCAAACAGCAAACACAAACATGGTCAGGGCTGAGCAGCACTTGAGGATGAACCAGTTCCCCAGCGCCCCCATCATGGAGTCTCCTGAAATTATCACACCATACATTCTTCTACAGTTACCAAAGCAGGTTTGTCTCCGTGGCTTCCCACTGGCAGCCCCGAGGGGAAGCAGGCAGAAGGGAGGCTCTCAGCCAGTTGTGCCATCTCACCAGTCACTAGGAGAAATGACTTCATCCTATTACAGGTTATAAAGGGAGAAAACCCAAACTCATCACAGGGAGTCCACTCCTGGCAGCATCTCCATTCCCCATCTCTCTGCAGGAGGATGATGCCACAGCACATCCAAGATCCTTTAGCTTTTCCACCACCTCCTTTCAAGCTGAGGGAGAGGGTCTTGTGGGACACTGGCAAGAGCAGACAGCCCTCACACCTTGATCCCTGGCCTGATGCACTGGACAGCAGTTGCTTTGAACCTGTCTCTGCCAGCAAAGGCAGCGCAGCAGCCCAGCTGCAAGAAAGGGCTCCTGGCTGCCAGTATGAACCTTTCCAGTGCTGGTGTGGGTCAAGAGCCTGCTTGTGGAACAGCCACCACATGTGTGGGGTTAGGCATTCCTCACCCTGCTCCCAGCAATTTAGGCACTCTAAGAAGCAAACAAATTCTCAGGAGCATCAAGGATGTGCAACTGCCTCTTCCAGCACCTCTGAAAGTTGAAGGGGTGATTTGGGCTTTCAGGCCACCAGCTCAAGGACTCTGAAACAAAAAGGTCCCACCCTCTTCATGCCAGCATTACAAAACAAGAATATTGTCTCTCTCTCAGAAGGGTGGAGGTTTGCTGAGCTTTTCAGCAAGGGAATTGCTTGGGGACACGCATATTCCCAATGCTGGCAAAACGAGTGTCCTCCAAAGCGCCGTCTGAAGCCAGAGTCCTCCCAAGGCTGCAAATGCACCATGCGTCTGATTCAGACTTTCCAATTATGCTGGGCATTGTGTCAGAAGCAGCAGAAACTGTTTTTACAAGAGGCTGTAGGGTGGGAAATAGCAACCAAACAGAAGTAAAGTCAACCAAAAGTCTTCCCTGTGCTGCAAAGCTGATGGGCTGCCTGACTGGCCACAGCCTGCTCAGGTCTCTCCGGGCCTGCAGAGCACAACCAGGAACACTCACAGCCACCAGGTTAGAGACAAGCTGAATGCACAACTGTGTTTTGCGAACACCCCTTCTCACAGAAGCCTTGATTTTGGGCAATATACCCAAATTCAGCTGATTTGTGGTTGTAATGGGCTTGCTTCCTTTTTTTTTAAGAAGATATTCAAAATTCTGCCGCAAGTATTTATAGACAAGGCAGGCAGAAATATTTCCATGTTTTGCACTGCAAAAGAGGGGTTTATCTTTCTTTTAAGAAGCAATGAAATGGTTTGAAGCTGCGTTCCTCACTGTCTACAGAGCAGAACCCCTACGTGGCAGAAATGTTGCAAAACCTCCTCTGGAGTTCATGAATTTTACATATATATATATATATATATAAATATATATCTATCTCACTTTCTCTATATATGTATCTGCTAAAAAATCAACAGGAGGGCTTCAAAATAACAAAAAATTTAAAAGAAAGGATGTCATTCTCTATTCAGCTTGTACTTTGAAAACAGTTTCTGTGGAGTCCAGTTAAATGTACATGGAGCACCTACAGGTATCCCATTCCCCAGAAACTCACAGGGAGAAACTTTTGAACCACCCCAAAGGGTACGACCAACCTCACAGAGGGTTCTCTGGCATCCCCCCAAGGAATCCCACCCCTGCCATGACTCAGTTTCCCTATATATAAAAGGCAAAAGGATGGGGGTTGCACATCGGTGAAGCCACCAGCTTCCTTTGGCTGATCCCATCTCCCAAATCCAGGTGACCGGTGTGGCTCCGACATAAAGAATCCTCCTCTCTGCTGCTGCCTTGCCTTTGCTCAGCCCCCAGAAACCACAACCCATCTGCTCCCCTCTCCTGTTCCCTGCTAGGAAACCACTCGAGCCTCTCTACAGAGCTGTTACACGGCAAGATGTTCTTTGACATTTCCAACGCGACTTTTGTGTGCAAAACATCTTGCTCCGATGGGTGCCTGAGAAGCGTTGGGGGAGCCATGGCAACGGGAGCACAAAGCACCATTTATACCTCTGTATCTCTTGGCAATCTTTACTTGGGTCTGTGGGTCCCTGCTCTCTGTCCACTGTCACAGGTTTTCACAAAGAGCTGCTGCTTTGGCTTTGAAATTACCCAACAGGCCTTGATAGCCAAAAAATCTTTTAATGAGTGAGTGGAGCCAGTGATGCTCAGAGAGAGCTGGGGTGAGATGAAGCCCCAGGCTGGAGTGGTGCAGGGAGATGCACCAGGGATGGCCCCACTGAAAACACAAGACAACTGATGAGTCATGGGCGACCTGCAGGCATGGGCCAAGCACCTGGGGAGGGAGAAGCTGCTCCCCACTGGGGTTTACTTAGGCTTAGAAATCATTCTGGGCAAAAACAAGGAGTTTTTTTCTGGTAGCTTTTACAGAGCATCTCCAGGCCCACAGGAGGCTGCAGGAGGCACGTGCAGAGCCCTCAGCCAGCATCCTCAACCCAGTATCCACCTCCAGTCTTGTCAGAAGGGCTGTTTCCAACCCAGCAATGCCTTTCCTGTGGGCACTGACTCACACACATGGGCAGCAGAACGGGATGCTCACCATGATGATCCCGAGCTGCTGTGCTCTTTCCATCCCTACTGCATTTGCCATTCCCATTCTTCTCCCCAAGTAATAAATCCCTGGCAGCAGCTGGCTCTTAGACCTCGGAAGCTGCCTACCTAGATTTTCCCAACAAAAGGGATAAAGTGACAGACCAGAGACATTTGCAGGCCAAGGAGGATGAATCAGCCCCAAACTGCACATGGAGGGATCTCCTTCTGTGGCTGGCAAACAGCAAGAGCTCCCACTTGAGTCATATGAATTCTGGCTGCTGGGAGAGCAGAGAAAAGCACAAAGCCGGAGCGGGCAGGACATCCCCAGCCACGAGGGCTGGCAGTGATGAGCTTCCCAGCCCAGTTCCCAGCTGCTCATGACTTATGTGCCCCGCTGTGCTCAGCCTAGAGCACAGCTCCCCTCCCACAGAACACAAAGGGCTCGCTGAGATTCAACCCCAGCCTGAAGCTGGGAACGCCTCAAAACCAGTGAGCAGAAAGAAAATGCACATGAAGGGCGTGAGCAAAGAGCGGCCAAAAGACCCAGCCAGTAATTAATGATGGTGGTGTCCCAGCACATTGTCTCAGCCATGAGAAGATGCTCCCCATCTGCCAGCCAGGCTGCAGGAACGGCCCCATTGCCCGCCCTCCAGATGAGCAGGATGCACAGCTCAGCCCTTGCAGGACCAGTGTCTAATCCTGACCAAAGATCAAGGTGGGTTTTTGGGAAAGCTCCTCTGCTTCAGTCCTTGCAGGCTCTGCCTGTGCAACATCACATCAAGGCTCCTCTGCTCCCAGCCCCCTTCCAGACTTAGCTGCCGTCTGACACATTCATCCAGAGGCCTTTTCCCTTCCCCAGAATTGTTCTTGCCTTCTGCCAGGAAAATGAATCAATGCCTGGCTCTGCCCATTAATGCCAGGGAGCTGCTGCTTTCATGCCAGTGCAGAATGAAGGAATGGGCTGCTTATGCCCCATCCTTGCCTTGCTGCCCACCCACACTGACACATCTCACCGGCTGAGGCTCCACATCTGCCTATTCCCCCTCTCACCAGCAGCTTTTCCCTGACCAAGCCCTGGCAGTTCTGCTCCTGCCCAGGCAATATCAGGACAAACCCATCTCAAACACTCAGCACTTCACCTTCCAGTCTGGCGGGAGCTGGGCGCCGAATCCCAGAGCAGGAAACATCTTGTCTCTAAAGAGAAGGAGGAAAACATATGGGTGTACTGACACACACAAGGCAGGCTTGCACAGCTTCTCCCAAAACATACAGTGCTTTTAAATGGGAGCTGAACAGAGAGAATAGATATCCCCCCCTGAATTTGATCTTTAGAGGAAAAAAGAGTCCAGCTTTGCTCTGTTTCCCTTAGAGACCAGGAGCATCCTCTTGCCCAAACACAGGCGTCCCTTGCAGGCATGTAACCCTGGAGATTTTAAAAAATAAACAATCCATTTTGGTCACAAAAGCCATCACAGTGAGAGCAAAATACGTCTGTTTTGTTTTCTCTATCAGTGTCTGAGATGATGTTTTTCTGATCTTCTCTCCACTCCACTGGATGCCTGAAGAATGAGGCAATCTGGGGTCACAGTAAACAGTAAACAACAGCAAGCTGAGGGCACCTGCCCCCAGAAGATGATGCTCCACCTCTGCTAACAATCCACAGCAGCAATGGGGGGAGAGGAGAAAGCCTGTCTCAACCCTCTCCTCCTGCACCCCAATGTTTATGGTAAATAACATCCTTAAGGTATTACTTAGCCCTGCATCAAGGCAGATGCATCCCAGAAGCCTCTTGGCAAGCCAGGGAAACATCTGCAAATCAGGGGTAGTGGCAGAAGGGCACAGTGCTTACGAGTCATAGTCCTGGATGATCTGGCCGACAGCCCAGATGGCCGACAAGTACTCGTTTGTCCCCAAGGGGTTGATGTAGTGCAAAGAGGAGGGTTCTTGGGGGTTCCCGTTGGAAGCTGTGAAGTCAATCCCAACCTGGAGGACAAGAGAGATGCATAAACCCATCCTCTGTCAGCAAATGCCACCAGAGACCTGGCCACCAAGCCTTCACTGCTGTGAGGCCCACACACAGTTCCCTCAAACCCCAAACCTCAAGTTTTTGAAAAAGTTTAACAAAATCCATTTCTGCACCTTCCCTGCAAAAAGCTGATTAAATACTACCTTAGGCAAAGTCATTCACTCTTACAGCTCCACTTTTCATCAATGAGCATCACATAAGGTGTCCCCAGGCAGCCCCTACTCCTGGAGCAAGCCATCACCACCTCCAGCTCAGGACTCTCGCTGCCCATCTCCCAGGAACTGAGCAGCCCCATGGCACCAAGGCAGCCAGGGCCATCTGGGTATTTGGATCTCAAGGTCTTTGACCAAAGAATAACAACCCTGAGCAGATCTTTCCCTGTAGGCAGGAACATCTGCTCTTCACCAGGCTTCCCCAGAGACCAATATATGCTGAGCTCTCAGGGGACTCTGTCAGGAAGGCACTCCTTTTCCTCCCTCCTCAATGAGGCTTTCTATTTAAAGGCATTTGTAGAAATGCCTCAGACCCAGATAAATCTGGTCAGAAGAGGCGAGATGCTGAGCCACCCAATTTGATATGACTGGGAAGGAAGAGTTGGGAAGAGGCAAACCCAAAATAACTCCACTGGCTAAATTGAGCTCAGGGATTCTGAGGGAGATTTTGCTCCATATCCATCATGGAAGAGGGCAAATGGCAGTTTGCCTGAGAAGGGACCTTGGCCTGGCTGGGATAAGAAGACATCACAGCCCAGGACGTGCCACCACCTTGGAGCAGGCTGGCTGGTAAAACAGGCATGTCAGGATTACTGAGCTCCCTGCGGGCTCTGTGGCTCACAGGCAGGAGCACACAGACACAGGGATGGCTCCAGTAACATTAAGCTGATGGCACGGAGTTGAGAAGGGTCCTTGCGTAGAGTTCCACAGAAAGCAGTTTATTGCTACAACCTGTGAAGGGTTCTAGAGGCAAATGACCCTGAGCATGTCACAGCTCGAGCTCAAGTACAGGGGTGTGGCTAACACCAGGAGCCAACCGGGCAATCAAACTGGGGTGCATTACCATAACCAAACACGGCATCCTGGGAGAGGCTCCTTTCCCTCACCATAACCACTAAGTCTTTGGCACCAGAGGCTGTCTTACCAAGAGCTCTCTCTGTCTCTTGTACCACAGGTCAATTGGCCGCCACATGGCAGGACAAGGGAACACGTTTTTAAACTGGAAGAGGCTGGGTTTGGATTGGAGGTAAGGGAGAAATGTTGCACGATGAGGGTGGTGAGGCACAAGTTGCCCAGAGAAGCTGTGGCTGCCCCATCCCTGGAAGTGTCCAAGAGCAGGTTGGATGAAGCTCTGGGCAACCTGGTCTAATGGAAGTTGTCCCTGCCCATGGCAGGGGGGTGGAACGAGATGATCTTTGAAGGTCCCTTCCAACCCAAACCACCCTATGGTTCCACGAAGACCCAACTTCTTCATCAAACAACTGTACGGCCTCACCAAACCTGTGGTTCACTTCTGTAATGCCCCTGCACCCAGCTCTGGCCAAGCCACCATGGCCAGAGAGCAAGAGGGAAACTGAGACACAGGGTGGGGGCTCAGTGGAGTCAGCCAGGCAGGGGCCCTGCTCATGCAAGCAATGTCATCAAGAGCAGGACTCGGGCAATGGGTCTGAGAGGGACACAGCTGGTCTGCTTCCAACGCTAGGCATGTGACTGGGTCCAAAACTCTCTTCTCTGTGACTTCAGCCCTTCTCTCCCCTCCCCCTCCCTCGGTGGGGAGGACACCAGTGGCCTTTCCAAATTGCAGGGGGTGTGTGCAGCATCCTCCTTCCAGCTCAGGTGTTTCTGCAGTGGTGCACCCTTCGGAAACACACCCTTTGGACCAAAGATGCCTTGGGAGGAGGAGGAGCCCTCCAATAACCAGCAGATCTTTAGATGGGGGGAAGATTTCTACATTCAAACCTAATTCACGCAAGAGCTCTGTACTACCAATAAATTCACTGATTTTCTCTTCTATTCACTCTCCAGCACCAAGACCAAAGCACACATAGGCAGAACAGCACACAAAAAGCTCTCCCAATCATTGCTGTTCCTATGGCAACTCTTCCTCCTCCTCCTACTCTTCCCCCATCATGTTTTCAGATAAAACAACAAAATACAAACTGAACTAACTGCGAGTGCCTGCGGCTCTCTGGATACTGCACGAGAAAAGTTTGCAGAAATTGAGAACCCCAGTTCTGCATTGTGGTGATTTCACTCAGGATTGTCATGTTCTTGCTTATTTACTCCTGATAAGCTGTGGTCCAGCTTGAAAGAAGGTGGAAATGTCAGTAAAAACACAGAAAACCATCTCTTTAACATCCCAAAGCCTCTCATCTGGGTTCAGAATAAGGAGAGATTCCATAAAAAACCATGGGTGGTTAAAGCCTGAAGTGGGGAGAGAAGTTGGTGACATTTTGTGAAGGGTCAGAAGGTCTTTTTGAACATCTGGCCTTCAGCCAAAGTCCAGCCAGCGCCCTCCATGCTACTGGATGTACCTGAGCATCCCCAGAATCCCCAAACCCACATGGTTTAACAGCAAAACGGGCAGCTCCTCACTGTCATGAGAAGTCACCCCAAGCTGGTGCCGAATCTCACACAGAACCTCCCTCCCCAGTTCTGCCTATTACACAGCTGTTACTATCACTGGGCAAGGAGAAGCAAAAGTCCTTACGGTAAACATCAGTTGGCAGCCTCCCAGGATGTAGTCCAGGAAGGAGAAATCTCTGGTTATCTGAAAGAAAAAACAAAAAACCAGTGTTTCAGCAACTGTCATCATTGTCATCATTATTCAGGCTATGCAGGGCCTGTCCTTGGAAACATAAGGGAGGCAGAGGCAGAAGGGATGGGGGAGCTCTGAAAGACCCAAGCTCAGTCACGAGCTGAAGGAAATACGTCAGTGACATACTCACTTTGCAGGACTTGACAATGATGATCCCAGAGTTCTTGTAATTCTTTTTCTTCTTTTGCTTTTTGGGGTTAATGCACTCTAGCTCGAGCTGTAACACATAAGACAGATCCTGGTGTGAGAGCAGTGCTGGGCTGTGCCATGTGGCTGCAGATACCACCAGCAGCATGTCCTGGGCATACCCTCCCTCCAGTGCTGAAAGAGAAGATTTTATTGCCCGGCTATAGGTTGCAAATCCAGAGGAAAAACGGGCTCAGTGTCTGCCTCTGGCACCCCCATCTTGTGCAGTCCTAGACAGGGCACTTTCATGCCTCAGTTTGCCCAGAGAGGAAACTCAATGCACCATACACGGTGTTTTACACGCCCCTGTGCCTCAGCCAAGATCTGCTGGTTTGCAATCCTAGTGAAGGCAGCAGTGCAAAGCCCTGCTATCCAGGGGCCTTCACAACACACCTTCAGGCAGGAGGCATCTGCCAAGGACCTTGGCCAGCACTTCTGGGGAAAATGGGGACACCTTTGGCACAAAACTGGTGTGGAGCTGCATAGGACCTGCACTCCTGGGAACCAGGCTGCCCCTGCTGCAGATGCAGCCCCACCAGCAAGTCACACCTCCCCTTCTGGCCCCCCAAACCACAGGGCACCCCAAATAATGGGTGCTGCTTCAGACATCCCAGCAGAGCCTGATTTTCAGCAAAGTCTGCCTTAGCTCTCTCTAGCTCAGATGTTTTAACTACAACCATAGCCGGGGTCACTCATGGTGCGGGTGAAAGGAGAAAGGAATCTGGACTTGGCTTCTTCTCAGCACAGGTTGAAGGTGCAAGTACCAAAGTCTGTCACCAACCCCGAGGAGCCTCTTCCCCATTCTTCCCCAAAAGCATGTCAGCACTTACTGGAGAGGCATCTTGGGCTTCACACAACCTGGCCACTGAGGTCTGGAACTCCCCGATGAAGTCGTGTCCCCCATCACTGTCATAGTCGTAACACACCACCTGGGGTGGAAGGAGCACAAACCAGCCTCAGACACAGGAACTATCTCCTGCAAGGAAACATGCTGAAGTCCCCAACCTCTCCTGCTGGAGACCCCAAACAAGGTGTTTTTTGTTGTTTTGGACATTTGTTGCTTTGGGTTTTTTTAATGAGCCATTCATGGGGGTTTAGATGTTTAACAGTCAGTCCCAGAGGCTGATCCCCACAATACAAGCCAGAGGGCTGCCCCTTACCTTTATCAGCTTCTCCATATCTCCATCACACAGTGACACCAAAGGCACAGTGAACGGCTTCCAGACAGGGTCCAGTGTGTATTTGATCACCTGGGGGTGTGAGCAGAGGGATGCTGTTACAATGGGCACATCCACAGGTAGAGATCAGGACAAAGCAGGGACACACCTCCAAAAGTGACCCTGAACCAGGTTCTCAGTGGGACAGGCCAGGCAAGGCAAGCCTGTCTCAGCCCTCTCCTGCCTCCGTAACTGAGACACAGCAGCTTCCCCTCCTCAGGCTGCAGAACGTGTGAGTTAAACCAGGTTTGTTTTCGTTGCATTGGGTGATTTATCCACCTCTGGGAGCAATTAAACGAAACTGCCTGAGAGAACAGCTGTGCCACCCTGGGCAGCATGGCACAGCCATGCCCAGAGTACAGCCTTGCCCAGAGCACAGGCACAGCCACTCACCCCACAACTCCCAGGCCAGCAGCTACTATTTATGCCCTCTGCATCCCACTGCTTGCCCCCTACTCATTGCTTACAGCCCCCGAGCACCCAAACACAGCCTGAATCCATGTGGGGTCTGACCACCACGAAGATGGAGCAGCAAGATGCTGCAACCAGCTCTGGAAAGCCAAAACAGCCCTGGGCACATTAAGCTCTCTTGTCTCATCTGTGTAACATCTGCTGCCTGAGCTGGAGAAATATTAATTGATGCTTTTTGACATTTCCTGAGAGAATGCATTCACTCAGTAGAAACCTAAGCAAACTCGAGCGGGCTCCAGGCACACGCTGCGTACATCGGAGGTGCCTGCGGGGCAGGCAAAGATCCTCTTTCACAAAAGGTGTGGTGCTCACAGAGAGAGAGAGTCACATGGATATTAAGAAAGTCAGGCATAAGCAGCAAATTAACCCTTCTCTGTTCAAGGCAAACATGGGGGATATCTGGCATGGAGGACCTTGGATCTTTGCAGCTGGAACAGTCACAGCACAGAGCAGCGAGGAAGAGATTCATGGCTGCTGCTGCGGGCAAACAGCTGCACAGGACCTGGAATGGGCATCTTGTCTGACAGCCAGGCTCTTACTGAGAGCAGGGGAAACCTGCAGGAACAGTTTAGTTGAATTTGTAAACACCTCCTCCAGGAGTGTGGAAGAGCAGGGGGAGCCCACACACCCCAGGATGCTGCCCACAGGCTGCCAGGTCACCAGGGAGGGTGGGGAAGGATCCAGTATCTCCAGCTGAGCATTCACACTTGTGCTTAGATAACAGGCTGCAATAGTGCACTAATCCTGCCCTGTCAGACCTGCCCTGTTCGTTGTGGCAGGAGAAATGCCAGCATCAGACTGAGCGCTGGTTATATTCCTGCACCGAAAGCTGCAAGAATGGAGAACTTTATTTCTTTGCATCCAGCCTAGTAACACAAAGATGGTCACAGAATCATAGAATGGTTTGGGTTAGAAGGAACCTTAAAGATAATCCAGCTCCAAACCCCTGCCATGGGCAGGGACACCTTCCACTAGACCAGGTTGCTCCGAGCTCTGTTTCAACCTGGCCTTGAACACTTCCAGGGATGGGTCACCTAACGTGGGATTCCTCCCAGGGCAGCTGGATGCATTTGGGGCTGGTAAGGTGCAGGCTGTTGGAGCATCCATTACTTGAAAGAAAACTTGGCTAGACCTTGATCCAGTGAGACAGGACAGTGGAGGAACTGGGCAGCAACTCAGAGGAAACACCAGTACAGACATCTGCTCCCCAGAAACCTGACATGCTTATGGAGATCCCAGCAATGGCTGGTGCACAGTCACCTTCCCAAATCCCACGCCTCTTCCAGGAGGTAGGACTGGAGGCCACTGCAAATCCCCACATCTGAGAAACACGTCTTGTTGAGTCAAAGCCCAGCTACCCACACTGAATCATGAGGAAAAAGCCAAGCAAGGTCCCAGCCTGTTCCCACAGAAATACAGGAGAAATCCTAAGGTTGATATGAACTAAATATGCACAGAAAGGTGTGTGGGAAAGCACCGAAAAATAAACAGCAGAGCTGGGGTTGTAAGGATGGCCTGTACTGGTACCACAGGACACAAGGTGTTACCCACACCCTGGTGCTCATGTGCATGTGGGTGTATGAGTGAAGGAAAACCTCATGGACTTCACACAGATGTGGTAAAACCGAACATATGGAGAGACTTTGTAAATAAACACCACTTTCTCCTTCCACCTCAGCTCACCCTGTGTTTTGTTACAGCAGTTTCCTGTGATGGTACAATAGGCTCCTTAACCAGGCCTTGAGGGGGCAAGAAAAGGGATGGAAAAAGAAGGGTGTAAGATGGGGTGGAATGGAGCTCTCTTCCTCTGCCATGGAGGCTGCTGTGAGTTCCCCCTGCCAGTGATTCCCCTCCTCTCTCTGCCAGCTGGCCCGAACTACGTGCAAACTAAAAAAGCCTTGAAACAAGCTTTGAGGAGAAGAAAATAAGCAGTTGAAAAGTACTTATTAGTCCATTGTTAAAGCAGAAGCCAGTCTGTTTCTCCCTGCCCGTGCTGTGCCTGGTATTTCTAACATCACTGGCTTTAGCAGCTCGAGATTGTAACCAGAGGGAGCTCGGATCAAAATATCACAGCAGGTATAAATGAGGGAGAGGAGGGCTCAGCCAGCCCTGATCAGATCCACCAAGACCTGGGATCTCTGCCTCCTTGGCTGTGGCTCTGGCTCAATGAGACATGAGGCCAAGTGCTCATGCACTGAAACTGGAGGTGCCTGAACACCCAGCTTAGGGGAAGGTGTGGCAAAAGCTCATTTTAACCTTTCCCCACCTCACACCACCTCTCTCCACCATCTCCCCAGGTCACAGCTCATCCTGATACTCCAGCAAGTGGAGGGAGAGTGGTCCACGGCTCAGTCTAAGCCCAGGATGAGCCTAGAGATTATCTTGGGCTTCAAGACCATCTCCCTGTCTGCATGCTAGATACAGCAGTGAACAGTACAGAAAAGATCTCAAGACTTTGCTGGCCTCAGTGAATCTTCATCTGCTGGAGTCCAGCAGCCTCAGCTGGACACCTGGAAGAGAGCTGTAAGGTTTTGAAATTCCTGGATCCCCACCTGCTCTACAGGCAGTGGATAACACCATGAAGGGCAAGAGAAGCTGATGTGAGGATGGAGGATGGGGGTGTCTGAGCAGCTCAGGTTGGAGTTTTGCTCACCTCTGTTCTATGAACCAGCATCCACTTCCCATCATCACCTGGTTTATGAAACTCCAAGAAGGGATCTGACTTCCCAAAAAGGTCCTGGAGGGAGAAGAACAGGATGGGTTACATGGTGCTCTGCAAGCAGCAGAGGTCCAAGAGAGATGTTACCCTGGCAGTGCCAGCCCTGCAGACATTCTCCTGTCCTCATGGGGCCGGGTCAGGCACACTGGCAAACAGGCAGCACCCATGGCCAGCATCCTGCCCACCTCCCCATCCTGGTTGTGTGAATCCCCTTGATTTCCCCACCACATTTTTGGGTGTGTTGGCACCCCAGCACGTGCCTGTACCCGACAAGCTCTCTGGACACAGATGCCACGGAAAACAACCCCAGCTGGGAGGCAGCTGCGTTTGGGCTTGGAAAAACATCCACAGCTTCAAAGGAGAAACAGAATTATGAAGTGTCTTAGGGGAGGAAGGAAAAAAAATCCACCCTCCTACACACAGCAGTACAGCATAAGCAGAGGAAATCTTTAAGGAGCGAGCTGCCCTGGTGTTGACAGAGATCATGTAACACCCTCTGAGATACGCAGCCCTGAGTCAGTGTGTGCTGCCTCTCCTGCCAGCATCTCCTCAGATAATCCCCCGACAAAGGGCTGCTGCTTTATGAGGAATATGTACACATACACACACGCCCCTGCTGGGAATCAGCACGGGGGCTGCTTCGGCACCTGCAGCCCGGGGAAGCAGGAGGCGCTGGTGGCACTGACAGGGAAACTCCAGCTTGTCTAGGCAGAACTTCATTCCCATTCAGAAAAAACCAAGAAGTTGCTAACAAGAAACCAAGTCCCAAATATTCCAGACAATCTATTGAGAGCTCAAGTTATTTCAGTTGGGTATTCCTCCTAGAGGGAGATGGGTGTCTGAGTCCTTCAAAGAGCTGGAGGAGCTCTCTGTGGGTTTGAACAGGAGCTTTTTGGGCTTCTGAGTGATGCAGTGGGGATGCAAGGCGCTGTGCATGGAGGAGGGGGAAACATGGACACTCCAGGATCGCCTGTCCACAACCAGCCCAGGAGATGGCAGCTGGGATGCACATGGGTTCTAGCGATGTCCCAGCAGAAAATCTGTCAACATTTCTATCTAAACCCTGTTTCTGAAGCCAGACAGAAAAGTAAATCGCTGCAAAGTGTTTTGGCTTGGGGAAACTACAACCTGCTTCAGTCAAAATTCTTCTGCAGAGAAGCAGACCACAAAGGCTCACAGGGATGCTCCCTGGTGAGATGAGGTTATTTTTTTCCTACCCTTTTTCACACGTTTGTAAGTTAGAAACACAAGCCATTCCTTCTGCAGCATTATGGTTATAGCACAGCTCTGATCCTGCTCACCCACCACCTGGATTTGGCACTTTCAGGCTTCATAGATGGATTAAAGAACCAGGGGTGGGTACCTGACCCTGCCTGTGCTCACTTAACCTCCAACCCAATGCAGCTTCATCAGCACCAGCCCAGCGTGGGCTGGTGGAGGCAGCAGCTCCGAGGGCAGCGGGGAGCTTTGAAGGATGCCTGCTGCCATCCCACATGGATCAGCCTGGCTTGCAAGTCTGGTCAGCCTTGTTCTGTTCAAAGCAGAGTAGGAGATGCCTCCAAGCCACAAGATTGTGGGCTGCTATTTTAAAACATCAAACCCACACACATCTCACCCCTGCAAACCTGGCGGGAAATGGACACTGAGCAACCAAAGAAGCTCAGCAGACCAGATCGATCTGCAAATTGGTCCAGGAATCTAAATGATCCAAACTGGTTTTTACATACCATGGAGAAGGAGGGCAGAGCTGGCACTTCCAGCAGATACAGCTTCCTAAATCACAGCCTTCAGCAGCAGTCCTGGCTCACAGCACTTGCTGTCCCCCAGCCATGCTGAAGCATCACTGCCCTCCTGCTGTCCCCACTACTGTGGTGGCACAGACAGCTCTGGGCTTCACATGGCTGGTCCCAGGTGGAAGTACCTCCTCTTCTGCAAGACACTTTATCTTTCAACAACTCTCCCAAGAACTGATCTGACATAAGGTACAAGAGCCTCAGGCTGAATCTGCTGCTGACATGCTCCTGCCTTGCAGCTTCAACATTTAAATCAAGGTAGTGAGCTGCAGGTGGAGGGAATGGACATGTGATGGGGAGGAGGCCCTGCCTGCAGCCTCAGAGAGCTCCCAGCCTCAGGGTAGCCACAGCAGAAGGAGCTGCTTGGGGCTGAGCACAGCTCCAGGAAGCGTTTGTGGCACAGCTGCCAGTAAGGGATGCCCACAGTTTCAGCTCGGTGTGTGCACCAAAGATGATCCCATGACCCCACCACAAAATCCTGTGAGATCCAATCCCTTTCTATAATGTCTGAGCCTCTAGCCATGCTCCCCAGCTCTGTGCTGTGTGGTACAGGATGCTATAACTCCCCAGGCTGCAACCTTAGCCTTGGTTTTCTTTTGTTTATTCAATTTTTCACTGTCTTTCCTAAGCTTAAACAAGTTTTAACCAGCTCCCACAGCTGCATTTCACCCATAACCAAAAATGATTCAAAAATACTGTTTTCCATTCAATTTCCTTGTTCAAGGGCCATTTTAATTTGCATGAGGTGACCTGAGCATCCTTTGCTCAGGAGCAGGACTTTGAGCACTGCAACTCTGTCCTGCAGTATGGGAACTGGCAAAGAAACCTTGTTAGTTCTTGGTGACAGCAGGCAGTCACTGAGCACAATCTTTCTGCTGACACCTAGAGATGAAATGGAGCTGTTGTTATTTGTTACCTCTTAACAGGGGCATTTGGCTCCTTGCACTAGGCAAGGTAAGTAGAAGGGTGTGAAAACAGCCATTTCCAACAGGTGGGAAAAAGCACTCGGATAAACCAGATCTCTGTCCAGTTTGAACAATGGGACTGGATGAACCACATCTTCTGCCCCACCAAATACCCTTCTGCCTGACTGCTTGCTTTACCCTGTTTACAAAAAAACTGAGGGCCATCCTGCCAATAAAATAAGCTCTGGAGAGACTAGGAAGAAGGAAAAATAATATTCCCATTGATTGCTTAGCAACAGCACTGGTTCAAGAGGAATAGCTCTGGTTGCCTGGTAAGTAAGGTCAGAAGACGCTGTTCAGAGAGGCTCAGTGCTTCCTGTGCATCATATCCAAAGCTCATGTGTTACCTGCCCCTGTGAGATCCACACTTCTTCCCTGGAGAAGACAGACCCTACAGTTTGATACAGATGCAGATGTTTGCTCCCTTTCCAGAGGGGCTGAAGGCAACAAGCCAGGAGCTCTCAGCACACCTAAGATACGGAGTCAAAGGGCATCAAAACTTCCAGCTCTGTCAGGAGGCAATTCCAAAGAACTACCACTGAAGCAGATCTGCTGTCCCTGAGACATGCTGTTACACAGCTCCTGTGCCACACAGAATCCTTCCATCTCAAGACGTGTGATGAAGGAGGAAATACCATGACAATGGGGAAACTGAGGCGCAGCTGTACCCAGCAGCCAGCAGGTCTCACCCCGTTTCACCCTGATGCTTTCTCCAGTGGGACTGCTTTCTGTCACTGCTATACCCAAAGCAGGGTTCTTTAAATCCAAGGACAGAAGTTTAACATTGCATCCCCCAGACACAGCTCCACTCACCTTTTTATCCAGTTTTCTGCCAGCCATGCTCAGAGTAATCACCCTGTTATCTGAGAGCTCCTGGGCAGCTATCTGAAAGACAAGGGAAGGCTGCATTCATTTTCAGCACAAAAAACAAAGCTTCTGGTAAAAAACTCAACCCCTTTCTTGGGTGTCATGCTGGATTTGGTCCCACATGGCTTTTCTGCACCAGGACTCATTCAGGACCTGGAGAAGCCTCCAAGGACCAAGCCCAGAGGAAGGAGAAGCCATATAAACCCTTGCCAGCAAGATGTGCCACCTCATCCTCCACGTTCTGGGCTGGGAATGGCAAAAACAGTCATCCCATCCCTTAGGGGAGGTGCTGGTGGAACCCAGGACTTGAGCCATATCGCCACAAAACTACCTGATGACGCAGCTCCAAGGATGAATATTCCATGATTGCTCCTGAGGACCTGCAGCAGGCAGGAGCACAGCCCAGACCACTTCAGTTTAAGAGACTTTATTCACATGTGCTCTAGAAGGGCTTCAGCTGCCAACCCCCAGTGGGCCAGTTTTGTCTGGAATATGGTCTAATCAGTCTCTTGGTATTTTAAAGGAATGTTTATAACAAAACCCCACATTTTATTCACTTTTATTACAAGCCATTTTCTGAATCACTTGTCTTTTTTTTCCTTCCCAAGCATCTGCTCCCCACCTCTCCTTCCTCTTATCTCTTGGGGTGGGCTGAGCTGTTCCCCAGCATTCCCACCTGCCTCCTCCTTCTCCCAGGGCAGGAGCCAGCACCAGAACAGCCAGGAGCACAGCATGGACACTGTCCTTGTGCACAGTGTCCCAAGCATGGCTGGTTGCTGGCTCTCACAGGGGGCTGTCCTGCACTGAAGTTATGCAGTGTCATTACACCAAGGCTTTTAGAAAAACCTGCAGAACTCCAGGGGACAATTTTCTACAGAACGAGCAATCAGAGGGTTATTGGCACTTAGGAGAGCTGGGGAGCTGGCAGAGATGAGGAGGCAGAGATGCAGCTTTTGCATCTGCCTGGGCAGCTGGGTGAGGGGATGAGCCACAGGTCCTGGACAACCCCCCGGCCTCCCCAAGGCGGACACAACTCTTTGGTCCACAGAGGATCCATTCACTGCATAAAACCCCCAGTTTTCCCCTCTGCTCCATACAGAAGTTCCCTACTGCCATGCCATGGTATTACTTTTCTCTCCCACTTAGTCCCTGGTGGGTGTAAGCAGTCACCAAAACCAGCAGGAGGAAGAGGCGCTGTAGGGAGGCGGATGAAATTTGCCCTTTCTTGAGCCCCACAAAGCATACCTAGTTGGGGTCCAGCACTTTAGGGCTGGCTGTAGGCTGTAAAAGTCAGGCTGTGCAGACAAGCCAGGAATGTCCTTGTGCCACCCTGCCACAGGCTGCTGGTGGCATCTTCTCTTGGCCAGCACGGACAATGACAACATCCCCTCCGCTATGTCCAGAAGAGGTGTGCAGCAAGATTTTAGGACTGACTTCTACAAACATGGAGGTTTGCTTTGGGATCTTTTCTCTTCAAATCTAGGGACCCCACACAGTCCCATCCATTCAGCTGAGGTTCTTCTGCTGCATTCACCCGTGTGGCACCTCAGTTAAGAAAATGGATAGTTGGGCAAAACTGAAGGGAATGAGGGCAAGGAAGTCAGGCTTTGGCTCCAAACTCCCTGAAGCCTGCTCCTCCAGTGGTGTCCATAGCCTGTGCTCCAGCACCATGCCAAGCAGCAAGGAAAGGTGCCCACCACACATGACCCTGTTGCCATCACCTAGTCCAGGCCAGGGCAAAAAACCCCAGATCAGGAAATTTTATCTGTTGTGCAAAATGAAGCAGATGTCTCTGCCCCTTGGATGCTTCATGACACAGGACTTTCCTTTTTCTAAAGCATGTAACCTTTGAACTTGACTGGAAGCTTTTCCAGCTCTTCCCACTCAATCATTGGATGGGATGTAGAGAGCCTTGGGAATGGCCCCGCTTCTAAACCTCACTGCAGCTTTTCCCTCGCACTTAAAGACTAACTGCAGCAATTAAGAGAGAAAAATACATTCCTCTAAAGCGAACAGCAGTGGAGATGCACCAGGTCCCGGGCTTTTAAACCCCTCCAGTGCTTTTAAACCTGACAGAAGTTTAACTCCTTATTGGCCTTTCCTTCCACAACTTTGCAGCCCAGCTGCACATCTCACAAAACCCGTAACACAGTCGAGATCCAAAAAATGGGAGCTGTGGTAGAACAGAAACACACCTAAATTTAGTCTCTTCTTTTTTAAAAAAAAATCACTAAAGAGATCCGCAGCAGGAAGGCCACTGCCCGAAGGGGTCTGCATCAGACTCAGTGGCTGTTGCTATGAGAGTTGTTGCCATGGCACATCCTCATCCTACAAACAAAATCACCCATCCCTGGAACAGGAATGAGCCCTCTTACCTGCCACTGCACCAGGGAGATCTGAGCAGGCGCCTCGTACCAGATAACAAACAACAGCAGCATAGATTTACTTGGTACATCTCCAGACTGAGGTCTTTTTTATTTCTGAGACTGAAGCAGAAGTTGAAGACTCACAGTGCTAAGCACCAGACAGACACTGGGCAAGATTGTCCCTGTCCCAAATAAACCATCCTCCAAACAGACCAAAGTGGCCAGGAAAACAAGAAGTAAAGCAAAAAATATTCAAGAGATACACCCCAATCTCCTGGACCCTGTGCAAGTGTCCTGCATTGTCCCCACCCACCTTTACACAGTCAGAGATAACACAGAGGAGCAAACTTACCGTTATCATCCCCTTCCCAGCCGGCTTGCCATTCCCCAGAAGGAGAGTCCGTGTTATTTTCTTGCTGGAGACAATCTAGAGAAGCCAAAGACAATAAAGCCATTATAGCACAAGTGATCAAAAGCAGACTCATAAGCAACTGATCATTGCTCATGTTAATTAATTCAGATTAAGCATTCACAACAGTAGAAGAAAGGCACCAATATCCAGGGATGACCGTGAGAGTGGGAATATCACCACTGACAGCCCAGCCCTCGGGGTGCACAATGCAGAGAAGTGATGGCACAGGAGGCTGAAGCATTGCTGCCCACTGAACCCAGGGACCAGTGGAGGAGATCAGTGGGTCCTCACACAGACCGAGCTACTGCAATTTGTTCCCAGAAAAACCAGCACTCAATCTCTCAAACCCATTTTACATATTTCTAACATGACCCCTGCCAGCACCTGGCTTGCAGGACACGTTTCCATGGGTGGATCCTGATCACAAGCTGGATGCTCTCCCCCAGCATCATTCTGGACCCCCTGTGCAGGGTCAGCAGCCCCAAAGGCATGTTCTCCCCTCCACTTCTGGTTTGTAACAGGACAGACAGAATAAACTGGGAGATGAATTAAACCCTTGAGATTCTTCCCAGCTCAGTGAGTTTCAGTCTCCTTCAGATCTGAGGAACCTGTCGTTTTTCCTTATGAGGTGCAGACACCCACATGGAGATCCAGCAACCTGCTGGAACTACCTGTGCCCTGATCCCACATCTAGTGGGTCCCCTTCGAGACTAGATGAGCTTTAAAGGTCCCTTTCAACCCAAACCATTCTGTGATCCTGTGATTCCTGTAATTTCAAAGCAAAATGCCTTTCCATTTGTGAGGAGACAGCCAAGTCCCAGAGCTTTTGATCGACAGGAATCACCAGCCAGTGTAACCAGATCTCTGTGCCACACTGTGTACAGGCAGGACAAACCTCCTCACAATCCTAGCAGGAATCATGGACACCCTCCAGCCTGGAGTCTAATCCCTGCTACATTTCCTTTGGCCACAGAGGTCATTACAGGCCTGGGAATGATCCAACTGTCCTTTTAAATCCTACTACAGCCCTCATTAGCTGCACTAAGCAATCCAGCTAATCTGACAGAGCTCCGATGCAAACTCAGAACTGAAAAGTCAGATTCTTACTGGGCAGTTGCTGCTGCCCACAGCTGCCCTCCTCTTCTGAGACCTTATGGAAACATCTCACCAGGCAAACTCCAGCTATCAGGAAACCCAGAGCAGGAAACCCACAGCAGGGTGGCTGAACCCACAAGCCCCCATCCGCTTCGCTTCACCCCTCTCCTCATCCTTGCACTCGTGCCACCTCTCTAGTCCACCTCTGCTCTACGACTGGGCTGTGCTGCAAGCCCATGCTGGCCACAGGGAAAGAAGGCTAACAGGATTTCAAGGAAAAAAGGGAAATGAAAAGATTCCTCCATTCCAAGCTGGTGTCTTGTTGTGGACTAAAAGTCACCAAGAAGCTGACATGGGAACTGCTGCAAAAACTGGGCACAGGTCAAGTTCTCTTTTGCAGAGTGAAAATACTGGTGCAAGGTTGCAGAGTTCCAAGCTATCTTCTTTCTGACAGACTAAGCCTACCAGCTGTGCCCAAAGACACAGCAGACAGCGATGCCACCATGACAAAACCATCAGCTGTTCTGAGAGATCCCCCGGATGTGAGACCTGCCAACAGCTGCCCATCGCTGGCATTACCACAACCCAGGAGGGTCTGTCCAGGCTCATCTCTGATATAATCACCTTCCCAAGCACCAGAAGGGTTGAGATCATCTGGGAAACCCAACAAGCAGGAGGAGATGGTTCAGACACTTCCACCTGCCTCCCCACTGCATATGGATAATGTTCTTCTCCAACATGGGCCCGCAGAGCCTTGGACTGCTGCAGAGCCACATTCACGAACAGCAAGGTTTCAGTTCTGTTTCCTTCTGTCCGTGAATCCTCTGCTTGCAGCTTCCACCAAGGCCATGACCTTCACAAGCAGCCCTTGCTGATCTACCCCACACTGGAGCTGGATGTGTAACTAACAGCAGAATGAATGGTAAAGGATAGGTTTGGGCTGAACCACTGAACACAGGCCAGAGCTATTGCCTGCACTGTCTCTTAACTTCTGCAGGAGCAGAATTAGGTCATCACAGAGCACTTCCAAAACTCCAGCCTTTAAACTCCAAACTCTGTAAATGTCAGTGCTCTTCCATCACGTCAAGCTCTTGAGCTGGCAGTGGTAAAGTCCCTGGTCCTGCCTGCCATGCTGCAGTCTGTGTAACAAAGCAATTGTGTTCATGAGCCTCTCTGAGCACCCTGGGCTGGCTCCCCAGGCTGACCCATCTATTACAGTCCCTCCTTCCTCCCCATCCCAGCACTGAGCACAACACAAGCAGTTTCTCCCAGCCTCTGCATTTGTGCTAGGTACCACAGCAGCGCTCAGCTGCCAGATGCTGCAAAAAGATGGAAAAAATCCTCCTCATTCCCTGCTTCTGAGCCAGAGGACAAAGACATTTGGAGAATGTAGCTGCCAGCTTCTAACAGGGTCTGGGCTCATGAATGAAAAGACCTTCCAAAACTTATAAAATGCCTTGTGTCCCGAAAGCTTTTCCACAGGAAAAGCAGAAGACACATTCCAGCACCAACATGCTCAGGCAGGAGGGATGTTTTACTACACAACAACAATGGACAAAACTGTCAGAAAGAGAAAAACCAAACTGAGATAGAAAGGCAGACTAACTTTTGTCATGATAATATCTGGAAGTTTAAATATCTGGAAGTTTCCCAAGCCCAAATCCAACTGGTCATCAGGGTCCTTACTATAACCCATGGTGTGATAGAGATACTTCCAAAAGCCCCCAGCTGATGCCTCTTTGCCAGCACCAGAAGAGACCCACACTGTGATTACCTTAGACTTGAACAAATAGAGAGTGGCCCTGATGTGGAACAGTTCAACCTCAATAGCTGAAGTGTGACAAGTGAATTAAATCTGTATTTCCAGGAAGGAGCCAGAAAACTTTGCACGAGGTAAGAAGAGCAGCTGCAATCTCCCCACATCGCTCTGGGTGATGAGTTTCAGGGTCCCTTTGCTGCAGGGACCTCAGACTCACCGTGCCCAGAGTGCAGGAGTACTCGCCCAAGAAGTCATGCTCATACAGCTGCGTGCTTGACTTGTCCTGGTCAAACAGGGCAAACTTGAGCTTCTGCACTTCTTCAAAGTGGTAGTCAATGATGAACTTCTTGGCAAAAGCTGGGTTGAGGTTGTTCACAGCTGTCTCTGTCCGGTCCAGCTGCAAAGAAAAAGAGGCATTTAGGCAAGTGCATCACAGCTTTGTAACTGAAACTGAATTCAGCCAGAGCCACCCAGAAACCCAGTGGTGACCATCAGAACGAGCAGGCCAGGCCCTCAGCAGTGCTGTCCCTGAACACAGGCTGTGACACCCAGCTGCACAAGCTGGGACCCATCTAAACACACAATGGCACGTCATGCAGAGCTGCCTCCCGAGGATGGGTACACAGGGCTGGGCAACCCACCCCATCCAACAGCCAGGATGGAAGCACTCACCCAGCCAGGGTTTGGCAGGGATTTGAGGATTACTGAAGCCAGAATTGCTTCATTTGCTTCTAAGTCCTGTTCTCCCAGGAGCTGAGGCTCTCACACACCTCTGATCCTCAACCAGACCCTCACAGCTCTAGTGCCAAACTGGTTTCTTCCAGGTTGTGCAGCCAGCAACAAGGACAAGCAAAACAAGAAGTGTGATGAGCCGGAACACAACTCTCTAGCATTTCGCTCTAGACGTCAAACCAAAACATCCATGTGGTTTCTTCTTTGTTGGCCTTCCACAGAAAAAAAGATAAAAAACCATCACTGCAGTCCCTTTTTCATAGATTTCATCAAGCATTACTAGAAACAAGAGGCAGGGAGGGCTCAGAGACAAAACTTCAATAGGCGTTGTCACTCCGAGCTATTGGGAGCAGGCTGGAAGCAGTGATGTCCCTGATGAACTGGAAGGGCAGGCACAGAGAGGATGATGGAAACTGGAAGGCATGGGGGGAACTCGCTGTCAGAGGGGAAGCACCACGGCTCTCTGCAGCATCCCACGGCCAAGAGCAGTGATAAGAGCAGAGGAAACTTGGCAGACAGCTGATGGAAGTGTGGGTTTACAACACTGCGTGGCACAGGTGGACAGAAAGCCTTGTGTGAGCCAAAAAAAACCAAATCCTGAGGGCAGTCATGACAGAGATCCCAGAATGCTGCCCTCCAGTAATGGAATGGTCCTCCAAAACCCCGTAACTCACACTGCAGGAGGGCTGGGAAGGGTGGCAGCACCAGCTGGGATCCTGTCATGAGCTTGCACAAATTCCCATGGTTTTGGCCAAAGTGTTAGAAACTGGGAAAACTGGGACACTGAGCCTGAGAAAAGCTGGTCTATTTACTTCCAGAAGTCATTGGGCAAGGAGAGTCTGAATTCTAATGTCAGGACCCATATTCCTCCCCAGACACCCTGAAAGGCATAAGACCAGCACAAGTTTAGAGCCCAACATACAAAATACCCTTATGAAGCTACAAGGGGCAGGAAGGGCCTGGGCAGCAGAGCCTGAGAGCTGAACAAGAAACACCCACAGCTGGGGGGAAAAATCCTCCAGCATGCAAAGCAAGCAGGAGCTTTGTTAGGAGAGCAACAGTTGGTATCATACTGATACCAGTGTTCAGCCCAGAGAAGATAAGGCTCTGGGGAGACCTCTGAGAATCTTCCAGCATGTAAAGGGGTCCAAGAGATCTGGAGAGGGAATTTGGACAAAGGTCTGGAGTGACAGGACAAGGGGGAATGGCTTCAAACTGACAAAGGGCAGGTTTAGATTAGATATTCTGAAGAAATTCTTGCCTGTGAAGGTGGTGAGTCACTGGCACAGGTTGTCCAGAGAAGTTGTGGTTGCCTCATCCCTGGAAGTGTTCAAGGCCGGGTTGGATGCGACTCTGAGTAACCTGGTCCAGTGGAAGCTGTCATGACAGCACTGGCATTTTGCCACATCACCCTGTTATCCCAGGATATGGTAACATGGACTATTAAAACAAGGAAACACAGGCACTGTCCAGTGTGATTTTATCAAAAGCTGCTGCCCTCAGTGTCTGGAAAGACCATCCCATCTCTCTGTGGGACAGCATGAAGCCTCTGGCCATGCTGATGCCTTAAGAGGCCTCCTAGAAACAGAGACTAGACAGGAATAAAGGAATAAAAGTAGGTATTTATTTGAAAAGCCTTCAAAGGTACCCCTGGGGAGCCAGAGGCTATTGCCAAGATGAACCCCAAGATGGACAACAGGTCACGAGTTCTTCACACTTTTATAGGTTTGGTTCATTTGCATATCAGGGTTAATTCTCCAATTAAAGCTTCAGTTTAATCATGTAATTTCCCCTCCAGCTGCCCCCCTTAGAGGCTCTTTGGTTTATACTAGGACGGTCTGAGTGTCCTTGGAGAGCAGGCCCGGAGAGGCTTTGTTATGTCTACCTAGCATGAGAGAGCAGAAATTAACAGGCTACAAGAAACTTCAGAGTTAACACTAAGCAGTATAGAATTTGAAAAATATAAACATTAAAACCTAAGGCATCAATGCCATGGCCCTGTTTGGCATTCCACCGTGTCTTGCAGCCAGGACACCCAGTCCTGGGCAAGGCTGAGCTGCCTGTGCATCCCAGATCCCAGGGCAAGACCTCTCTGGAAAGCAGCCCCTGTGCTGGCATCTCTGGGCAGCACCAGGCTGTGGGATGGTGGGATGTCTGCCAGAGCTACTGAGCCAGGAATAAGCAGAGCAGGAAAAAGCCTCCAAAAAAAAACCAAAAAAAAAAAAAAAGCAAGCAAACACATACCTTAGTCCCAAAGAAACTAATTCAGCACAGAAGGCAGGTTTTGGGGGGGCTCAGTGGAAATGTGGTGAGTTTGCTATATATACACCCAACGATCGCAGGGTTTTTTTGAAATTGCTCGCTTAGTCTGTCTTAATTGCCAAGAAACGACTAAAGTAAATGCTGTCTTCCCAGAATAGCCACCTGCTGCACTCCGGGGAATCAAACCCATCAACACCAGTGGGCTGTGAGCTGGCCAGGGCCACACAGCTTCACACAGATCCTCCCCTCTCTGCTGCCATCCCGTACCGAAGGAGCCAAGCATCTGCTCAGGGATGCTGTGGACCAGGAGCAGAGGGCATCCACAGCTCTGCTTTATTTCAGCAGCACGATGCACACAAACCCCCCTTCAGGCCCAGGACAGGAGACTGCACAGGCAGCAGAGATGGACTTCAGGTCTTTCCATGTTCTTTGAACTACTGGAAGCCAGGGACCAAGGGAAACCAGTCCTTTCACACCCAGACCCCAGTCTGAAGGAGATAACATGAGGTCCCATCTCCAACTCCATTCTGGAAGAGGTGGCTGAAGGAAGGGTATGAAAACTCCAGCCAGCTTGAGGTAACCTTGGGAGTGATGGGGCTTCTTCAACACCCAGATTCAACAGTTCTATCTCCTGCCTACTGCCAGTGTGAAGCACAACAATATCCCAAACCCCAGTTGACAGCTGCACAAGGTTTGATCTTTGGTTTGGTGAGCACAAGTCACCTTGCTGGTGACCATCACAGACGAGGCCTCTTCACACACCATCCCTCACCTGCCATCAGCTCCTGCCATCCCCTCCACCTCAGTGTTTATGGATCTTCAGTCCCTGCAAAGAACAGAGGTGCCTTCGCCACACAAAAGCAGAAAAGCACAAGGGTTTTTAAGAGGCAGCCAGGCTAATTAAAGAAATCTGTTTGGATAAGAGCCTCAAAGGGCCACAAAGACAATTAGAGGGATGGAGTGCCTCTCCTGTGAGAAAAGGCTGAGAGCCTTGGGATTGTTCAGCCTGGACGACAGAAGGCTCAGGGGAGACCTTAGAATACCTGAAAGGGCTAGAAGAGAGCTGGAGAGGTACTTTGGACAAGGGCATGGAGTGACAGGGCAAGGGGGAATGGCTTCACACTGACAGAGGGCAGGGTTAGGTTAGATATTTGGAAGAAATTCTTCCCTGTGAGGGTGGTGAGGCCCTGGCACAGGTTGTCCAGAGAAGCTGTGGCTGCCCCATCCCTGGAAATGTTCAAGGCCAGGTTGGATGTGGCTTCAAGCAAGGGCCATGGCGGGGGGGTAGGAACGAGGTGATCTTTAAGGTCCCTTCCAACAGAAACCACTCCACGATTCCATGATTCTGCAAATCAAGCACAAAACCGGGAAATCATCTCCAGCAATTGTCCTTGTGTTCAGTGAATGCAGCTGGAGAGTCTTCCAGTGTTCAAACAGAGGTTGGCTGGAGACCTTCAAGCATCCCCAGCACATGGAGCTGCCTCATGCTCCAACACAGGGAGATGGTGTCTGAAGTGTCAGGGGAAGTTCATGCTGAAGGTGCAGGATAGCCTGGATGACTCAGGGGCACAAAGGCAGCTACAGGGCTGAGTCATGTGTCCCATGTCCCTGTTCCTGGTGCCACAGGTCAACTCTTTCATGGCTTCTGTGAGATGACATCACCAGGCAGAACATTTACACATCAACCATCTTCACTTCCCAGCCTGTGGTTTATTGTCCCTCCCTCCCCCATCCCCCACCCCTCCAAGGCTGATTCACAGAGATTTTTTAATTCCTATTAAGCTCAGAGAGACAAATAATTGTATTTGGGAACAAATGTGACAGCTAGAAAGAACAGCGAGCAGAAATCTTCCTGCTGGCATCAGCTGGTGCCACAGCTCCACCATCCAGCTCAGAACCAGCACCAGGGCTGGTGCCAGAGGAGGAGACCCACCATCCAAACCAGGTCCAAAGCTTGGGACGTGTCCCTAATCTGGTGTGGAGGACCAAGGGGCAGTGGGGTGGGACGGGTTCACACCAATGAACTTATTCTGTCCTCATCCATCCCCTACACTTCAGCTGTGTTATTAAGGCCATAACTTTCAGACAGGAGAGGTTCATCTTAGGGCAAGGGGCATGTCTGTGTGGCCAAAATCCACGCAGAGCAATGGAGTAGCTCTGAACCACATAGCATGAGTTGCCAAAAGTCCATCAAACATCCCATTCAGCGAGGCTTGCAAGGGCAATCCCACCTCTCCTGACCCTGCCCGGCACCCAGCCACGACCCAAACCCACACACCACCCCTGCCACGTGGGAATGCTGGGGGATCTCGATCCCAACGGTGTCCCTGAGGTGCTACTGACCAGAGCCAGTTCACACCAACACCCCTTGCCAGCCCATTCCACCTCTGCTGACACCATGGCAGCAGAGCACTTGAGCAAGCTGCCACCCAAGGTTCACATCCAGTGCCTACCATGCCAATTAAAAATAAGCTAAAAATAGCAGAGGAAAAGAAAAAAAAAAAACTAAAAGCACCACATGTTTGTATTGCAAAGGAAGCTTCAGGATCAAAACTGCTGGACTGAGACATTACTGACAGAAATAGAAATTCCTGAAAAGCAGAATTAGGTCAGAGACGACACCTATCAAGGTTGAAAAGCTCATTAGTCTCATCCAGACTTTGAAAAAAGTTAATTGCAGACCATGGCAAGGTGAGGTTTTCCCCTGAATGTGAGATCAGCTGCTGGACACTTGAGGTGGTGCTGGTGATTCACTGGCTCCTTGGCCAAGTACCTGAAAAAACGAGACCACCTAATTTCCCTGGAACTGGGAAAATTTTTGTTTGGTTTACATGATTTTAAATCACATGCGTAACTTAGAGCCCATTTATGCTCATTTTCTGCTGCACCCAACGTGGGTGCCTGTCTCCATCACACATCCATACTCTGCCTACCCTGTTCCCTCCCAGACCAACTACCAGCTGCAGGTATGAAAGAATTTGCAGTAAAATTTACCCAGCACAAAGCAGAAAGCACTGATGGGGAAAAACCAGTTGTGACACAGAAGAATTTACACAGTGGTGCCACACACAGCCTCAGGAGCACCAGAAAAGCTTCCACTTCTGCTCAGGGAGGAACGAGCACAGAGAGAAGGACACAGCACAAGCAAACCACAGGAGGAGTAAATCCACACAACATCAGGACTTACCTCCACCCACTTCCCATTGACTTCCATGAAGAGGACACAGAAGGGGTCGGATTTGGAAGTGACATCCCTGTCCAGAAGGTTTTGGCCGCAGATGGACAACTCGACTTTGCAGACGCAGTACTGGGAGCCAATGGGCCCCGCTGTCGTGGGAGTCATGGTGTACGCCATGGGCCCCGGTGGCAGCAGCTCCAGGCAGTCTGTGGGACAGGAGGACAGGGACAAACCTCAGTGCTGGGAGGCAGCAAACATTCTGTCAGCACTGCTGAGCTGGCCACAGAGTGGCCACAGGCAGAGCCTCTTGCTCTAAGTTACACACGTGATCTAAGCCATGAGGCTTTCCTGGCTCCATCTCCCAGCGGAGTACCCACGACCTGCTGTGAGTTTGTTCCATAAATAACAGATTTTCAAGGAAAGGTAACATCTTCTGCTTATCCCCTCAAGGGAAAGGGGACTCCCCAACCTCTTCTTCCAGCACGCTGGGCTTTTGTTTGTGGTGAGGATTCCACAGCATCCTTCAGCACAAACCTGATTACTGTCTGGCTGTCCCCAAGCAACAGACCACGGACCTAAGCTACAAGGGGCAAACTTGAGCTCTGCCCTGCAAATCATCATAGGGAAGGGGGTGAGACTGTGAGGGTGAGTGTGCTGCAGGGCAGCTCCAACCCTCGATCAGCCTCATCTCCACTCTGCTTCCCAGGCCAGCAGACAACTGTGGCTCTGGCAGCAGTTAAAAAGTGACGAGAAGCTTAAGGCAAATGTGACAACCACTGCATGACCTGCAGCACGATTTACAGGGCCCTAACTAAAAATCCATTTAAAATCTTATCAAAAGTCTGCTACCAAAGCCATTTTGCAGAGATAAATGCATTTTATACCATTATTAGTGCAAAACCCCATCCTGCAGGACAGTCTTGACTTCTGATGTACATCTTACTTGTCACAAACTACCAGTGGTATTCCATGGAGAAGAAAGGGGAGAAAAAAGAGAAGAAAAAGCATTTTCAGATGAATTTATACTAACAAGCCTTTGTGGCTGTGGTTGTTAGTGGAGAGTGAGCTCTTCTCAGCAGCTGCTTTAATACCTTTCGTCTTCTTTTTCAAGAGTGGCTCCTGGCTCATCTACTTTATCTGAAAGCCCTGAACATTGTCTTCTTCCACCTTGATAAACCATCTGCTTCTGTTTGGCATTGAAACCCCAGTTAATATTATCTATTTGTTTTGCCTGGGTATGAGTATTTACAAGCCCTTGTGCTGCCGGGAGCTCGGCTGCTGCCCTTTTCCCTTGCAGCTCAGCTTCCAAGCTGGAATGGGGACGGAGGGCAGGGATAGGGTGATCCCGGCAGGGCTGTGGGAGAGGGAGCTCCGGGCTCACCACCGGCTCTCCTGAGTGCTCAGCCCTGCTGCAATGAATTCTGAGCAGAAAACAGCTCCAGCTTCCAAGGCATGAAGCCCTCCTCTCCTGCCTGCCAAGATCTCTGCTTGGCACTAAGTCACCAGAAACAAGCCTGGTTTTAACCCCCACCAGTAAACACAAGCTCTTCATCCCAGCCCGCTGCTCAGGGAAAGAGTGGTACAAACATCCCAGTTCCCTAAGAACCCAGAAACTTCTCCAGAAGAAAGAAATCCCCATCCCTGGCTGCACACACTCCTGTACATCACCAAAACAGTCCCTTTCCCAAGCGTGGCTCCCCCTTGCCTGGCCCAAGCCTGTCTCGTGCCATCACTCCCTGCGCACAGCAGCACAATGCCAGAACGGTGCCAGTGTGACACCAAAATGGTGGCACATGGGGACAACCTTCCATGTACCACAGCATCAAGGAGGAACACATGGAGAAGTAAAAGTCCTCATGGCTCATCCACTGTGGCTGGGGGACCAACTCCAAGGTGCCTGTCCCTGCCTCTGCTCTACCCAAGCCCATGTTGCCAGCTGCAGCTGAAGTGAAGATTTTACTTAATTATTTTTCTTTAATGCACAGATCATGTAATCAATGTCTTAAAATAGCCAAGCCTGTTCTATTTATGCTGCTGTCTGTCTGCTGCTCCCTCTGAAAAGCAAACACGGGGCAGCTGTGCTGGCATGGGCCTGGTCCTGCCCGAGCAGGGAGATCTGGGCTGGGTTTTTCCATCTCCCCTTCCCCCAGATCTCAGTGCTGTCTCATAAAAATCAGAGGCAGCAAGTGACTCAGTGGAAAAACCTTTTTTCCCAGGGCTGGCAGACACCAAAACATCCTCTTGGTGTACAGCACGTCACCCATGCTCCAGCCCCTGAGCTCAGACTGTCCGGCTCCCCAGGGTGCGCACGGTCATGACAGGCACTGGGATGAGGAGATGGCCAGCACCAGCCAGAGCAAACACTGGAAAGCCACCTCTCCTGCCACTGCACTGGCACAGATCCAGCACCGTCCTCTTGCTGCATCTGCATGGATCCAGCACCTTCCACAGGGCCACGTGTGGGTTCAGCCCTTGCTGCCTCAGCAGCAGCCACGGGTCCCCCCAGCTCAGAGGCCTCACATCTGAGGTACCATGAGCGAGCCAGCACCATTCTAACACCCCACAAAAGCTTTAAATTCAGGGGGTATTTGAGCTGGCACCAAAAGAGTCAGCACACCATCATCTGTATTCCAGTCTCTCCTCCCATTTTTGTTCTCCTCTCCCCACAGTCACTGCCCTTAACAAAGTCCTGTGACTTGCTCAGCGTCTGCAGCCAAATATTCTCCTGATGTACTATCCCAGCTGCCGGCTCCGTGCCGAGCACCCAGACACGTGCTCACCCACCAAAACACGGCCAGGTTACCAATGAGAGGTCTCAGGGACACACCTGAAGGTTCGACTGCCCCATGGTCACCCCTGCTATCAAGAGGTGTCACAAGAGCAGGACCAGAATGGAGGGACACAGTCACCAAAGCCTGTTTGGGCTCCAGTTTCCAGGACCTTCTGAACAGAACATCTTTGTGTTTATAACTTTCAAGTACTTTTTCCTCCATGGCTTGGTCATTTCCAAGCTGTTCCATGTCCACAACATCCCACAGAGCAGGGTTTTGCTGGCTGGGGGTGCACACAAGCCCTGGGGCTACCCTGAGGAACCTAAGAACCCTAAGAACATCTAGCAGTCCCAGAGCAGAGTCTCATCCCATGGTACCCCAGCACTACAGCAGATTGCCAAAGCACTTTTACAAAGTGTAAAAAAGGTCAGCAGAAAAACCTCGGACCTTTACTTCCTCTCTTATCCAAAAGGGAAGGAGGGGAAGAAGATATCTGTTTTGCAAATTAACTTGTGACTGAAGAGGTCCCCTTTCCCTCTGCAGAAGAGCAGCCTCATGAGCAGCAGTTCCTTGGGTCATGCTAAAGCTCTGTTTTAAGCATAAACAAGAAAAAACAGAGGGGAAAAAATAAAGCTGTGCTTTATGTGAAACATTTTGGGTTTTTTAAAAATCTTAATAGTGCCCTAAATTCAGTGGTCTTCTCTCATGAAAGAAATCATTTCTTTTCATAGCCAATTCCAGGCATATTTGAAACAGCCCCGGAAGTACCGACACCCAGCAGTGATACCATGCAAGATCCTGCTGTGTCTGTCCCAGGGAACAGGAGTTCCTTCTTTGGCATGATCCATGGCTTCTGTAATAGCCCACAAAAGTCACCTGTGACTGTTTCCCCACTAAGGCTGTCCCACTACAGCCTACTGCAATTGTGGAAGCAAAATTCCTTTCAGGAACGTGAAAATGAGAGAGGAGTATGGAACAGGTAAATTGGGGTTGTTATAAATCACGTATCTGAGCCCACAGGCAGGGGAGACACAGAGGCAGAGCAGCGGTACCGAGGGAGGACTAGGAGCAGGTGAAAACAGGTTGTCAGAAGACTGAAGCAGGAGAGGAGTGTGAGGATACAGAAGCTCATTGCCCAGAGCAGAAGAAAAGCTGAAACACAGGACATATGGAGCTGGAGATGCCAGGAAAAGTCAGGATGAACTGCAGTGGAAGCCTGAGGCAGCACCCCACACCACTGCAACTCACAGTGGCCACTTTGCTCTCTCCTGCCAACAAACAGAGTAATCTCCAGAATCCTTCTGCAAAGCAAAAATGTTTGTCTCTCAGTCCCACCCGGGCAACTCAGTGGATTCACAGCTTGCACCTGGTTCTTTTAGCAGCCTCATTACCTTCTGCACACACCTGCAATTAGTCATGTACACAGCACCTTGCTGCCGATACCCCAGCAAGTGCCTCTGCCCCAGGTGAGCAGGCTGGGAGGCAGAAAGGGGATGCTTGGTACATCCCTGTAGATGATCCTTGGGTACCTGCTACCATCAGAGAATCCCTATCTCTCCCACGAGGCAGGGAAAGGCTGAAAACTGCCTCTGAGCATCCCAGCATAGGCAGCACAGCTGGGACTGAACTCAAACGCTCCCAAATTCACAGAGATTTGGGGTAAACCCGGCAGAGGGAGATGCCCAGGCAGGGCTCTTGTTTCCAGCCTGATGCACAAGACCCACAGTCCTGCCTGCTGGAAGCCAAGGGGACTGTACTGAGACACTCTGGCACCTGAAACAGAAGGACAAAGTGTTTCAGGACAACCTAATTAAGTGATTTCTCTAATGAACCCTTCCTGATGGAACCTGTCCCTAATGGGCTACAATAGACAATGCTGCTTGTGCCAACAGTTGGGTTTTTTACACCAGCGCTGCAAAAATCCCTCTCAAGGGCTAGTGGCCACTGGTGTGACAGCGGCTGCTTCTCCATGTCATGCTTGGGCCGTCTCCACCCACAGGGCCAACTCCTCTCAGACTGCTGCTGTCCCCAGAAAAGCTCTCACCCACCTTTGCAGGTTTGGTGCCAGTGAGGGCAGTGCCCATCTTGCTGAAACTCCAAGTGTCGGCACCAACTGGCACATGGGCAGCACCCAGCAAAGCTTCTCCAGGGGGTGATGATCAGCAGAGCTCTGAGAAGTCACTCAAGGTGCCCTGGGAGTCACAAATCGCAAGAAAACTCCAAGGCAAACCCTGTGGCACCAGAGCTGGAGTGCCCCCAAAGTGGCTTGTCTCATTTTGAAATTATCATCACCTGAAAAGCAACTGCAAAGCACTTTCCCGTACCCAATACAGAGCTGAGACAGCCACTGCTGATGTCAAGCATGAATCCACCAACTCCAGCAGCCTCTCTGCCATCCCCACGCATGGCACAGCAGCTGCTGGACTCCAGGAGGCAGTGGCATTACCGAAGAGCCTGGCTCACACTGAAGGGTCCGCAGGGTAGGAGTGACTCCTCCACACAGTCTCCCCCCTGCCCTGCATCCCTGCTCCCCTCACAGCCACCTCACAGCCTTGATGATGATTCTAAGGGTCCCCCTGTGACAATCAAACTTGCCACCCTGACTGCTTTCCCATCTGAGCAGGAACTGGAAGGACCTGGGACTGCTCTGTCCCGAGCAGCCATCCTGTAGCTCAGGTGAGCTGCTGGAGGGTACCGGGAAAGGCAAAAGCCCCTGTGCCAGCATCCCTGTGGGGTTTAAGACGGTCTCTCTGCAGCAGCAGGGGCATGGCCGCTGCCTGGCCACTGCTCCAGGACCAGAGGATGGACCCAGGTCCTCAGAGGGGCACACACCCACAGAGACACCAAAAGTGGAAATCTCAGCAAGCCAGGGATGTGAGAGGAACACCGAACACCTTTATGTGCTGCCAGCATGGAGGCAGCTTCGGGCAGAGCCTGCCCTGTCACCGGGGAGCAAAGATCAAATTCGTTCTCCAACCCTCTACAGATGAAGTCTGAAGATGTCCTCCAGAGTATCTAAACCCACTTACCGGCGAGAAATCACGAGCCCCAAGAGCAGGAGACGCAAGTGCTCCGAAGAGAGCGGAGCCACTGAGCTCTCAGGGTGTTTCTGCAATCCTCAGCCGTCGTCACAGGGCCCAGGGCTCCGGGCTGGCAAACGAAAGCAAAACCCGCTCCTGCACACCCCGCGGTGACGCGGGCACGGAGGCAGCACCATTGGTGACACGGGCCGGGAGCAGCTGCAGGGGCTGGGCGCGTTCAGGGAGTGTGCTCAGAAAACCACAACGTGGGGAAAAAAACCCCAAC
Organism: Corvus kubaryi; assembly: GCF_017639235.1. Lineage (NCBI taxonomy): Eukaryota > Metazoa > Chordata > Aves > Passeriformes > Corvidae > Corvus > Corvus kubaryi. Next base: position 5,410,018 of record NW_024581093.1, on the reverse strand, counting down.
AAAAACACAGGAAAAAGTCCTTCCTCAAAACCGGAGAGAAAACAGAGGGGCTCTGACGGCTGCTACCAGCCAACTGCACCGGGGTGCCTGTGCGGGAGGCAGAGCCCAGCCTTGCTGCCGTCCCGCACCATGCACCAGACCCAGGTGTGCCTGCCAGGCGTGCTGCTCACACAGCAGAAAGGGGAAATAAGGAGCAGGGCGAGGTGAGAGCGTAGCAGCTCCCTCCGTTCAGGACACACAGCGAGGGCCGAGCCGCACAGAGCGACCCCGTTCCCGTCTCCACTGGCACGCACGCATTTGGCTCAGATGCGCAGAGTAGGATTGCACGTTCTCGCGTGACTACGAGTTTCCTCTGGGGCTCAATTTAGGGAAATCTGTGATTCAGGGCAGAAAACATCGTGATGTCGCTGTGAATCGTGGCGATCACATCAAACCCTGCATACAACCGCCCTACAAGGCAGACCCAAGGAAAAGGTTCGTGTGCGGGCTCTGCACCCACTGCGTTCCCAGGCAGAAATGGACACTGCCCGTTCTGCAGGTGAGTGGGAGGCTCAGTCCTGCGGGAGCAGCCACAGGCAGCACCCGTGGGAGCCTCTGTCCCAAAGAGGGAAACGCCAAACACAAATCTCCTACCTCCCCAGGGCAGCGATGCTCTTGTCAGACACGTGCGCCGGGTGGGACAAACAAGCAAACCAGGAGATGCAGGGAGGGGGGACAGAGCACTCTCAGGATTTGGGGCATATTTTAACTTCCAGTATTAAAAATTCCCTGCCCCATCTACAGCAGCGAGATGAAACTGGGCATGCTGTCACAAGGAGAGGGGATAGATCTGTTTCACAACTGGATTTGGAGGGAAAAGTGGACTTAATTAAAGGCAGGCCCCATGGAATGTGAAGGATCAGGGCTGTGGGGAGGGTGGCTGGGCTGCAGAGGACACGCAGCCAGCAGGGCTCCCTCACAGGTGCACAGGGAACCTCCCACATACTAACTATGCACGGTGTATACAACAGGCTGTTTAACTTATTAACCACTTTTCTATGCTATTGAAAACAAAAATGCTGGCTTTCTGAATCTTAATTGGATTCCTGTTCCCAGCCAACACCATCTATCACATGTGAGAGGGGAAGGAAAAAATCATCATTTATGTGATCAGAAATATCCTTAACTGCTTTTGGACCTCACTGCACGTCAGCCTAACCTCATGCCAGCCAGAACAGCCCCAGTAGCAGGCAGCTGTGCAGGTCCCTCCATCCCATGCACCATGTCATCCCTAAAGCAGCCAGAGCTTCAGATAAGCAGATAAGATAAATATTAATTCATGGGTACTTATGTGCAACACTCATTTGCACTGGGACACCAACACCAAGTCATGCAGAGCACTGATGTCCCCACGGCTGGAGCCACCTTCCCCTTTCCCTTCCATCCCACCACCCAGAGCCCCCCATCCGTTCCCCTTCACAGACAGGATTTTCGTCACTAACATCCAACATTTTCCCACAGAATTTTAATTTTTTTGGCCTGCTTTGCAGCAGAGAGATGCTGCCACTTGATGTGTGAAGCTTCACCCTGAGACAGAATTGTGTGCCAGCGACACAAAAATGCTGTGGTTTATGAGAATGACGTCTGACTAATTCTCGACCCCTTCTCAACAGCTTTAGACACCGCTTGAGGGAATATCAGACTGGGTTTAAATGGTTGCACAGCACTGGACTTGTTTAACAGCAAAACTTGTGTTCCCAGCTTGTCTCATTTTTAAAATCAGCCTCACGACAGCTGATGTTTCTTCCTAAATCCTCAGCTTCTGGGATCACGTGATGATGGAAAATCCAGGGCTGGGGTGAAGGCGACTATTTTAGACACAAGATTTTTCCTGCTGGCTACGGGCAGAAAATATGACAGCTCGCAAACACAAGGCCTTAGCAAAAGCAGCAGACAAATAAAACTGGAGCCCTTCTTGCTGAATTTCACACTCACTTGTTTTTCTGGCATTTTAATAATGTTATGATCTCCAAACTCACCTGAGTTCCTAGGAATTAATTTTTCCCCTGCTCCCATGATCCTAACAAGTAACCTTGCAAAGCCAGCAGCCAGGAAACTGAGCCAAAGCAGCAAAAAAAGAAATGACTCAGGTCCCTCAACAAATACTTTATGGAGGTTTAAAAGACAAACTGTAAGATTTCAGGGGCTGAAAAGGTGGGGAAATGTTCAATTCTTTTTTTTTTTCCCCTCACTGTTTTGTGGGTTTTACATCCCGCCAGGAGCATTATTTCAAATGCCAGGCTACTCCACCACACCAGAAAATTCACCTTTCCTTCTATCCCCCCACCCTGCCTCTGAACACCAGCCAAGGTTCTCACATAAAGAGTTCCTTATGAGAGCTGGCAGCTCTGAGCCCAGACAGGAGGCTGCAAGCATTGCTTTTCATCAATTAACCCGGAATTATGTTCCCAGCACACCGACGACTCCCGGAGAACAAGCCCTGATTTACGGTGGTGCGAGCGGCTCCGGCCAGCTCCCCCCGGGCAGAGGTTTCCACTGAAGTCAGTGGGAAACTCTTTCCACCAAGTGTAAGAGGAGCAGGAGAAGTTATTCCTCCCAGACTCTTTACACACCACACTGAGACTGCTAAAAGGCAAACAAAGCTGATGCAATTCCAGTACACAACTGGGCAGACTGGTAAATCACGGGGTAGCTAGCAGCTGCTCCAGCACCACAAAATCCTGCTGTTTTGGGGTGAGGGAGGGGATTGCTGGAAGAGGAGCAGAATCGAGGACTGCCGAGGGCTGTGCAGCTGATATATCCCCCCAGTGCAAAGAGCATCTTCATCCACAGCTCAGCTCCAGCAGCTGAGGATTTTCCACACTGGAATCCCCAGTTCCTGGGGCCCGGGCCCCCTCCTACAGCACACACTGGCCATGCACTGGAGTTGTCTAACCCCGACAAGCAATGGCTTCACAAACTGCACCAGCTTGTCAGCAACCAGCATGAAGTCCCTTGCTGTTTGCAGCACAGACCCCAGGAGCAAGGATGTCCCAAGGACAACCCGTTGATCCTCAGGATCTCAGTTCCCTTTAGCTGGAGAGCTCAAGGGGCAGCAGGGAGAGAGAAACGCCACAGCAGTCGGACAACCCTGCCCACCCTCACACTGCTACAGGGCAGTGCCTGCAGCCCCTCCAAGAGATGCAAACTGTGTTCCTGACCAAGCAGGTCCTGGGAACAATGGGGCACATGCCAACAGTGCCAGTGGAGGCAGGCTGCTGGGAAACTCTGTCCCCAGGGGGTTGGGGACCATGTTGGCTCTTAGAGAGCAGCTCCAGGACTGCGTGTCTACTCAAGTCAGGTGCTAGGGGCTGCCTACACCACAAGAAGATGAAATTTTGGGGACACTTGGAAGCCTCACTAGATGCTCTCGCTCCTTCCCTCCACATTATCCCAGTCAGGATGCTCCAGCAGCAACAGCAGGGAAAGAAAAACACACATCACCAGAAAACGTATGTCCCAGGCTATCGGACAGCTGTAACCAAAGCAAATGCAGCATTTCCCTAAGGCAACTACAGGAAAACATCCTCCACTGACTGCATTCTTCAAAACAGCTCCTTTCCACATGTCCCGAGCTTTTGTTCCCAGCCTTCCTCCTCCCATCTCTCCATTCCCTGCCCCCAACGGGCTTCAGTGGAAGGCTATTTCTGGCTGATAAGAAATAATTTTATGACTGCAGAAAAGCACAGTGGCATCACAGGCCCCAGTACCTGGGCTGGCTCGAGGAGGCTGATGCAGGTGACAGGGGAGTAGGATCAGAACTGAGCACACCTGGGCTGTGCTTGCAACTCCAGCTTTTCCAGCAAGGTTCAGGTGTATTGCCAGCAGGTTCAAACCTGGTCCTCGAGGCTCATGAGGATCCTCCCAATTCCTTTCTACAAAGCAGCTCACACCCTGGGGAGTCAGCAGCACGGACCCAGCCCCTTCGGAGATGTTTCTGTCACCAAAGCTCAGCTCTCTACTCACCTCTATTTCCTGTTCCACCCTCCTTGTGGTGACCAGCTCCAAAGGGTGTGTTTGCCCACCAAGTCCTGCAGCCCCACTGGCTTTAGTCCAGCCACTTGCCTAAATTAGGGTTATTCACACAAAGACTTATTGCATCAGGTCTTCAGGCTGGCAGAGCTGACAGGAAAACACCTCCCTGCCTGCCATCCCCCAAGCACCCTCACACTGCTGAGCGAAACGCTCCGCTCGCCTCTTCCTCAGAGAACAAAGCGTCTTGCTGGGCACAGAGGAGGGAGAGGCAGCACATCCGTGAGCGTAAACCCTCCCAGTCCCCCCAAAATGCATGGCATGAAGGATATCATCGCCAGCTGTAGCAGCATCGGGCTGCAAACAGCTCCTGAAGAAACCACTCTGTGATTCTCCAGCCTCCAACTCGCCAGATCCCCCCTGTGCCTCAATGCCAGAAGATAAAGAGAGGGGCTTGCAGCAGCTGCCAGGAAAAAGCCCTACAAATATCCCCAGGCTTGGGGAGTGAAGCCACCAGGCCCTGGCATTTGCCTGGGGCTCGCACGCCCAGCTGACATCTTTAGAAGTGGATACAGACACACAGAGAGTGGGGACAGAACAACTTCCACACCGCCTATGAATGAAGGGACCTGGGCTGGGGAAGGGGAGCATAACGTGACAGGGGGACTGTCCTGAGGGATGGTCAAGGAATGAAAGGTCTGTCTCGGGGATGGAGGATCTGTCCCTGGAGATGAAGGGTCGAGGATGGAGGGTCTGTCCCAGGGGACAGAGGGTCTGTCCCAGCTGACGAAGGGTCTGTCTGGGAGGACGGAGGATCTGTCCAAACGGATAGAGGGCAGAAGCGCCACCACACACCTCGGGACGAGCCCTGCGGGACACTGCCCTGCAGTCCCCATCCAGCGGCTGACACCGGTGTTACGCTGTCCCGGCCAGCAACACCCTCCCACCCGGTATCTCACCACCCGCCCGACCCACGCGAGACGATCCCGCCGGGCAGCCCCGCTCCTCGCCCCCCTCCGTTATCCCCGGGCCATCCTCGGGGGCTGCCGGTACTCACCGCCGGGCCGGGCCGGGCCGAGCCGAGCAGCTCCCGCGGGGCTGCGGGCTCAGAACCTCCCCACGGCCGCGCCCGCCCCTCGCCATCACCGCCCACCCGCCCCGTACGCTGATGGCGAGGGGCGGGCGGCGGGCGCGGCCGTGCTCGGGCTCCCCCCTCCCGGAACGAGCATCATCCGTTTCGGATTTTAAAAAAAAGAGAAAGCGATCCACCCGAAAACTTCTTCGCTGGCTGCTTCGGGGAAAAAAAGAAAAAAGCAAAAAGCTTAAAAACAGCCTAAAAAATACATATAGAAAATTATTGTCCGTGTTATGCACTCAGATCCAAGGAAAACAACTTTTGTTGGATCAACACCCGTCACTTTTAAGCAAAACCATTGGGTTTTGTGCTGTTTGGGTGTAAGCAGGGTTCTCCCTGCCCAGCTAATGTGGGTGCTTCCCAGTGCCAAAATCATGCAGGCCTGGACCGTGTCCCCCCGATTCCACTTCCCATGGGGAAAAGCTGGTTAAAGAAGGAAAACAAGCAGGCCCAAATGCACACCCCAGACGTGAAGGGGAACCCAACCCACAGGGCTGGCCACTGTCACACTGACCCATCACCCTACTCACCCCAAGGAGCTGCGTGTGGTCCCTTCAAGGCTGGTACCACCGGGGTTTGACCCCAACGTGCCATTAGCAACCTCACGCGACACTTGGTGGACACATCATCAGGTGTCCAGGATGTTTATAGAGATGTTTTTGGTGTAGAGATAGGGTAATAAGGCTGAAAGCCTCCCTCTGAGGCTGCCGATTAAATAAATCATCTGTGTTTGTTCAGAGCTCTTTACTATGGGCTCTGCTCATGCTTAGAAAGATCACAGGCAAATAAGCAACTCCCGTATTCCCCTGGCCAGCTGGAATACTTTCCTCTCCTTCACCCTGAGCTGTGGAAGGCAGAGGAATTTTAAGGCCCCAAGTTTTTAGCACACACAAGGTGCTCCCTCTGCCCGCCCCACTCCCCTCCCAGCCCCAGGAGTGGAGCAGTGGACACGGGACAGGCTCAGGGGTCACCAGTGCTCCTGCTCAGCTCAGGCAACACAACAGCCAACATCCAGCTAAAAGCTGAGCCTCGTGTTTAGGAGCAACCCGTTCTTTCTGTGTAAACCTGGCCAGAAACCATCACAGAAAGGGATGAGGTTGTGCCTGAAAGAGGAATTCAGTGGGAGAAGTGGGGTCTGTGCCAGACCTGCCCTCCTACCTCCTTGCCTGAGGCTTAAAATGTCACTCTGAGGGGAAAAGGGAGAGGCAGACGGTATTTCACAAATGCCAGTATGCCTGTTTTCTCCCAGATAAGTTTTTCCTGTGTTTTCTCTCCTGCCAGTACGATGGTCCCAAGTCACAGCAGGTTCAGGGCTACCTGGAACTGGTTTTAGCAGAGGGGAAACAGCGGCTGCATTTCCAGCTCTTTGGAGCTGCCGCCATCGTGTGCAGGAGCCCATCCCAGCCTGGCTCCAGCTGCTCCCAGCACAAAATCCAGGCTCCCTCCCACCCTCCAGCAGCGTGTTTATTTACAGCACAGTATTTCTTTCTAAAGATCTGGTCTCAGGGGGCAAAATCCCTTCTGTGTATGAAACCAGTACTGACTAGCTCAGACATTGTCTTCCAGAGACTGCAGGCAGCCTGAAACAATAGGGGTGTGCAGAGAGTCCTGATGCATTTCCGTTTTTGGACCATGATAAATCAGAAACCTAATAGTAACAGCTCTAAAAATGGCCCACGGTAATTAGGTGGTTGGGAATCGGTTTGGTGTTCGGCCATCACACACAATCCCTAATAGCCTCACGTCTTCTGCATTCCAGAAGATTCATTTAACCCCTCAAAACTGGACAAAGCCCCCAAGTTCACCTCAGAAACTTTCAGAAATGAGCACAAGCTGGAACATGGACATCGCAAGCACAATGGAAATGGGAAGCACGCTCCAGAAGTCCTTGGCATGACATGGAAGAAATGAGCCACAGACCGATTGTGTTGTTGTGCTCCGTGTACAACTCGGTCCAAATCTCTGATTTTGAAAAAAATGCAACCCATGCACACAAAATACAGCACAGAGCCCTTTTTTATCTGGAACCGCTGGATTACAGAGACCCACTCCCCATTTTTGAGGTTTTGCTGACACCTGGTGTTCTGGAAAACATTGCTGTTCCGGCAAGTTCCCTTCCCTGGCTCCCATTTGGATGGCCACTTTCTCAGGTCAAGACTGGAATCCTGAATTTGGGGAAGACCCTGAGAAATGCAGGTGTGCAGTTGGATTTCAGAGTCCCTCTTTTAACATCTCAAGAGCAGTGCTGCAAGAGAATCTGCAGCGTGCTGTGTTATGTCCCTGCAAACCTCACGGTACAGAGGTAGAGTTCCTGACTTCAGGAATCAGGGGAACTGCAGGGGGCGAATCTCAGATCTCATTTATCATAGAATAGTTTGGGTGTGAGGGGAGCTTAAAGATCATCTCGTTCCAACTTCCTGCCATGGGCAGTGACACCTTCCACTATCCCAGGCTGCTCCAAGTCCCATCCAACCTGGCCTTGGACACTTCCAGGGATGGGACAGCCACAGCTTCTCTGGACAGCCTGTGCCAGTGCTTCACCACCCTCACAGGGAAGAATTTCCTCCTCGTATCTATTCACCACATTTGGTGAAGCTTTTCCTAAGTGCCAGTGTGTAGATCTGAGGTACTTGCTTACTCCATTGAATTATGTCCTCATGACAAATTTCACTACCTCTTTTTCCCTTTGTTTTTATTTTTAAATCCTGTTCACAGTAGTCTCTGCAAAATGTGTCCCACTTTTACACCACCACGTCATCATGTCACAGAGCATGCTGCCGATCTTTAAATAGGGACAGTGGCTCCCCCAGCAATAACCAGCACCAGCTGTTCACAACCATTTGTCCAAAGGTTTGCTGGACCAGCATTTCCAGCTCATTCCAGATGCCTTCCCTGCCCAAATCAGATCAGTTACATCTCCCCAGGCAAACACTGCTGCAAACACAATCCATAAATAAATCCACCACAAGACTCGAATATTTCCAGCACAAACACGTAAAGAAAACATTATAGCAGTGGGTAATAGAGGAGAAGAGTGTGGCTGCACTCCTGTGACACAAGCCAGAATTCCACGGGTCCAAGGGCAGTTTCAGTCTGTCTCCTCTAAGGAGCATCAAACTCGGTGTTTGGGATCTTCTTCTCCCTGCAGTTCCCACAGGTCCAGCATCCACTGCCCAGCGACACACAGGCTTTGGGGTTCAGGGGATAGTAGAGACTTGAAGGATCTTTCATGTGGATAACGTTTCAAGCTAATTGACCCCTTGCTTCCCCTGAAAGAGGTTAGTGCAACCAGTCCAAAAACCCCACAAAGCTCTACAAAACCCCACATGAAAATAATCAGTAGTAGCACATTCCTCCCACTCAGAGCAGTCAGTTTTCTTACAAGTTGTTTTACAACCTCAGTCCTTTCAATTTTCTCATTGAAATTTATGGCAGTATCAGCGTTTTCTTGTTACCACAGTATAAATATTGATCTTTTTTGGGCAATGACTTGAAATTTCAAACATCCTGAAGTTTTTGTCAGAAAACTGAGGCAATTCTGTGTGAAAAAGAGGCTGTTATGAAGAAAACAAAACCAAATATTTTTTTTTTCTTACCTTTTTTTTCTTCTCCCAGTAAAAGCTGTGGCTGCCCCATCCCTGGAAGTGTTCAAGGCCACCTGGATTTGAGAAACCTGGTCTAGTGTGAGGTGTCCGTGGCATGGCAGGGGGTTTGGAACTAGGTCTTTAAGGTCCCTTCCAAGTCAATCTGTGATTCTGTGATTTTTTTCCTAAAAATCATAGAGGAATTTCACACAGTTACAGATGATTTTCAAGCAGCCTGTTGGAGTTCATCTGTAACAATGCCAACAATTGACAATTTTGTAAATAATTTTACATCCTCTCCTAGAGGATGTGTATTCTTTTATTGCAACACCCTGTAGGTGTTGTAATCTTGATTAAGGATAATTAAATACTCTGCTGGCTTTCTGGATGCCTGAGAAGATGCATCTCATCCTAGAATAATACAATCATAGAATTGTTAGGGTTGGAAAAGATCTCTAAGATCATTGAATCAGACCCTTAACCCAGCATCAATATGTTCATCACTAAACCATGTCTCCAAGTGCCACATCCACACATTTTTTGAACACTTCCAGGGATGGTGACTCCAAAATCTCACAGCTCTGAGAAAAACTCATATCTGCTTTTTTGTGACCATATGTGAGAACTTAATCATGGCCCCTGTTCTTTCTGGGTCTGTCACTCACTGCCCCTCCCTCAAAATAAAGACTAAGTATTTAACTTTTAACACAGTTGAAGCTTGGATGGAGGTGATTGTGTCCCTTTTTCACTAGTGCAATACATAAATAAATAGTGTGTAGTACATAAGCATTCTTATCACTATTTGCTGATAACTTTCTGGAAAGTAAGTACTCTTGACAGTATTTTGCTCTTCAGTACAATAAAAGCTATCAAGAAACAAAACAAACAAAAAAACCCCAACAAAAACAAACAACAAAAAAATCCAACCCAACACAAACAAAAAACCACAGTGTCTATACGTGGTTGAGTGCAGCAAAGAAAGACCCAATAGTTACAGCATTCAGTTGTAGGAACTTTGAGCTCCTGGGTTCTTCAGTGCAGTTTTGAGGGCAGTGGGAGACGGAGAGTAACTCCTAGTTAGGCAAAGGGTCTTCTTTTCTAGCTGAAGGAGAAACACAGTCTTGAGTCTTGTCTTGTCAAACTCTCAGCGAGGCCCTTGGGCACTGGGTTGTCCCACAGTCTGCAAGGACAGCAAATGTGTTACTGTAGGACTAAGTATGGTACCCAAGTATCTGGAAGATATGGATCCCAGGAGAGAGTGGGACAGGGCAGGAATGTACATCAGAAGTGAAACCAGGAGGAACGAGAGAAAGAAAACTTTTAAGAACAAATGCAACAACTCCCTGATGGGGACATGACACAACCGGCTCTTCATTTTTGCCTCATTTAAAGCCAGCAAGATTTTCAGTTCCTTTTTTCCCTGGACTTTCTTGGGAGGTGGAGCTGTCCTAGAAAACCCTCAGCTTGCTTGGCTTGTGTCTGTACTCCATGCAATACCCTATTCCATGCCAGCTAACCCAGGGCAGCAGGGGAATAGGTCACATCTGTCCCCAGACTGGTCACCCTGACTTCTCCTTGCTGAGCCAAGACCCAGCCATAGAGCTCTGTGATACCTGCTCACCTTATGAACTGAATTTCTGGGCACTTGGCAAGTTTCTCTGCGAGCTTTTTGGCCCCACAGGCTCCAATGCGGTTTTTCTCCAGGCTGTTTTAAAAATCAAAAGAGAATTTTGAAATCCAAAACAAATCCAGAGCGGAAAACAGCTGAATAGTCCCATGCTGTAATCACCTTAAATAAAATCAGTGCTACTTCAAGTGTATCAGCCAGGCAGGGCTGGCCCTTGGTGCATCATGGAGCAGGCTAAGCAAGAAGTTAAACTGCAGAAGCCTGCCTGCTGTTCCTAATGTACATCCCCCTCTTCGGAAGTCCCGTGATTGAAGGCTCAATGACAGACAAATGAGTCTTCCCAGGGTTTTTCTCAGGGCTGTACTCACTCTAACACCTTCAGCTTTGCCATCTCTGGGAGAGCAGTGGCCAACTCTCGGGCTCCTCCATCTCCAAGGGCATTCCAGGACAGTCTAAAGCAGACAAGAAATCCCAATTGTGAGTGCCACTACTGTGACATTTCCCCTCATGGATTAGCCAGTTTGCAAGAGCTAATCACCTTCTTATCATGACAGGTAAACATTCCCCTGGATTACAAGCTTAATTTTGAGGAGTTTCCTCCGTTTCACCACATATTTCCATATATGATAAGACACTAGGGCGTGTCTGTGGACTGTGGTTATCTCAGAGCCCTGCACGCCCAGGGAATGAGATGTGGAAGATGGAAATGACTGCTGAGCACACAGCTTTATGCCATGACATGTTCTAGCAGTGTATTTCATCAATTAGTTAATTACTGCTACATTTACCACCGAAAAGTACTTAGTGTACTAAGTACTTGTAAAATATTAACAAGTATTCAGCAGGGTCAGAAGTGCCCTGCAGTTCCAAATAGGAGCAGACATTAAAACAAGAGTGACCTGTGTGTGCTGAAGTGTCTCCCCATCCATCCCCACACTCACATTATCTCCTCCATGGAAGGGCATTGTCGGAAGCCAAGAGAGAGTGATCTTGAAGCATCATCAGTGATTCCACAGAATTTCAAGCTGCAGCAGCAGGGAGAGAACAGAGGGCACGGTGAGCTGGTGTCAGAACCGTGGGGAACACCACGTGGCACCACATCCTGCCACGCTCTGGCCCAGCAGCCCTCAGTGCCCCGGTACTCACTCAATCTTCTGGAGGCGTTTGAAGCATGGCAGCCCCTCAGACAGGGCATGGATACTCTGTTCCCCAAGGTGATTTTCTGCTAAACTGTAAGGGTAATGGAAAAGCTTTGAGTGGTGCAGAAAAAGCAGGTACCGTCAGAGAAAAGCCACCATGAAAATGTAATTATGTGAACTAGCAAGTTAATAACTACCACCCAGACTAAGTGAGGACTGTGTAGACAGCGGGGATGAGCCAGATCAGTACATAGCAATTTTAGGTCAATTCACTGCTTGGTACAGTGGGAATGACAGCCCTGCTGTAACTCACAACCTCAGTCCTTGCAGCAGGGAATTGCTTGCAGATGGAAACACGGGGTTATACTTGTATCAAAGGACAGATCTGCAGCACATCATGTGTTGCATGTGAAACTGGAAATAAAAAGTTATACTGGAGTTAATGACTGGTGTGACTTGAGAGGAAATGACAGTAAGGGAGAGTGAGAAGACGACCTTCCAGTACCTAGAAGGGCTAGAAGGGAGCTGGAGAGAGACTTTGAACAAGGGCATGGAGAGACAGGACAAGAGAGAATGGCTTCAAGCTGACAAAGGGCAGGGTTAGATTGGATATTAGGAAGCAGAAATTCTTCCTGGTAAGGGTAGTGACGCCCTGGCACAGGGTGCCCAGAGAAGCTGTGGCTGCCCCATCCCTGGAATTGTCCAAGGCCAGGGATGGCCAATTGGACAAGGCTTGGAGCAGCCTGGGATAATAGAAAGCGTCCCTGCCTACGGCAGGGGGATTGGAATGAGATGATCATCAAAGGTCCTTTCCAACCCAAACCAGTCTGTGATATGTTTGGCACCATCCCAAGTGCACCTGCCATGTCCTACCTTATCTCTTCCAGCAGCCCACACACCACCAGGGCTCTGGCCAGCTCCAGCCCTCCTGCCTGCCCGATGTTATTGTTCTGGAAGCTAACAAAGGAAACATAAGCATTGGAGGATTATTTTGGAATAAAGCTGTAACAAAAGCTCATATTTAACTTGCCAAGAACCTATCCAGAGGTGGTCTCCCACCAGTAAGATTCCTTTTCTAAGTTATCTTTTGATGATGTCTTAGACACAGGCTGGAAGAGACACCTCTAGGCTAACTGAGCCCAGTGAGCTCTTCTAGCTCACCAATTCCTTGCTTTGTTACTATGAAACAGTACAAGAAAGTCCTACATGTTAGAGTCCTGGAAAGACTCCCACAAAAGTTTTAAAAATACAATTATCACTGAGTTCAGGTAAAAGAAATGACTCAGAGGTGGCTGCACAAAAAAGTGAGGGTCCAGAAAAGATGCTCATCTTTATGCTTACATTCCACCAGAGGCATCAGAAACCAACATACTCAGAAACAATTTTAAGGCTTATTTTACTGTATACTCACTACCTGGTTCATCTCTAAAACTAATGCTGCAAGAGATTAAGCAAGAAGGGTTTATGTGACTTTTACAGCAGAATAATTGTGGAGGGCTTCTCAATCCTGGGACACTGAAATTGCTCTCTAAACAAGACACCAGTGCCTTTTCCCATTCCTTCCTTCAGCAATCCACATACTCCCCAGGATATCCAGCCTTCCTGGTGCAGAGGCTGGCACTTACTGCAGGATCTTCAGGTTGGTCATGTGAGGCAGACAGAGGGCAAGTGTCACTGCTGTCCTGTCTCCAAAACCATTCCTTGATAGTCTGGAAGAAGCAGAAATGAAATGTTACTGGCAGTGAAGTCCAGAGCCTCATTCCTCACCCGTGTGTGACCCACATGGATGTGTGATCCCCATTCCTCACCCACATGTGCCTGGGACTGTGCTGAAAGGACCCAATGTCCCTGATTCAAAGGACTCTGAGGGTGGGAGGAAGAAACAATGAGGTTTTTCAATCCTGCAGCAGAAGTTAAACAGGGAAGTAAAATCGATCTGTACTTCTCTGGAGCACGCTTGTCTCCCTTTCTTACTGAGTTACCTGAGCTGGAATTGAAGTGAAATTGCACTTTTTCATATGTGCCCTTAGTCCACACACTGTAATCTGATGGTTACATGGACAGCTCAGTTTAACTGTAACTTTTTCTTACTCGATATTTTTAAATTTTATTTATTTAACATGGCAGGGCACATTCATTCTTTAAACTGGTCTGGAACAGAACATCAATATATCTGAATATGTAAAGCGTTTACCTGTCCACTTCTCCTCCATTTTTGCAGCCACATAGATTAATGGTGATTTCTTGGGCAACACAGGCACTGAACAGCTCTATGCCTGAGACACTCCCTATAAACCTGCAGATTCAGCTCTTGAATCCATTAGTCCACTGATGCAGACTGTACAGTTCTTAGAAATCTTCAAGGCAATCCAGCAACCAATCCCCAAACCCTCCACACCCAGCACCACACATTTCTGTGGTGTGTAGCAGAGAGTTTTTACCCTGCTCTCACAAGAATCAGTGGTAAAACGGATCTTATCTTTATTGAAGCCATATCAGATTTCTATGCCTTGGTTTTTGCCCATCTTCCCAAAGGGACACTGGAAATGACACACTTACAGTAACTCCTTGATGTGCTTGCAATGGGCAAGAGCTTCCATCAGTTTTTCCCCTCCAGCAGGACTAGGACAATTCCCTGAAAGGCTAAAAGAAGCATGAGACTCTCAGTGACTAAATGAGAACCAGAATGTACCAGCTTAAGATATTTCACTGTTTACCTGCTGTGATGGGAGACTTGGGTCTCTGGGAAATGATCTGGGGAATTTTAGGTTCTTTTGTCAAGTGCTGAGTAACTCGTGGCCCTGCAGGTACTGGGGGAAGGAGCAGTTGTCCCTCTCGCAGACAGAACGGGGAATTTCTTTTTCTTGCTTCAAGTCATTTCCAGGTTTTTAATTTCAAAAAGGTACAAGGCTTACTCCAAGAGCTGGGCCTAACAAAGAGCCTGGATGCTCTAATTTCTTTTCCCTGGGAGAAGGAGCAGTTTGAATCCATGTCTCGGAGAGCCTTGCCTAGAAGCCATGTCCTGGCTTTGACAGATTCTCAATTTCACCTCTACTTCCACTAGTAAAAGAAAGCAGTGTGGACACACAGGGGGCCACCACACTGGGAACCCTACACACCCCAAGGAAAGGTGCTGCTTGGGTATGAGACTTGTAAGATTCCCCACAGGCTGCAGATTTATTTTCCAGGGCACAACTGAGCCAGAGATCTCCATGTTTGAGCAGCTGGTGAGGGCTGGCAAATGTCTCTGGAGCACGAGGACATAGCCATAACCTTCACCCTCAGGGAGTCTCTGCTCTGCAGAGAAAGTCGTGGCCAGTCCTGGCTGTACAGAGGAAGGGCAGGAGAGGGAACGCCTTCCATTCGTTTGGTGGATTGTGCATTGAAAATGCTGGAAGGTGGAACATTGTCTAAGAGAAGGCAGCACAGGGATTCCCACACAGGCTTCCCCACCAACCAGGGCCATGAGCAAAACAGCTGAGCCGAAACAAAGGGACTCACTCGATTTTCTTCAGGTTTTGCATTTCCAGCAGGACAGCAGCAAGATTTATCAGGCCTAGATCTCCAATCTTGTTGTGGCTTAAACTTTAAAGAGAAGGAAGGTTGTGTTGTAAAGGAAAATGCCAGGCAAAGTACAAGATCTTATTTAATGTGTCCCATTTGTTGGATGACACCTCAGGCCTTGCCAGCAGAATCAAAGAGCTGTTTGTCTCAGCTATCTCACAAAAAATTAATAGGTGTTAATGAGGAATTTAAAAAATTGCAAAGAACAATTAAAATCACTGGATCCTGTTGATGGGTGGGAAATTACTTCAGCCAGAATACCAAGACAGGATGAAGAGAGGTTGTTATTATTTTCCAAATTGCTACAGTGGAGAATGGACAGCATCTGGCAAGAGAGAGAGGGAGAAAGCAGAGCAAGCCTGGGGTTGACTTCAGATTCAGATCTTTGCAGACCAGGCAAATTCTGGGTCTGAGGCTTTCCCAAGACAGAAGGGAGTCTCTAGTCCTATTCTGGATCCCAGGGAAGATTTAGATCCTGTTTAATCCATTTTCTACATGACTGCAGCAGAGTGGTATAAGACCAAAGTTTCATTTTCTGAACATCAAGTTCTGATTTCCTCTAGTCCAAGGTATCTCATATACGAGCATTTTGCAACCTCTCTGCTTTTGTTACAACACCATGTATAGGCACATCTGGTCTCTCCAAATGTTGGCAGTAATGGTCACCTCCCTGCAAGAAAGGAGAAACTTACTTGATTTCCTCCATGTTGTGCATATTCCTCAAGGCTCCTGCGAGTCTGGAGCAGCCATCATTACCAATACTGTTGTGGTTCAAGCTGAAAACAACAGCCCCAGGAAAAGGGACATTAAACCCCTGCTACTCAGCATCTCAAGCCAGGCCAGAGCTGAGCTGCAGTCACATACTTACCTAAGCCTTTTCAGGGATGGCATCTCACAAAGCCCCAGGACAAGCTCCGGGATGGCAGCACTGCTGAGTTTCATGGATTCCAGGCTGAGAGGTGAAATAACAAAGGCACAATTAACTACCCGGGGACAGTCGTGTGAGCACTCGGCACAGAGGGTGGTGAAACAAGGGTGAGAAAGATAGGGAAGTGTATTCCAGTCCCTGTGAATAATTTTCAGTTTTCTTCTCTAACACAATTCTAATGAACCTGTCTGGATTCTGATAAAATACCAGCAGAATCCCAAACCTCTGTTGAGGTTTGAGCAAGAGCCCAGACCCTCATGGAGCAAGGTGACCACAAGACAACAAGATCCATGCAAAAAAACCTACCAAAACATTTGATTCTCCACTGGAATTCCCTGCCCCAGACTACTAATCTCTGTCTCTCTCACTCACTGTTTGTTACAAATAAAAAAGAATTGTTGCTTCTTCCCTATCTGAAGTCCTCCAGCCATCAGGAAAAGTACATCTGTCCACAGTACATGCAGAAGAGAGGCCAAAGTTTAGCTAGAGCTTCTAGAAAGACCTGGACAGCCTGGTAACAGCACACTCACTTGAGTTCTTCAATGGCCTGGCAATTCTGCAAGCCTGAGATCAAATAATCGATTCCAGTTGGTGTAACACTGCTAGAGGTCAGCCTGCAAAACAGCAAGGATCAAATGAGGAGATTAGGTCTCAGCACACTGAGAAAGAGGAGATTACTCCACTGACAGGCAAAATGCCCCATCCCAAATCCCAGACAGCATAGACATCAGGGACCAGTAAGTTTGGAGAGATTTCCACGCCCCTTGTGTGCAGAACTAAGAGGAATGGTGTGAGGCACAGGATTGAGCAAATAATAAATATGTGGAAAAGGTCACTGCTGGACATACCCAAACATCTTCAGCTCTGGAAGGGGTAGCAAAATCCTGACTAGCATTTCTGCTTCATCCTCGTGGAGTTCCACGTGAGACCATCTGCAAGGAGGGAATGACAGGTCTGGGCTATGTCCAGGGGTGGCTAAAGCTCTGTGCCAGGCTCACAGATAAAGCACAGCAGTGCTGGGACATTGAAGGAATGACACAACACTGGTACTTGGCAAAGTCCCATGGGAGCTGGGCACAGGGAGAGTTAGATGATTTCATAGGATACCCCAGGAAGCCACCAGGTCTATGGGTTTTTTCTATTTTCCATTCAAACATTCCACGTAGGGCACCCAAAGGGCAGGGACTGGGACCTTGAACTGGCCTCTACCATGCCCTGCTGTGTGTTCAGTATGCTACACTCCCAAGGACAAGCTACTCCCCTCCCAGAAAATCCTTTACAATGCCTGGCAACTCACCTCAGCTCCTGAAGCTGAGCACATTTTTCACAAAGCCTTTGGCAGAAGGAGGAGTTCTTGATTTCTGGCTTGTACAGACTCAGTCTGCAGGATACAAACACACAACACAACTGTCAGTGAGGATCAGCAGAGCCCACTGCAGCATCTGGTGCCCCCCAGGGACACAATTAGGGACAGATCAGGGCTTTCAAGTGCCCACCTGGGGCTTTCCTGCCATGTCCCATTTATGTCACTGTTCAGCATAGAGAAACAGAGCCCATCCCCACTGCCCAGGACAAGAGCTGCCTCTTCCTTCAGCTGCACAAAAGGACACTGCTGCTGCTCTCTCTGCACACTCATGCAGAAGCCAACATGTCCTAAGGTTTTTCAAAGTGCTCCTGTTTCCCATTTGCTCCCAGAAAGGTAGGTGGATTTTTTTACGTGTTTAGGTCCAGTATATGCCTGAACAAGAGCAGCCCAAAGGACACATGCACGAGCAGAAGATTTCTTCCACATGTGTGGCACAGAGGCACTCTGAGACTGAACCCATGGAGACCAGAGCCTTAGACACTCTGAAAATATTTTTCATCCCACAGTGAAATTCTGAGCACACAGAAAATAATGATAAATAGTTGCTTTCTCACCTGCTAATGACTGATTCTACCTTCTCCAGGCAGTTTGGGAAACTTATGACTAATTGGAAGAGGGTTTTATCTTTACATATCCTGAAAAGGTAGAGATTAGAGAATATCATAAAACTGTGAACTCCTGAGGGAGAAAAAATACTATTTTCTGTAGGAAAAATCAGGAGGACCAGATGGGACAGGACTCTGCTGGAAGATGAAAGCTAATCATCCATCTCTGAAGAGGTTTGTAATGTTTAAACTAGCTCCAAAGCCAGCCTAACCTTGGCCCCCTTTTTCCCAAGAGCAACCAGGAACATGGTCTCCTTTCCATTAAACCTTCTGAGTTGTGCGACCACAAACCTTCTAAGCACTTCTACCCACCAGCCGTTTGGGTTAAAATTGCTTCAAGTGGGCTAATAGCTCACAAATGCACTGGAGACAGCGAATAAAGAACAGAAGATCCAGGGCTGGCTTCAGTCCCATTTCCTTAAGAGTATCAGGCTAAAAGAAAATATCTGAAAGACACCAGAACCTGAGGTGCCACTTACGTGATCTCAGTAATGTTTCCAGAGACCTGGACAGCCAGCTCAAGAAGGTTCATGACTCTCTCTTTGCACACCCATGGCTCTTCTATGCTGCAAAGGAGAATGCAGGCAGCTCTGCTTTATTCACATGCATGGATCCATCTCTGTCAGCTGAGTGTTCCACACTCTCAATACATGGCAAGGCTGCTTGGCTTAGCAGAGTAATGTCTGCATGGGAAACAGGGTGCAAACTGGCAACAGGCAGAAGTAGCCCAGCTTCCCTGCAGAGGAGTGGAGAATTTGCTACCCAGGTAAAGAGCAGGATGCTCTGGCAGTAGGAATGTGTCCACCAGAATTATCACCCTTCTTTGTAAGGCTGGCAGTGCTCTACAGAGTCAGCACAGTTTCTGGCCAGAGCTCTACACAAGGCTCAGTAGGAATCAAGGAGATAAAGCCAAATACCAGTAACAGAGTCAGCCATGGAAATTTCTCAGGCCAATGCTACCCGCCTTTGGAAGAAACATGGTTCACTTTTGGTTTTGATGAAAGGAGATTTTAGAAGATCAGACCAGCCTCAGAGCAGTATCTAAAAAAGAACAGTGAAACAGTACCTGATTTTCAGCAGCCCCAGATCTTTACTCAGGGAATGCAAAAGTCTTTCTGCAGCTTGGACTGTCACGTTGTTATTTGAGGACCTAGAACCAAAGCTCACTGTAATGAACAGCTCACAAACGAGCCCACCCAAACGGGTCCAAGAGCCCTTAACTCACGTGTACTCTGTCAGACCAGTGCACTTTTCCAGGAGTGAGAACAGCTTTTCCGAGTGCTCTGGCTGAAAGTTGCACTCTGCCAGTCTGAAAGGATGAGAGAGAGAACTGCCTTAGTTCATCACGTTTCAGGCTTTCTGATCCAGAAATCTCAGGCATCAAAGCCTAACCCCACAGAGAAAGAAGGATGGCACAAAAACCTGAAACACCTTTAAGGGTTTCCAAAAACAATTGTGGGAACACTTCAAAAGCATCTGTTGAGGTGTTCTGGTAGAACATTCCTGCATGCTACGGTGGCACTGGTTTTTGTAGCACCCTGTCCTGTGACAGGGACTGGAGGCACACCTACAGGTGCCCAGGTGGGGAACAGGCAGTGGGGAAGCAAAGAGAAAAAGGGATGTGGGATTCTCTGTGATGTGAGAAAGCTCTTCTCTGAAGGTGAGTCAAAGGAAACATGTCAGCTATTAATATAAAATATCTCCATGCCAGAAGCCAGGGGCATAAAGAGGTTTTGTCTGCCTTGTCCCTAGAAAAAGAACACCACCTTTGCCAAAGAAATCACCACAAGAAGTCTGTAACATTACCTCAAAATCTTTCTTGGGTCATCTCCACTTGTCAGCTTGATGATTAAAGTTGCTTTGGAGCACAAACTGCACAGAGAAGACACGAGTACGAGATTTAGAGGGATAATTACTATTTTTCCCAGTGGTCAGAATTTAATGATACTTAACTCCAGAAAGCAATCCAGCACAGCAGTGACAGAGGTACCTGGCCCAGCTCACCTCTCCCTGAAATAAACTAGCCCAGGGAAATGCTTCAATAATACCTCACTAAAGCTAAATTGGCATAAAGCAGCACTGCTGTTTGGAGAAGGAATCCTGACCTGTCCTGCTTTTATCTGCCTCCTCTGCACTCTCAGCTGAGCTCTGGGGAGAGGTACAAAAGGAGACTTATCTGCTTTAAAGTAGCCCAAAGATTCAGCACCCACATGTAACAGCAGGAATGAATGGAAGTGCCCCGGTTAAAACCAGCTCAGGACAGACCAACTGGTCCCATGAACATAAACACTGATAAGGTCCCACAGATGTGCAGCATGGCCCAGTCCCATGACTGGAATCTGTGAGAAAAGCACTGCATGCCCTAGCAACGGGCCCAGAGCCCATGGGGATATTTTTGCCTGAGAGGAAAGGAGATAAAGATGCAAATCCAAGTAAAGAACATGGGAAATTGCTTTCTATTGCCTCTGAAATCTCAACATACTGGAGAGAACCTTAGACAGCAAATGCTGACTCCTGCCCTGAAGAGGTTCATTAACAGATACATACATGACAATAAGTGGTACAGCTGAGTATCTGTGTCTCTATACACAAAAATAACCTGGCCCTGTGGAAAGATAGTTCTGCTTGGCAGCTATGTTTGGCCATTAGAAATGGACATAAACAAATGCTTTAGGCAGTTGGACATAAAGGTAGTTGAAAACGTAGCCCTCATTATTACCTGAAAATGACAAACTTTCAATAATTAAAAGGAAAACAAGCAGGGAAGAATTAATGAAGAGCAACAGTCACCTGACTTGAACTTCAGTAGTGTTTCCAGATGTGACAAAGGCATTTATGAGATGCAGGACTCCATCCTGAGAAATCCCATTATGGCTGAGACTGCACAAAAGAGAAGGAAGGATTTTCATGTGTCAGGAGTCAGGGTTGTCCCCAGACTCCTCAGCCACAGAGGCAAAATTCCAGTTGGCAAAAAAGACAGAGCAGTTTGGGGGGTGCTGAGACCCTTCAGCTGTGGTCAATGCACAGAACCCCTCCAGGACACAGAGCTGATGACTTGGGGGACACAGTAAATGCAGTTTGTTTCTTGCACTTCAGAGGCAGCCGCAGCTGGAGCACTTACTGTCCCACCAGAAAGGGAAGGGGAAAGGCTGCTATAGGACACAGCTCAGCTCACAGCACCTGCGGGTCTTGAGTTACTCAAAGAGGACAACACACACAGAAAAGTGATAAACTGAAAACTCTGGAGGCTGGGTCAACTTCAGTCACACCTCCCCACTCTGGTCATTGCTATTTCCTGCTGACCCTAATAAAAAGACCTTTGCTTATTTCTGCAGGTTTTGGAGCAGACCCTGAGTCACTGTGGTCTGGAGGTCTCATGTTGTGCTCATGACTCAGAGCTTTCCTCCTAAGGCAGGAGAGGGCAAGAAGCACAAGCACCAGCTTCAGGAGGGATCACACCAACACCCCTCAGATTCACTGTGTGTTCTCTTACTTGAGGGAACAGGTACCGGGCACTCGATGCAAGTGGTCCAAGAGGCACCTCAGGCCTTCATCTCCCAGCTGATTCCTGGAGAGACTGAAAGGCAGAAGAACAATGTGGCCAACCAAAACTCAGCCTTTGGAACAGGTTGCCCAGGGAGGTGGGGGTTTCCCCATCCCTGGAAATATTCAAGACCTGGTTGGACAGGGTTCTGAGAAACCTGATCTAGTTGAAGATGTCCCTGCTCATGACAGGGGGTTAGACTAGATGGCCTTTAAAGATCCTTTCCAAAGCAAATTATTCTATAAGTCTATTATTCTTTTAAACAGCAATGCTCCTCTGAGAAGCTTTGAAGAAAAAGCTCAAATTTCCTCGAATTAAATTCTAGTTTAGCCAATGATGGTCTGTTTAAAACAAACCACTGCCTTATGAAACTACCTCATGCATAAGCTCCAGAGCAAGCTCAAATGAAGAGCTCAAGTGAAGCAACAAATGCCTCAAAACAGTCATGGAGTGAAGATCCCAAGGAAGTTGTCCCACCAGCACAAAAGGACCTGTGTTATTTCCAACTGATTGTGTTTCTCAGCAGTCTGAATGAGCACACATACCCTCGCAGACAGGCTGGGAAACTCCAGGCAATGCTGAACCCCACAAACAGAGCTCTCCCTCAGTGACTCTGCTCAAGGTCATAGTAACACCCCAGGCCCTACTTACTCTACTTCTGCCAGCCACCCATGCTGCTCCAGGATGTTGCAGAGCTCCTCTACCTGCCCTTCCCCAATGGCACAGCCCGTCAGCCTGTGTGAAACAGCAGGAGAGTTAAAGCATGACCAGCAACCAGCTCAGCCCAAGCACTGAGAACTGCCCACCAGCAGCTGCACTTTTACACCAGTCTCTGTGGAGCATTCATGTTTTTTGCCATCTCCTTGGTGCCGAAATGGAGACACTTGACAGTTTTCTCTCCAGGGGTACTTAGGAACCATTGCTCCCAGTGAGGCTGCAGACACATCTCACATCACACAGATGTTCATATGGAGATTATCACCCAGAATTTGAGGCACACATTTGGAAAACGGAGTGAAGAGGGCTCAATTCCGGTGCTTGTGCAGCAGAATTTGGTGCAACTCAAGATGATCATAAGCAGTCCAGAAAAAAAGAGAAAAGCACGGGTCTCTGCCATCCCAATGCATCCAAATGGTTCTGAATTGCACTTTAGCAGAGGAATTGAGCCCTAAATCTTAAGCTGCTAGCCCAAGCTCCTTGGCCACCAGCCCATGAATTCTCAATACAAGAGGCAATCTGGCTCCCTGCACTAGTGCTTCAAACCCAGCCACACGTGAATCACAGTGAGTGTTCTATGCCAGTACCTGCAGGATGTCCTTTGGCTTCGCATGCTTGCTCCTAAGTGCAAGAAGGCATTTTCACTTGACCTAAAGCAGACACAAAAGACAGCCCTTCAGCACTGATCTTCAAAGATGACAGGCTTTGTAGTCCCTTTAAGGCTGAGCTGCTGGGCTCCAAACAGTCTGAGTGTCTTACCAGACTTCCACCACTCTGACCCGCTCACAGAGGTTGATGGAGTTGAGGAGCAAAACAGCACAACGTGGGGACAAGGGGTTTCTCCTAATACTGTAAAGGAGGGGAAAGAAGAAACAATTAAATCAGGTCCTAAGAAGAGAGGCTCCCATACACCTGGCCCAATTTCCCCATTGTTCATTTTGAGACACAAAATATTGGATACGTCCCATTTAACTCAGGATGAGGGAGCAAGGACCTGAAGATTTGAGCATTGGCACCCTTTAACTAAAGGAGAGTCTCCTTGTGTCCCCTTTGACTAAAAAGGGGGTACAGACCAAGGGCTTACACTGAACAACTCCTCTTTGGGGCTACTGGACTAGAGGTACCCCACACTGGAAGCAACCTCCTGACTGGGCAAACTCAGTCTCACGAGACCCTGCAGCTCCTTCATGCTGCAACATCTTGTAAAAGATGGCCAAGTTCCTTCTGGGCTTTTTGTCCACACAGTGGAGTGCCCTAGCCCCTGACAGCGCTTCCCTGGCCCGAATTCCAGCATAAATGGCTGATATGCTGCCAGAAAACACTTTTGGTGTCAAGTGTGGCAGGATGTCAGATGCATGCAGGGGCAGAGCTGGGAGACACTGACCACACAAACAGCTGGTGTGTCAACCAACATTTCCTACACTTGTCGTGGATGCTGGAAGTCGTGTCCCATGGGAGCTGCTAAATGAGGATTATATGGTATGCTGTGCCTAGGGCAGATAGCTTTCCTCCTGTCCTTTTTTCCTCTCTGCTAAATACCATTAAAGTGCTGCTTTTCTTCTAGGAACAAGAAAAGAATGGGTGTGAAAGCATTTCTGCATTTTCTTTGCCTTTGTCTACAATTACTGATTAATGCTCCTAAGATATGCTGTGGTATTAACACTTCTCAAACCAATGTTTCATGGCAGCAGTCAAAGCAGGGACCCCAAACATTACCTCAGCAGTGTCAGATGACAGAGGGATGGCAGAAAGCTCAGTAATCTCTCAAGGCTCTGGACACTCAATGAATTTCCAGTCAGACTGTAAAACATGGAAGGAAACAAAACCCAGGAGAAACTGGTTCAATCCCTAATTACTTCTATAACATTTACATGGACATGCACACACACATGGTGTTATGGGCAAATTCTGTAAAAGGACATGTCCAGAAATGCCATGAAAGTTGGGCAAGATTTAGTCCTTACAGCCTGATCTCTGTGTTTCTCTACATCCTACAGCCAATTAGCATTCCAGTTTCAAGAGTCTTACTTTTCCATTACTGTACATTTATAAAATGATGCTACTGATGTCTTTCATGCAGGCAATAGGGGTATTATGTTACTTTTATTTACTCTTCCTCAGTTTTTGTTCTGACCAATATTCTTCCAATTTTCTTGGTGCCAAGCTCCTGCCTGGAGTGACCACCTCTTCAGGAGCAGAGTTCATGGCTTAGTGGGCTAGGAGCTCTTGCTCTGGCTGTAGTACAAGCCAAGGTCTCAAGGAATAGATGACAAAAATTGTGTCTTGACACAGGACCAAGGAAGATTATGAGAACACACGTGTTCTGGGGTATTCACACACTGATATAGTAGACTTAGGAGAGGCCAAGGTCTCTTTGAAACAGGGCAGTAGGAAGCCTGGGTTTATCTAAGTATCTGGGTGAAGTTCTGTGGGGACTCCCTGGAAAATGTGGTGAGAGGAGAGCTGATGTACACCAGCTGCTACCCTGAACATCAAATCTGTGTCTGGGGGTTGGGGAGACAGACAGACAGGCAGACAGGCTGACAAGTGCACCATACTTACTCGATTTCTGTCAGCTGGGGACATTGAGCCAGGATCTGGCACAGCCTGGTCACATCCTCTGGACCCACTCTGCAGTCCCTGAGACTGAAGCAAACAAAACACTCAGGAGCTGAACATGACCACAGGATGCCAACATTCCCTGCATATCCCAGAGCCTGACATCCCAGGACAAGGCCCATAGCATCCCTCTCACTTCCACCATATATATATATATATATATATATATATATATAAAATATATATTTTTTGCTACCCTCAGTCTAGGACTGAGAAATCAAAACCTGTGACAACCAGATGACTTCACCATCCCTGAGCTGATTCGAGAGAGGCAGTCCACCAAAATACCCATACTTGGGTGTTGCCTCCCTAGAGCCACGTCATTGGTCATTCAGTTGTCTCTGGAGACTGGACAGCATCTTTCCCTGCTCTGCACTGTCTCAGCTCTCCCAGAGGAAGGCTGGAAATGGTGCCTCCTATGCCCTTCTCCAAAAAGGAAATAATAGATGCCTTTTTGGGTGACAATCTGGCAGGTCTCCATGAGATAAATGTAGTAGCCAGACAGATCTGTCTCTCATTACTTATGGGTAGAAACTTCCCCTGCTGGAAAGCAAGACAATCCCCTCAAACCAAGCAAAAGATGCACTATTTATTTTCCTCTCCGAGGAGACAGCTGAAGGGATGGGTCTGTCCCACACACCACGCTGCACTAAAGACACAAACCCCCACAATCATCTCTCCCTACAGTCCTGGTGACAAAGGGAAGCTGGGGCTGCCATACCAAAAGCACCGTCCTTTTGCTTCCTCCTTGGGATGTGCCAGGGAACCACTTCTCCATCTGCCGGTGCTTCTGGGGAAAGAACAGTTCAGCCCCATGAGTTTTGCTGATGTTCTTGCCCCTATGTAGCCAACTCCCCATGAAGGGGGTGAGGCAGTGGCCTCATGTTCCAATCTGCTTTCCCTCACCGCCTGCCGGAATGAGGCTCAGCCCATCCCCAGAAGAAAAAGAGCCTTATTATCCCTCTTCCAGAGAGTTCTGCATGCACTCAGCACTTGGGCAGTGGCTGTGTCCTGGCCCAGCAGGGAGATGACTGCAGCCTGTATCAGCAGCTGGATGCTGCTGGCTAAGCCATGCCCTCAAGCTGCTGTCAATCCATCAGCCCTGGAACAGCTCACTGTGCGTCCCCCACCCTGGCTGGAGTCTGGAGCCAAGGGGCTCTTTGGCTGACACACCTCAGGGACCACACATCACCTTCTGTTTAGAATTTCACAAGAAGTTTAAAGGGCTTAGATGAGTGGGTATGATTTTACCTGACTCTTTCCCAAAAGGTCAGGTGAACCACCTGTGTGCGTCCTAAGCTGTAACCAGAAAAGAGCATCATCAGCATGGGGTTTGACAGCACAAGGTCCTGTATCACTCCTCAAAACCCACAGCTTGAGGTTTTAAATAGCAAAAAAATAGCAAAAGTTCTCCTGGTCATACCTGAGGCTCACTGTTTTAATGTGTTGCAGTGTAGATAAGGACTGAGCTAAGAAAAACACAGAGTTCAGGGAGATCTGGTTGTTGTTAAACCTACAGGAAGAAAAGGTGAAATCAGCTGCTGCAAGCAGAACTGAGCAATTTACACCACGCCACAGAACAGTGATCTTTGTGCAGCACTCTCAGGCTGCTTCTTTGCTGCCTTCTGCCTGTGTTTCCAACTACAGTTCTGCAAGCACAACTCACTCCCATATATTTTAAATTCGTCCCTCACTTTTAGTCTTCAGAGAATCACAGAATAACTGAGGCTGGAACTGAGCTGATCTAGTCAAACTCTCCTGCTCAGAGGAGGGTTAGCATGGAGGAGACTGCTCAGGACATTGTACATCTGGGTTTTTAACACCTCCAAAGACAGAGAATTCACAGTCTCTCAGGGCCACCTGTTCTAGTGAGATTGTAACTGGAGCAGTCTTGTCTTGGGAACAGTTCAATTAATCGAACAGGAACAATAAATATTTCTTTCAATAGTGCAGAATGGTGCCATACTCCTTAAGCCACAGTTCTGTACAGTGCACTTGCACTGGGAGTGCCAGGTGAAATACCCAGATAAACACAAGCCACCACTGCAGATGAATTCAGACTCCATCACTGAAGCTGAAGCTTCCCAGCACTTCCCTTCCTCCAAAGCTGTTCCCCTCAGGAGAGGAAGGACTGCTCCCACTGCCAATGAGGAACTCGAAGAGGAAAAATGCAGTGAGTTGCTAAAGACCTCTGGCCGTTTCAGAAACCAGGTGCCACACCTGACACAAGAACACCTGTCCCCTTCATGGAGGAGCAAGCACAGGGGCTCTCAGGCACGGAACTCAATCAAGCTTCAGGTGGAGTCAATCTGTTCTGGACTGGAGGTGGAGACACACACACAGCACAGTGCATCTGCCCAACACAGAACATCACTGAAACTGATCCTGAAGAGCCCTTCCCAAATGTGCACTGTGCTTCCACAAACAATACTTCACAAAACCCAATCCATGCATAAAGAAAAAACAGGAGCTACTCACTTGAGAGAACGTAACATTTTCAGTTTTGGCAGGCACTGGAACAGCTGCAGAAGTCCCTCATCTCCCAGATAATTACGTGATAGGCTAGGATTTAAAGAAAGGCATTTCATTTTCATGGTAAAAAACCCAATAGGCACCATCAGCTCTATTATCTATAATAATACAACCCTGCAGAACAAACAAGTGGCATTTTCTCAGCATCTCAAATAACTGCAGGTAAAGACCATGGGAGTTAAGGAGGACTCACTCCAGCTCGGAGATGCGGCCACATTCCTTCAGGACTGCACACAGATTCTTCAGGTCACTGGCTTGAAAATTACAGTCTGTCAGTCTATGGGGAAAAAAGAAATCAAGCAGCCAGGTCTGCAGGATTTCAAACAAGGCTATCAACTTCACTCCTCTGAAAACTAGAGAATCAATGAGGAGATAATGAAATTAAACAATCCCCTTGAAGTACCTTGCTGTTCACCAGCTCCCACAGAGTCTCCAGGTGATGGGCCACCCCCTGCCCGGCACTGCAGGTCCCTGTGTCCTTTGTAAGGCTCAGGGTGGGTACCAGGTCACAGCCCCTCGCTGGGGGCTCCAGCCATTCCCCCCACCCAGAGCACAGCCTGCAGCTTCCATGGCAGCTGCACCCCGCGCTGCTGGCACTGGGGAGAGTCCCAGTTCTCTTGTGATTCACCACTCAGGGGTGCAGGTTACATTGGATACAGGATCCAGAGATAGGACTTGCATGAAGTACAATGAAAATTGGCCAAGGTACCTTATTTTTGGGGAATTGTTAGTTGTCTGGTTTTCCTCCCCATGTTGTTGGTCATCAGTAGAGAACACAGACTCTTCCCTAAGTGAGCACAAAGCCAGACAAAGGTAAAACACTTTTGCTTTAGCAATTTGGCAAATCCCTGAGGCTACCATGGCTCCAGCCCATGCCTGTATCTTGCCAATTGCAAGCTCTCCTTTTCTAACCAAATATTTCAGCATGCAGGCAACTGGGGAGAAGGGGAAAGATATTTCTATCTAAGATACAGTTTGATGGAGAATTCAGCTTTTGCTGAATTTAGCTGAATTTAGCTGAATTTAGCTTTTGCCTAAACAAGTTTTGTGAAGAGTGTACAAAAATCTGACTATATATAACTAAATGGAACTGCCTATAACTAACTAAACTGTAACACTGTAACTAAAAACCACAACTACAAACATTAAAACTATAACTAAATATGACTATTCATAACTAAATGGAACATGCAAATCTTGAACCATCAGAGTTTGAAATGTCACTGGTGCCTTAAAGGAAACCACAGATCATGTGTCTCAGGCTGTCACTCTCTTTCAAGCACAACCATCGGGCTGTATCCCGTGACAGCTCTGCTGTTTCTCTCTGGCCAAGAGGTGGAATGCAGGTGTACCATGGGAAATGCTATTTTACAGTGGCCTCAGTCCACAGAGAACAAAGGTATAAACAGTGAACCTAAAATTCCAGGAGTAACAGGAAACCATTTCTTGGTCAAAACCTTCAGGATAAGATGTTTTAACCATATTTTTCTGAGGGGAAAAATTAAACTCCAAACATCTCGGATTTAGGAGTGCCATGATCCAGAATGCTTAGTGTTCTGAACTGCATGGATCTGTGAATCTTTTCAGAATTTGGTGTGGCATTCACTTGGTTTCTTACCCTCACTATTATCAGATAGCACAGGTGTCATTAAACAGCCTGCTCTGCTTAGAATGCTGTGGGTAGAAGTGTGCTCTAGGGACATAAAACACTACAGAAGGCAGTGGCAACTTTTAAAGTGGCTGAGAAAGCCAGGAGACAGTTCTACATTTAGATTTGGGGGCTGGGGAGGGAGGTAGGAATTGCTGTGAAGTAAAATGCTACCCTTGGTACCTACACAGGATGCAGGAACTAAACAGGATGCTGAGATAACACCATTTGTGCACACAGCCTACCTAGGAGGAATGGAAGCAAACTCTCTGTCTTCTCTAAACCTCAGGACTGCAATATCACGACAGAGGCTGTGAAGAAGAGAAGTAATCAATCGATGTCATGGCTTGATTATTTACAGGACTTCTTGTTTGGTTTTGTTCTGCAAAACTCTGGTGACGCCAATCACTTGTGCTTAAAACACTCCCAAAGCAAGAAAAAATAATCTCCATCAGTTTTAAATCCTGGTTGGATCAAATGATGCAGTATCTGATGATCCAGTTTCTCTGAGTCACTAGACAAAGCACAGACAAAATTGCTATACTTGAACTCCAGTGTGTTTTCAACTACTAGAGGAGAACTTCCAGTTCTGCTCCACGAGGTGTCACCAGTTCTCATGCTCCGCAGAGATCTCCTGTCTCCAGAACTTCCCAAGGCAGAGAGCAGGGAAGCGTTTTAAAACTCCCCCATGCACGAAAGGACAGCCAGTTTTGTAAGCTCTCAAATTGTGGTTGATGGCTCTGATAAATCAGCTTACAGCAATGTATCCCCAAGCGTCAGTGTTAGCAACCACCCTGGGACATGTTCTTCACCCACCGCACTCCTGAGCTCACTCAACAAAAACCTCAGAGCACGACTCCCAGACTTGTATATTGGGATTAGCCCCAGGAACGATTCAAGACCTACATACCTGACCTGCACCTCCATCACCTTCGGGCAGGTATTTACTGACTTCAACAGGTTGCAAATGCCAGTGACAGAGAGGTGGTTTTGACTGAGACTACGAAAGAAAAAGGCAATTAGCTGGTCCCTGAAATCCCACAGGACTGTCCTAGTGAAGCAGTTACCAGTGTCCTGCATGCTTGACACCATTTCACTTCAGAAGAGGTCAAGTTGGTTTTGTACAAGGCAACACTTACTTCAGCTGTTTTGAAATCGATATGCAGGTGAGGCTTTCCAGCAGGCAACTGCAGCCTTCATCTCCAAGCTTGTTGCCTGATAAACTGAAGCATTTTCCAGTTAGTTAGGACTGATTTGAACAGGAAAAACAACAAAGCTCTCAAAACCTGCTTGCTTTCCCTTTCTTACAGTTGCTTTTTTCCTGGACTGTTCTTCTGTCCCAGATCAACCTTCTTTGCTTATTTCTGCATGAATCAACTTCAGCCAAAAAAGTTTTAGCCCTTGGGCAACACGACTCATGTTTTAGACCCAAATCACCTTGCTTTAGAAAATCTATGATCTTTAAGGCTCCTTCCATCCCAAATCAGTCTGTCCTTCTATGATCCCCTGCTCCCACTACCTGCCTGCAGCCACTCAACAGGAAGGAAAGGAGGCACTCACTCCACTTCAGAGAGACAGGAACAGCTCTGGAGAATGGCCACAATCCTCTTGGCATGTTGGGAAGACAGTCTGTGATCCTGCAAGCTGTGAACAGGAAGGGTTAGTGAGCAATGAGGGGCTGGGGGTGCCACTGTCTGGGCCAGATAGGATTTCTGTTGTTATTTTTCTTTACTGATTCAGGTTTATTTCACACTTTCCCACATGTGGAAATATCCTCTCTCCTTAAGGACCAACACATCTGCTATTCCTGCCCTTCTACAGTACCTGTCATCTGCAAATCACATGCACCAGCAGGACTTTCAACGTCTACTCTTACCATAACTTCACGTGTCTAGTTGGAATTACATGTTCTTTATTCTCTTCCAACTTCAAATCCAAAGATCTGCAAACAAGCGAGATATTTGGCTTTTAATATGCCTTCATGAAATATCTGACAACTTGGGTCCTGGTTTATATTTTCTAGCAGAAACCACAAGGTCAGTGTTGTGTGTTTTTCAGCAGCTTTGCAATAGAAACATGGCACTTCAAGCTTACACAGGCACTAAAGATCTGCTTTTGTGGACCTGGTTGTAGGTGTGTGCAAAACCAGCTATTTTAGTTACATTTCTCATCGCTCAGGAGGACCCAGCCCTGCCAGCTGCAAGGGCAGAGGTCACCAGTTCTGCTGTCAGTGTGGTTTATGGTGACACCAAGCTGATGGTTTCAATCAGCATAACTGAACACAGTGCAGTTTCTCACCTTGGACTTTTCTCAGATGCGCCAGAAAAACAAATAATCGCGGTGTCCACCCTGAAAAAGAGATCCAGGTGAGTACTAGGGAACAGGTGTAAGGATGCCATTTGTTTAGCAGAGGTGTTTGCTAAGGACCAAAGCTTTTGCCTGGATACTAAAGAGGGCCTTGACACCTGCATCACCAGGTCGTTGGCACAGCCAAGCAGCAGCCTCGTGCTCAGAGGGCAGAGGACACCCCACGTGTTGAGCTGGGGTTGCAGTGCAGATGAGACAGTCACACAGTGAAAAAGATTGGGCCAGGAGTTTGGTTTTTTTTGCAAGACCAGAAGTTTGTTGGGAAAAGGTTCAGTAGAAACTCCCTTCCAGCAAGAAAAATGAGAAAAAGGCATACGCAATTTGAGTTACACCAGGGATTACTTTGACCTGTTAAACTTAGAACATAAGACAACCACAAGAAACACAATGATTTAAAAAATCTACCCTTTGTCATCCTGGACACATGAAAACCCCAAACCCTGTAATTTAAAGGAACGCAGAACTAGAGCTAAATCCACACATTTTCAGTAAACTTAGCTGACTGATAGCAAATTTATGCTAGTTGGTAAAGAATTTCCTGACTGATATATTGGAGAGCTTAAAAGCAAGTTTAAATTCTCTTATGCAGGAAGAAATGTCACACCCTGCAAATGGTTTTATAGACCAAGGATAAAATGACCTATTCAAAATACAAAGAGGAAGTACATGGTATGATGAATTCACATTTTGTTTCCAATAGAAAAGAAAAAATGAGTCAAATTGATTTTGCCAACAATTAAGCTGAAAAACAGTGTCCATTTAAAGTCAGTATCTAAAGAGACAACCTACTTGCTTTTGTAAGAACTCTCAAGTATTGGTACCTGACACACAGTTCAGTAACATTTTGACACACGATGCCTTCCTTTGCCAAACTGAGAACAGCGTTCAAAGAAAGATGGTTGTTGCTCAGGCTGTGAACATGAGGAAAAACAAAACCTCAGCTGCTGGACTCCACAGCACATTCTTTTGCTACACAAATGCCCTCTGCTCTGTTCCCCAGACATCCTGAAGCGCACACATGTTCTTTTAGTTAGGGGATTTCCCCCAAACTTCTGAATTTTGCATCTAGGACTCGACAAAAGCATTATCAGATCATAGTTCTTTCTCTGCAAGCTATAGCTCCCATGAATTTAGAATCAGAGATAACTCTTCTATGTGCAGCAGAAGGGTCATTAACCAGTTTAGGGTTAGTTAGTGGAGGTTCTTCATACCTTCATGATTGCACCACCAACCCACAGTGCAGTTAAACTCCCACTACAACAAATCCAGTTTAAGTGTGGCTTATTAAAGCAGTGAGGCCTGAACACAATCCTCCAGCCTCCGAGGATTTGTTCTTTAATTGCATGTTCATTCTGTTTCATTACTCGTTGGACCTCATTAAATATGAAATGCAAGATCTGCTTGTTCTCAGGGCCATGGGGCACCTTTCCAGAGAGCCTCGAAGGAATCATCCTTGAGAACTGCACTCTGTGTGTGTCTGTGTGTGTGTGTGATAGAGATGGGTGAGGGAGGGGTGATTACAAATGGCACTGGTCTCCTGCCTTTTCCATAGGATAAGCTGCTTCTCTGGGGGCAGGCTGGCATTCCCCACAAGCTGTTATCAGTGTGCCCAGGAAAGCAAGAGGAGCAGGTACATTCCTCCTTTCCTCCCTCCTTCTGCCATGCTTTTAAACACTTCTAACCATATGGCAAAGCCAGTAGTTCATTCCTGGATGGGATCCAGCAATGACTGCAGGTATTTTGGATTCACCTGCTTGCACCTGAGGGTGTGTGGAAGACCTTTAAAAGCAGAGTCTCTCCCTTTCAGCTGGGGTGAGTAGGCAGTGCTCTGTCCTCATAGCTTTGTGTCTATCCCTGTCCTGTCACACAAACTACACTCAGACTCCAGCACTTGCAGCAGCTCTGCTGCTGCTTCAACTGCCCCTGGCAGCTCTTCAAAGGCTTTAAATCCCTTCACAAGCCAGGCTGGTTCTTTCCACCTAAAAAGCTGCAGATCCATGCTGGGAGTTTTGCTGGCAGTCTGTCCCTCTCAGTCAGCACTGGACTGCCACTGGAGCGTTTGAAGGAGCAGCACAGGAGAAGAGGGCTGTGGAAAGGTTGGGAAGCTCTGATGGAGCCAATCCTCCCTTAATCAGAGGTGAGACATCTCAACCTGAACTTCACCAAGGGGAAGAGAAGAAAAAGTCAAGCTAGGCACTGAGCTGAGCACATGCATTGTAATTCCTGGAGAGGTGTCAGTGCTGCCAGGACTCCCTTGGGATGATTTTAAGACACCTGGATAAGAACTGTGAGGCTGGGTCTATCTCAAACTGAGTCCAGCACAGTCCTGCTTGCACTTGAGTGTCTGTGCCTTGGTTTGGTGGCCCACATATCTCTGTGCTATGCTTGGCTTCACAGTAGCTACCATTTTTAATAGGTTTAAGCCATTTTTACTCACTCTACTTTCTTCAGCTTTTCCATTCTGGAAAACAGGTCCATCACCCTCTTCACTTCTGGGTCCCGTATCCGATTGCCCTGCAAGCTGCACACAGATTCATTCTCATTAGCATAACCAAGGACAGAGTGGTTGATTTGATGGTCATTGCCACAACACACTCACTTTATTTCCTCAAGCTGGAGGCAGTGTGATGCAGACTGGACCAAGTTAGTCATCCCCTCAGCTGTGATGCTCCCGCCTGTCAACCTGGAAAGAGAAAGGATCACTCAAACCAAGCAGAGGGAGGACTAGAATCCCCTGCAGCACATGGCAAGCCCGTCTCAGACCTGTGCCTGCACCGTGTGCCCAGCACACAGACACAGAGGCAGCAGCCTGGCTCTGCCACCTGCAACCAACTTCATACTCCTTTTCCAGCAGGGCAACACAATACTGCTCTTGATGCCAGCATAAAGCAAGAGGCACTCATGTCTGTGGTGCTCTGTGTAGCACTGTTACCCTCCCTACACTGCACAGAACAGTGGAGTGAGCCTGGAGTGAGCCAATGTCACTGAACTGGTAGGGAACAGACAGGAAGGGAGAAGGCACTGATGTTACAAGCAAAGACTTACTCTAATTTCCTCAGGCTTCCCATTCCTCGTAAGCCCTTTGAAAGAGCAGCAGCAAAGTCATCACCACATCTCCTGCTACGAAAGC
Organism: Corvus kubaryi; assembly: GCF_017639235.1. NCBI lineage: Eukaryota > Metazoa > Chordata > Aves > Passeriformes > Corvidae > Corvus > Corvus kubaryi. The sequence goes on along the minus strand of NW_024581093.1, from coordinate 5,375,502 downwards.
TAAAATGTGAAGAAAAGGGGAAAAAGACAAACACACCAAAAGCTGATATTTTCATTTGCTTGCAGGACTCACCCTGCCCTCATAGTGTTGAGAAATGCCTATCATCTTCTCTCTTATCTACTGCATTAACTACCCTGTTGTTCATATTAATCAAAATGGAAAAAACAAATACAAAAATACAGCCAGAATGGATTTATCACCTTATTATCCTTCAATCACTCATAAATTCTTTATTTCCTACATTTCTGCAGTACTGAAGTTATGCTGTTCAGATCAAATTTTCCCACATCGCCTTTCTCTTCTAGAACAAACTTGAGGCCTGACCTTCCAACTCATTAGTCCTTCTCCCCACCCATCAGCTCACAGCACTCACTGTGTTTACCTCAAGTGTTCCACATTTTTACAGCCAGCCAGAACCTCCAAACACTCAAGGTCCACAAGACATCCTGCAAAATCCAAACAAGTCAAATCCTGGCCCGAGTTTATGACAAAAACCAAAGCCGACATGTCCAGAGTTGTCAGTCTAAAGTTTTTAAACTCATACTTGAAATTCAGCAGGCTCCCAATGTGCTGGGCTACGTCGAGGTTTTGCGTTTCAAAGGTGCAGTGGCAGAGCTCAAGGACCTTAGGCCCTGTCAGATGAGTGGCTGCCAGTTTCTTGAGAGATTGCAGGATCACATCCTGCTTTTCCTGCACCCACGCTTCATCTTGCTCTGCTAGCAGCATCAGAAATGTCCTACACTCTTTTGATGACAAGCCTGAGAGAAATATGTGAAAACTCTCCATAAACTCGGTCTTTGTCTCATTCTTTAAAGTCCATTTTGACTTCAAGAAGAACTTCTTCTTCAAGTAATTCTTGTCCACCCTCCTACTCACCATGAGACACAGTGCTGCAAAAAACTCCTGCAAGCTCAAGTGCACAAAGGCATAGCCAACCTCTGGGCAAGTGCCACTCGTCTTCACCTCAAATAGAGTCAGCAATCCATGCAAGGAAGCAAATTCCTTCACATCCTCGGGAATATCATCAACATAAAATACAAGTTTCTTCTCTTCCAGGCCTCTCAGTGCAAGATCAAACAGACCCAAAATGGCCTTTTTGTTACAGTTCAGCTGAGTCTCCTCATCGCCCGCGCAGTCTCCCTGCTGTTTGTTTAGGAAGATGAGAAACATTTTGATATAAAACTGTGTCATAGTCTGGGGAAGCTCCACACTCATCTGGTGTTTAAGGAGCAAATACTCCAAGCAGATGCACACAATGTTACACAGAGCAGGGATGAAGCACATGCTGAGGAGCTTGGTGTTGTTCTTCACATGAGCAATGGCTCGTTCTCGGAATGAATGCTGACGAAAATAGTGGCTGATATATTCCTCAACCTTCTTATGGTCAAATCCCCAAATTTCTGCCAACACACCTACTGTACATAATAAGAAGTCAGGTAGCCTCTTAGGTCGGCTGGTGACCAGCACTGTGCAACCAGGCAGGAGCTTCCCGTGACAAAGGTCTGCAAAGAGCTGGGCTATGGACATAGGGGAGGTAACAGCTGGGCCTCTCTTAGAGGAGAATGACACGTCCATGTTAGCTGCAAACTCATCCAGCCCATCAAAGATGATCAGTGTCTGCTGGGCATTCTCCAGAAGGTCCTGGAACACTGCATCAGGGCTGTCCTCTGGCTGAAGGAACATGTCAAACAAAAGCTCCTTCAGGGTCAATTTTCTTTTCAACAAATTCAGCTGCCGAAACTCAAACAGGAAAGTGAAGAGAAAGTGAGGTAGGACACCTTCTGCCCATTTCTGACAAATCCTGTGCATTAGCCTGGTCTTGCCTGTACCTGGTTTACCAAACAAAAAGACCACCTTTGTCGTGTCCGATGGGGCCTCACTACAAAACAGATCTGACACTTTCATGGCTGTATCTGCACATTCTTCTGGCTCAGGAGCACCTGCCACATCCTCTCGGGGTTTCTCTGTTCTCTCTTTTAAGCGGGGGACTTTTCTCTGATGAATGACAACGTTGACAAAGGCTTGGTTGAAAGGTGGCTGTGTTTGTTCCTGTGCTTCTGCTCCTGCTTCTCTCCTGCTTCCATACCTCTGGCGGATAGAATCAATGAGGAGATGCCGGTACTTTGCAGATGAATCTGTGAGAGAAGACAACAGAGGGGGTATGAGGGTGAAAAAGTTAGTTGTGAGTCATTACAGATCCAAAATACCACTTAGAAACAATGGCCCTGATCAGAGGTTGCTGGGTAGAAATGACGAATTTTGAACTCATGAAAATAACCCTTAACTTTTCCTATTTTTGCACAGAGGCCAAAGGAGAACAACATTCAGGAAAAAGATGAAACAGCTTCATATGAAAACTAAACCTTACTATCTCTAAGGTGAGAATTAGGTATCTGTGCATTATGTACATTATTCCCTGTTCACCAGCTCCCTCTTCACCCACGCTGGCCTCTTAACCCTGGAAGCTGATTTCTTGGGTGTTTCTGCAAAGATGTTAAATAGGTCCTTTCCAAAGAGGGAAGCCCAGCACAGCTTCTGGAACACCCACATACCCAGTCGTTGCTGTTTGGCATCCTTGTCACCCCCAGAGCTGCTGCAATGGCGACGGCGAGCAGACCCTGAAAATCGAAAGGTCAGAACCGTGTCAAAAGAGCATTTTGAATGGCAGTGTATTAAAGCTGGGCAAGACTTCCCAGCAAAGCATTTGGGGAGCTGAAGAGGAAAAATTGGACAGACAAAACTATTTGTAAACTCAGGCTGAGATTACAGAATTGCTTTTTCTGAGATGGGCCACCAGCACCTCACAGGTGAGTTTTTTTGTGGGCTGGGTGATGCACCTGCCTTGCTTTGAACACAAGAACTGCTTTGTTATCCTGGGGAACGTGGCAGGGAATATCTGCTTCTGGGGAATGCAGGGCCCACAGATTCCCAAGGTTGTTCATGGTGGTTAATTCCCTGGTTTTTTATGGTGCACTGTCAGATGGCAAGAATTGCCAGAGCTGAAAGAGGCACGTCTTTCTTAACTGGTCTTAGTAAGATTCAGCACTATTTTCACATTTCCATTCCACCAGCAACTGGCAAGACAGTCTCACTAGGACAGCACAGCAGCTGGCAGCAGTCTGAATGCAGAGCAGAGGTCACTTTTTCCTTCTTGTTTTCAAGATCTTCAATCTGCCTGTGACACACAAGACAGTGCCATGTGACATTTGCAGTGCTGTGACTCGGAAGTCTCTGAGCAAAAAGCAGAGGCAGAAGTGTCTCTTCATGATCTGCACCAACTAGGAAGTTACAAATCAGCCCTGAAGAAAACCCTACTATCTGTTATTTTAAGCTCATATTTTGACAACTCTGGAGTGGTTTCCACTTGATCAATGCCTGAATAATTTTTCTGCTCTTTCTTTAAAAGCCAAACCAACTTCCTCCACCTACCAATGAACTGACCACAGTAAAAGTGCAAAAAGCATGGGTTTTGTAGAGTGGGTGGGAGATTCTTGCAGAGAAACTAAAATGAGAGAGTTCCTTAGCAGAGGGCCAGCAAGGCTTTTCTGAAATTCAGGGAGGGAAAACAAAAACAGGGGAGGTTCACATGGAAAGCACCAAGAACAGAACAATGAAACATGAAGTTGCAGTGGTTTCTCCACACCTTGCCAATGCTGAGCAGCAATACTTGGTGTGTTTGTAGCCCTGCCCAGGTCATGGGCAGAGAAAATAAACTCCTAGAGCACAGTGCCCCAGGGTCTGTTCTGGCCTTACCTTTTGGCACAGATGACTGGGCTCTCGTATCTGTGGATGCTTCTTCTGTCTGGCTGAAGTTGCCTAAAAGAGTTGAATGGGAAATTAGATATGGTTAATGTGAGCATTCTGCTCTTGAAATTTGGCATGCTGCTGGCCAGAGACAAAAGGTGAGCAGCTTGCAACACAGACAGTGGCACAAACCAAGACTCAGTGTGAGGGATGCAAACATCCAGGTTTCAGGGTCCCCATCTGATGTTTTCCTTTCAGATTGCTCTAAAGTACAGGTAAATTCTGCTTTCAAAGGAGGAGAAAAACAACTTTTCCCTCTGATACAAACAAACTCAAGAGTATGGGCAGCTTTGGCTGGTCTGAAACCACAATGTGGCCCAAAAGGGAAGCCCTACTTTCCTGCTCCTGAAAACAGGGTTTTCTGTGAATAAACCACTGGCAGAGTCAGCAGCCCAGTCAACGGCCTTCTCTGACTCTCTGCACGGCTCAAAGCTGCCACAAAACCCCCTCAGCATAACCAGAAGCAATTCACCTTCAGAAGGATTAGTGATGCTCAGCTGTTACTACAAAAGTTAAACAAGCATAAGCCAGCTCCATAACCTTAAGAGACATCTTCTTTTATGATATGTCACAGAATCAAAAGGCTGAAAACTGTTTCAGCTTCAGTCCTGAGAGAAATCCCCCAATGGTCCACATTCCCTGTTGCTTGTCTGGTCTTTGCCCTGTTTCATATCTCCCAAAATAGCTGCTGCTGCAGTTAGTCACAAAGGCTGGATCCACCCAACTGATGCAACTCATAAGAGTTACTGCAAGCAGGATGTGAAAAACAGTACCGTTGAGAAGGTATTATCCTGTCAGACTTCATGCAGAAGAGAATTTATCACCAGATAAAGCAACCCACTAAAGGAGGGGCACAGCTTAGCTGGTGCCACAAGCCCTCACAAGGGAGAGCGTGTGCACAGTCTGTAGTTTGCAAGATAACACACACTGACTGTGGTCCTTATGAACTGCATCGTTTTCTCTAAAGCCTCTGCTAATGAGAGATGTGGGGAAGTGGTTTTGTGTGGTAATTTTAAGACTTCTGTATTTCTTGCCTTTCTGGATCAGGAAAATTAAAAAATAACGATTAAAAGTCCACAGAACAAAGATATTGTAGTCTTTTCTCCTTCAAATAAATCCATCCAAAAATTGCCTCCCAGCTTTATTGGAGATGGGGGTGCACAATTTTTATTGGTTTAATCTGTTTATGTTGGGAGGTTTTTTAACCTCAAATTACATTTCTAAGCCAGAAGTTGTGCTTCCAAGAAAAACAAGGCCATGCAAAATGAGGGCACTGGTGGTCTCACTGCCTAGACTGGGTGATGGTGATGGGTGGCCAAGGTGTTGGCGGTGTTTGCTCAGAGGAAGCTGGCCTGACCTCTCTTACCTTCTCCTGCAGAACTCATGAGCAGGATCTCCAGATCCAGGGGCAGGTCATACTCCATGCAAACGGACTGTGCAAAGTGTTTCCAGGCAGCAGGACCAGCCTTCTCCAGCAGGTCAAGGAGCACTGAGGCTTTTTCTTTGTGGTCAGTGATTCCACCCAGTCTGCTCAGGGCCGCCTCGGGGACAAAGGGCTGGGAAGTCATGAGCAGCCAGTCGGGACAGTGACTGAGGAACTCCACGAGCTGGGGGCGGGCTCTTGCTACAGCTGCTCTCAGGTCTAGATCGTCATCCTGAAATGGGGGCTAGAGGGGTGAAGACAAAGGGCAGCAACGGGCACAGGAGCACAAGATGTTCACCCACACAGCCCTTCATGGCTTTATCTGCTTTTCTACCGCTTGGCCTAACCCAGAATTTCTTGCCCTTACTCCCAGAGTATCGAGTAGAGATCTGAGCCCAGTCATGATGGTGCAAGGCTGGCAGTCCTTGTCTGCACAGTGCCGGACAGCAGGACTGGGAAGGACAGGAGCAATCCATGGCAGTCTCTCTGGCACCAGCCAGGGAGAAGCTGTTGACATTGGTATTGCTGCAGTGGCCATCAGCCAAATATAACATCCCAAGCATCTCTCACATGTACCAGGACCTCTGGGGAGGTCAGGGATGTTTTTGTTATCATTCAAGCCTTGACTTGAATGCTTACACTGCTTACACAGAGTCAAGGCTTTTTCTGCTTCTCATAACACCCTACCAACAAATAGACTGGGGATGCACAAGAAGTTGGGAGGGAACATAGCCAGGACAGCTGACTTCAACTGGCCATATGGCATCATACTCAGAATATAAAGCTGGGATAAGAAGGAGGAAGGCAGGGAGTTAGAGTGATGATGTTTGTCTTCCCACATCACCATTACATGTGATGGAGCCCTGTTTTCCTGGAGATGGCAGAGCACCTGCTTGCCCATGAGAAGTTGTGAATGAATTCCTTGTTTTGCTTTCCTTGTGTGTGCAGCTTTTGCTTTACCTGTTCAGCTGCACAAGTTTGTGCAGGACTCCCCTGCACAAAGGGCTCAGGTAACTGTTCTTGCTGCTCATTCTTTGGGGAGGAACAACTCATTTCTGCTTTGGTGACAATGCCACCTCCATTCCCACTTCCTTCCCACAAAGCCATGCACAAAATCTCCTACCTGCATTGTGGTGTAATCAGTCTCCTTCCAGTTGTCAAGTGCAAAGGTGGCTTCTGCTCCATATTCTAACAGAGAATCAATCTGCTAGAGGCAGTCTCAGCACACAGACACACCCCAATATGTGGGACATGCCTCACTTGGTGCAAATGCCTGGGGATAACAACAACAGAGCTTGATGTAGACATGCCAGGCCATGGAAATTACGTGGGTCACAAATCTAAAAGCCCTGCCTTTGACCCAAGGGTCAGCTGTGATGTTTTTCATCTCTTCTCACTCAAACCAGCAGTGACCACAAAGTTTCAACATTTGAGGATTCACTCCTGGTCTGATGAAAATGCAGGACTGAGCCTTGTGCCCTAGGATGCAAGTGAAGACAGCTTTAGAGGAACATGTCATGGGAATCACAGCTTTTCTGGTGTCACTGCCTGATTTGAGCTGGGCTATGCCACTTTGCTGCTCTTAGCCCCTCCGTGGAAGCTGATGCAGAAGCAGCAGCATCTTGCTCAAGTCAGGCAATCAGTCACACCAGAAAAGCTGTGAAAAGCTGATCCTCTGAGACTACACAGCTTTCACAAAAGAGTTTCAAGTGTAGGGGGCTGAAAATGCCCCCAGTGTCAGTGCCAGCTCCCCACCTCTCAGCAGAAATGGCGAAGGGAAATTTCAGCCTGCCCTGCAGCTGGTGGCAGTTGGTGTCCAGCCACCCTTGCCAGAGGGAAAGGGAAGAGGAGCATGATCACCATCTGGCACAACTGCAAACATCCTGCAGCAGGGTCCCAGCCTGGCTACAGCAGCATCAGGACTGTGCTGTGTCCAGCAGACAGAACCCTACAGGGATATTGAAATCCACATCCAACTACAACTACAGTGTTTGCAGATATGCAACCACAGGGAGAAACCTCCAAGCTCCAGCCCCCCACCAGCTACCTGTGTTTCACTTGGACAGAACAGGCCCTCCAGGTCCAAGACTGCTGCACTGTGTGTGGTGAGGGAAAAGCTCCCACGGTTGCTGTAACACCCAAGTTTAGGTGGGGGGGGGGGGGGGGGGACGGGACAGTGACCAGTCCAGTTCAGCAAAAAGTGCTGAGTGGAAACATCGTGTTGGGTCATATGCTTTCATCCCCAACAGGGATGGTGCACATGGTGCCATTCCCCAGCAAGTGCTGTTTTCTGAGCAAATGTGTTCCCAAGCCAAGGGCAGCGGCCACCCCACCACAACCAGGGTGGAGGCACATGGGAGTCATGCTGCAGAATTCACCTGCTCTAGTGCTCAGCCCTCACTCCCCAGACAGGCTCTCCTCCACACTGACCATTCATGTATTCAGTAAAAGTACAACAAACCCCTTGAGGCTTTTATTTTTGCCACCTTTTTGATCTGGCCAAGGAGCAAAGTGGGAGATTTCTATGGAGCCAAGGGAAGAACTCAAAACAACAGAAGGGCACTCTGATGGAAAGAGTCAAGACCTTTCTGTCTGAGCAGAGACATCCCCTAATTCATCATAAAGTTATGGTTGTGCTGGAGCAGAGCCATGCCACTACCTGGGGCACATTGCACTCAGGGAACACCTCTCCACATGGCTGCTGGGCATGGCATGCACCCAGAAGCTGAAGACAAAACGAAAGAAGGTGCCAAGTTGGAAAACTGGAGGTAAAATTGGTCTAGACATTTGTTCCACTCATGTTTAAGAGGATATCTCTTCCCTCTTCATCCATCACCACTTTCTGCCCTCTCTGTGCCACCTCTTTGAACAGCCTTGGATGTTTTGAGACTGAGGCAAACTAATGCAGCAAAGGGATGTGACCCAAGCGCTACAGCAGGAGGCTGGATGGAAAGCATCTAATCCACCTCCTCTGTTCCTGTGCTCCAAAAACCAAGCAGACATCTGATAAGAGCAAAGCTTGTGGTATTGTGCACTGTTCTACTCAGACTCTTCAGGTCAAAGCTGGTTCCTATACAGCATACACTGTTACAATACGGTATCAGTGCAAGAAAGACTTCACCCTGTTCCCATTCCAGATCAGACTTTCAGGATAAATTATGTAAAAAGTGAGGCAGCTCTTGGACCCAGCAAAATGTGGGTAAACCCCCACAGCTTTTAAATATTCTCTAATGCCTGTCATTTACCCTTCTTGCCTGTCATTCACTATTCTAACAAAAACAAGAAATATGGTCCTGGTGAAATGATAAAAAAATGGGGCTTAGCTATGATCGGTTTTGTCCTCAGGCTGTCAAAAACTGTTGTCAAGCATGTTGTCAAAAACTTAAATTCTGAACCTTACTGGAAAGGACTCTGCAAGTTTTCATTCAAAATGTTTTATTATGAGGTTCTTTTTATAGCCTTAATCATACAAATAAAGGACTCTAATAGTAACACATGCATTTGAAACAAAGAAAAAAAGTTTCAATTAACTGGAAAGTTTGAAAGAAAACATTTAAGCTTCTCAAACTTAAACAAACTGAAAATTAACAGGGCTTCCTGCTAACCAAACTCCATTTTCCAGTAGGCTTATCAGTTAAGCTTTGGGAAATTTCATTTTACATTTCTCCAGCAAAAAACCAGAAATCTGTAGACAGCAATGTCCTGACCTTATTCCCCTGATGACCAAGAACAACAGACTTAATAAAGCCATATTAAATACATACATAAATGAATGAAATCCGACCTTAATGCCAATGAAGACTGAAAGCCACTCAGACAAAGAGTAGACTCATACAAATTAATGAAAGACTCATATTCAAAAACGAAACAACACTGAAAAGTTCGTTGAAAGCTCAGTGACACCGCACAGCTCCTGTGCTACTGCTCTGCTCAATAAGATCATCAGGAATGACTGGCAGTTACCTTCAGTAAAACACCTCTGACCCCAAAATGAAGCACGAAAACCTCCCAAGAAAAGCCAGAACACTTTTCAGCCTTCACCCTTGTGCTTCAAATGCAAAACCATCTTTAAAACACTTTGCAAAATTTAATTTTCTCTCCGCAACTTGGCATTTGCACCATTCCCAGCCACAAAAAATTAAACTGAAATGTGAAACTCCCTGTTGCAAATCTATCAACTTCTTGCCTGCTCTGGGGGCACAGGGTACTTACTGGAAGCCCAGAAAGAGAGCCCCAGCACCAAAATCAGTGTGGGGGTCACCAAACAACCAAGCTGGAGGACAATATCCACTGCTTTAATTTCCCCAGGTGCTAACCCAGCACCATCCCGAGACTTCGAAGTCCTTCTGTGCCTTTTGGGACCTGATGAACAAAAGACTGAGCAAAATGAAAGTAAAATCATTCAGGAATTCCCCAACTAAAAATTCATCTGCAGTAAAAAGAGAGAAATGAGCAAAAATATCCAGTCAGAACAGAAGAAGCGTAATATGCTCTTCGTGGAGTAAACTCGGACTTGGTTTTGGTTAAGGCACTTGCAATGAGAATATTTCTATTTACGTGCATAAATCTGATTATTCTGGCACACGGGGAAATATTTAATTCCCTCTTCCATTATATCTAAGAGGATAAAACAAGTTGCTTTTCCTTTGGAATGAAGACAAGGTTTAAGTGAAATTGTAGCAGATGCGAATGATTTGATAAAAGATCCCATGTCTAGATAGAGCTGTGTGTGCAGAGATCTCCAGATCTAGCAGGATGGGCGGCACCAAACAATGAAATGTTACTAATATTGCTCTGAAGGCCAGGGAAGTTGTATTGGAAAACCAGAGGGAGCCTGCAGCCGAGTTCCAGAGAAGTCAAGAGGGCACACTGCGCTGTGCCATAATCACTTATCAGAGAAGAAAAAACACCCAGGTCCAGCAACACTTGTGTCTGCGGGCAAAAACACTGACTCCGGTTGTCCTGCCTTGAGCACAGCGCAGGGAGTGGGGGAGCTCTGGGGAACCGGGAATGGATGGAGGAGCCGGGTGTGACACCTACCAGATTCTGCCCCACTTTGCCACCTCCCAGCCCGCCTCTGGTCCACCCTGTGCCTGGGAGCACAAGTCACCTGTTCGGCTAAAGTTTGGACTCGATGGCCTTGAAGGTGTTTTCCAGCGTTCAAGATTCCGTTCCCTATCCCGGCTTTTCCCATAGGATATGAACGCCTAAGAGCTGGGGAGCAAAGAGCCAGACCCCCAGTCCCCAAACCCTCGTGGGGCTCGCAGCAGGACTCCCTCTCCCCGTCCCTCCCCGCGGTGCCCAGCGCGATGTCCCCGTCCCGCCGCGCTCACCTGCCCCGCTCCGTCCCGCCGCGGCCAGCCCGGGACAGCGGCAGCGCCGCGCTCGAAACCGAAACCAGAGCGGCGAAGCGGCTTTGCCGGGAAACCACGTGGGGCTACCGAGCGGCCCGGCACCGGCATCGCCCCCGCTCCGGCATCGCTCCCGCGGGAGCTCCCCGCCGGGCTGGGGAGGAGCGGCGGCCGCCGGGGATGGGGAAAGCAGCTCGGGACCCCCGTGAAGGCAGAGGAGGTCTCACCGCTCCCCCCTGGAATAGTTTAGTTTGGAAAAGACCTCTGACATCATCGAGTCCGATCATTAAGCATTGCTATGTTCACTACTGAACCGTGTCACCAGGTGCCACATCTATACAGCTTTTGAACACTGTCACCTCTGCCCTGCACAGGCTGTCCCCCCTTCTGGTGAAGGCATTTTCCCTAATATCCAACCTAATTCTACCCTGTTGTAACTTGAGGCAATTTGCTCTTGTTCTGTCACTTACTACCTGGTAGAAGAGACAGACAGAGCCCCACCTGGCTCCACCCTCCGTTCAGGGAGTTGTAGAGTGGCAAGGTCCTCCCTGAGCCTCTTTTTCTCCAAGCTGAATCCTCCCAGTTCCCTCAGCTGCTCCTCATGAAACTGCTGCTCCCGATCCTTTCCCAGCTCCACTGCCCTCCTTTGTCCCCATGGAAGGGCAGCCCAGTCCAGTCCCCACTGAATACCCCCAGAGGGGCAAGGCACCTCGAAAGCAGAAAAAAGGTGGGTTTTTTCCTGCCATTTCCTTTTTATTAATACTCACTCCTCTAGTGGGGAGTGTCATTTAGGACAACCAAAGCACTGTGGCTTGATAGAAGCCAAGTCCCATGGTCTTCAGCAGATATTGTCATGCAGGGAGTGAAAACACCTGAGCAGTGGTGGCTTTAGAGCAGGAGGGAACATGGACAAGCCCTTAGCTGGTACTGAAATAGTTGGCACTGAAATAGCTGGCAGAGGCAGTGATGGGAACAGGGTGGAAAGGGAGGTAGAAAACTGCCCACTATACCAGGGCTTCTTCCAGGCCACAGTCAGCCACACCACAGCATCACACCTCTGGTACCCCTCGGCTCCTGCTGTTGCATGGACACAGCTGGGTCAGACCTTCCTTGGCTGCCATGGAGGCACTGAGCCCCTTCCAGCCTCCTCCCCCACCAGCCTGGACACCAGGACCACTGAAGGGATGTTCAGCTCAGCAGTCACGCAGAAGAAGGAAGTGCCTCTGGTGTTGCGGGTGAGAGAGGAGCAGGTCAGAGGGACCTGCCTCCTACCCCAGGGAGGACATCCATGGCAACACAGAGGGAGCAACCACCATGCCCAAGGAGCTCAGGAAACAGAGCCCATCCTGCTAGCAGCCTCTTTCTGGGACCAACTTTAATACTTTTATACTGCTCTGTGGGGGAGGAGAACATCCTCTCTACCTCTGTTAATGTGATCACCATTACAGGTGTTGGATTTGTCACCAAAGATCTCCTCCAAGACAAAAAAAGAGAAGCATGATCTGGTACAGGAAAATAACTCAGCCACTTGAGATAAATTATTGCACTGTAGTAGAAAGGAACAGGAACTTGCTGCCTGACTAGACACTTACACTTTCTCTTATAATCTCTTTGATTTCCTTATAATTTTCATTGCTTTTCTCATCTTTGCTGTCACTGGCTCAACATGGGCATTATCAGTTTGGAGCTCTACACAGAGCCACCAGGGTCTGTAAAGAAATTACCCTGGGCACAAGATCTCTCTGTTATTGTACTGCACTGCAAATTCACATCCTGTTTACTTTTTTCAGCCATATCCAGGTCTTTTAGCATTACTGGTTCTGAGCTTACTTGGAGTTTGGTAATATCATTTGACTTGCTGGATTCTGTCAACATCAGGAGACTCTTGGCAGAAGTGAAACCCAGGATGAGCACAAAAGGCGCTGTATTTCCAAAATGTAACAACAGAGATGCCAAAAGGTGGCAAAACCCATTTCTGCTGCCTTATGAGGGCGCTAACCGAAAGCCTGTGCACTTCAGGAACCCAGCCCTGACTCCTAAGCACACAAGCCCTATAAAAGATCCTGAAAAAGTAGTGTGGATTGAGGTGCAGACTTCAAAATCTTTGCAGAAGAAAGGCTCCATGTAAGTACAATTGTACAGAGCCTAGAATGTTTGTCAGAAAAAGGAAATAAAATTCAATCAAAACTGATTTAAATCAGCTTGTCTTTTAATTGGTTCAGACACAATCTTTCTGGTTCTACACAAGTTTCTGTGCTCTTCTGTGAAGGGATCAGCTCTACCAACTTTTCTCAAGAAAATGAAGAAGCAAATGACTTGGGAAGCCAAAGTCAAGCTGTACAATTACATATCCCTAAAAAGTAGGGAAAGAACAGAAAATACTATGTTAGTTCATGCCACACTCCTAAGAGGGCTTTGAGGGCCAGGCAGTTCTGAGCTCTGCTTACTTTTCTGGTGATGATCTCAGGATTTATGATATCAAAGAGATCGAGCCTTTTGCTGTTCATCAGGGAAGTCAGAGCTGATCCAATACCTATGGAATCAGCAAACCCATCCAGTTACAGGGACGTCCATCCTGGCTTGCTGCTCATCATGTGCTGCCTATTGCCAAAAGCTAATTGTGCCTCAATGCCCCACAACTTTCAGCCTGACAGAAAACTCACTTTTCCTTTCTCAGCCATTTACAAAGGGTTCCTCATTCCCCAAGTGAATCTGGCAGCATTTCAAAACATTAACGTGGTTACCCCCTTCCCAGTTGTCAGTGTTATTGATGTATTTTTTCAGTGCTCCAGTTTAGGAGATGGGATGTTAGACAATTTATGGAGTATGTTGGCACTTCCCCAAAAGGAAAACTCACTTGAAGTTACTTCTGGAATGCCAGCAACCAAGATCATGTTCTGCAGGAACCTTTGTATGGATGGGTCCTTCTGAAAACCAGAAAATTAGTACAGAAATGCTTTAAAGACATCATTTAGTCCCAAATAACTTAGAGAATACTTTTTTCTGGACTTACCCCGCTTGGATCAGCTGTACATTTAAACACTTTAATCTCTATACTGGAGGGAAGGGGGAAAAAAAGGGAAGAAAAGTCACTAAGATCTGCAGAGATCCTCTTTTTGTGCTGCTCTTAAATATGGGACAAAAGAGGCAACTCTCAAGAGACCACAGTACCAACCTGGAGTCCACAGGCTGCAAAATGAGTTTCTTTTCTTCATAGGTAGCTTGGATAGTGACTGTGATTTCCTGCAGAGGGAAGAGCAGCAGAGTAGAGGCTTAGCTAATCTTTCCTTATAGGAGGGAACTGCATTTGGACATTTTGGGTTGTTTTCTAGAAGCCAGAGTTCAACGTCCTTTTGGCTTTACCTCCAGGTATTGCTAGAGAAGGCCAGCATTTTCCTTCTCCACTTGCATGCAACAAACTCCCCCCTCAGGCCCAGAGCCTCAGTCTCTGGGGCTCCAGGATGGCTCATCCACTGGACTTTTGCTATTTTGTGAACCAAGTCCTGTGTAAGGATGGAAATTGCTGTGTGAGGTGGTGTTTCTCTGTGAGGAAAAGGTTATATTTTGAGCTTCACATTCTTCAGAGCTGCATCTCCATTTCAGACACAACTATCCTCTAAGTGGAGGCCAGAGCTAAAATTTGGGAACAAGGAGATTTCAAAATAAATACATTCCCATGGTGCCTCCATTCTCTCCTAAAATATCTCACTGACACTACCCTGTGTCAAATAAATGTTAATGGGGGCTCATCAGAGCTTTCTGCTGCTTTGACCACCTTGCACCCTGATAGTGGGCTGGCCTAATAGAGGGCCAACATGGTCACCACCATCATTCTCAGCCTCAAATGTCTAAGGAACAGATGAGAATGTTAAAAGAAACTGATCTGCCTTCTCCACCTCCCATGGTTTAGCCACCCACCCTTCCCAAAGGACTCCCTGCCACTGCTGTCCCTGCACACCAGGAATGGTCCTGACTCAGGACAGAGCCTGTCCCAAGGTCTGCACAGTCAGGAGGTGCAAGAACTGACCTTCTCCATGTACAGAGCCACCAGGGGTTCTTCTCCTGCAGGAAGGATGCTGACCTCCACTGCTACCAAGGACCTCACGACTGTCCCTTCAGGCTGAGGAGAAATCTGGGGCTGGGTGAGACTCCACACCTTGGCCACAGAGTCATTATAGGATGTGCCTTGAAAAACCTGGTCAAGTAAGGAGCAGCAGATGAGTCAGGCTTTTTCCATACCAATTTCCTGCCAACTTGCCACACAGCTGCATTCCTTTTGCAGTCCCCAGTTCCTCCTTCTCTTCATACAAGCCCAATAACTCAGCCAGGTTTCAGGGAAATTGTGCCAGCATGGAAGATGGAGAAATCCTCCTTGCAAAGCAAAACTGCTTCTCCATCAGCCCCTGTTTTTCTCCATCAGGCCCACCCAAGACTCAGGTTGTCAAAGGAGGGACCCAAGTTATTACAATGCAACAGAATCCATGTGAAATTTCCTCATTTGACATACAATATTCTGAATAAGACAAAAAGTTACCATCTGCACTGCCTTCCGCTGCACTTCTGTGTCTTCCATCTCAAAGAGTTCCTTCAGAAACAAACCAGAAACAGATTGTGGAAAAACAAAAGACGAGGTTATGGTTGCCCCTGGTGCAGGCTGGACAGGCCAGAGCACCGAGGTGGGCCCTGTGCCCAGTGCAGGTCATGGCTGAACTCCCCCAGGTCTCACGCTTTTCAGTGTTCCCCCAGAAAATCACATCCCTTTACAATTCGGCAGATAAGGTTTCTGTCAGCTGGTATTATCACTGAAGGGAATAACACTGCCTGGGAGCACACTCCTGATGAGGCACTAATTTCAGGATCACATGCAGTGACTGACTGTACATTTCTATCTTCTACAGAAACCAGCTCTCACCAAAACATGGCATTTAGTGAATTTTTCTCTTTCTCCCCAGAACATGATGTATGAGGTAAGGAGGGTACCCCTCTGGGAATCACCTGCAATTTCTCCCCTGTGAAGTTCAACACCAGTTGCCCATCTAAGAAAGCTGCTGAAGCCAGAGAGCTGAGGCTGTGCTCAGAGAACCAGAAGTAGAGCATTCGGGACTCGGTCAGCAGTGACGGGGAGAAAACAGAGTCACTGAGCACGCTGGAGTTGTTCCTGTACAGGACAAGGCCCTGTAAAGGATAACAAGTATGTTGGCCACAGCAAGCAGCAGGGAGACAGGACAAAAAGTCAACACCTGCATTTCCATTGCAAGGCGAAGGCCTGGCTGGACACAGAGCAGGTAGCAGGTTGGCATCAGCCCAGGCTGCAGTGCCACAGCACGGCACAGCCCCATGGAACCAGCCTCTCCAAGTCCTCCAGAGCACACCATGGCCAGGAAACATTTCTGAGCAGCCTGGGTTACTTCACCTTGTGATGGGATTCTATGTAGCTTGCTTTAATTACAGGATCTGATGCAAGGGAGATATCAACAATGATATCCTTATCCCGGACAAAATCGGCTGCAGGAAGGAAACACAGAAACCTCACATCAGAAATAGGACCTTAAGCAGAGCTTGTGACAGTTGCTTTTAGGACTTGTACAGGTGACTGGGAGCTATAAAGGACACAGGGATGGGACAAAGGTTCCCACTCCTTTGGATGCTAGTGCTGATCCTAATACAGCTCACCGACTCCATTTCTTCACTGGGAAATAATTATGCTCAGTTTTACATTCCACTCCTTTTCCCTGGTATTTGGGACTGGGAAAATCTCCTGATACTCTGATATCTCATCCCTAATACTGCAGTGCATGCTCCTGTTCTAGCTAACGTTGGTCCTGCAGTATCCTGCACAGCTGGCCAGTACATACTGAAGGAGAAATTCCTTATGAATTGAAATGTATCTTTGAATCTGTGCAATCACCCTTGAAGATCAACCTGATGCAGAAAATTCCAAACATAACATTACCAAGGTTTATTTTGCTGCTGTCTAAGGGCTTGGGATCCCATATACATTTCAGAAGGACATTTTTGATGGATGTGGCTACTGCTCTGTTGGGGCTCAAACATGAAAAGCTGCACACAAAAACAGAAAGCAGAAAGAACAGGAATATTTACCTGCTAAATCAAGTATAAAATTTGTCAGCATCTGAGAAACAGCATTTATTTCCTTGCACACCTACATGAGGAGAAGAGGGGGCAAAAATTAGAGAAAGGGGTAGGATTTTGGATTGTAGAGCAGAGCTGAACCTCATTGAGATGTGGGGGCTGTTGGTCAGAGTCCAGCAGCCTCAGGGTCAGCAACACCTCTCACTTTGTCCAAGCTTTCTTTTTTTTTTTGTGGATTCAATTTATTTGTCTTATTTTTCATGAGCACTAACATCACACTGCTACTGTCTTGTGGGCAAGAAAAATGTGTGGCTTATAAAGCTACACAGAGCTTTCCTCTGTCCCCAGGCTGATCTTACCTCCCTCTTGAGGACAAGCTTCAGAGTGAAGGAGATGAAGTCTGTGAAGAGCTGCTTCAGCCAGCCAGGTCTGTGTAAGACAGGGAGCACAGTCAAGGACCACCCGTGGTCTGCTCATTTGGGTGAGTAGGGGCCGGCAGGGGGACCACAAATCTACATTTTGAAAGGGGGCAGACTCACTGCTTGTCTCCTTGGAGGTGAAGTGTGAGTTTGTGGAAAGTCAGGTAGCAGCCTGAGGCATCAGGAACCACTTGGTCCTTTTGGCACGCTGCATGGGACGAAAGGAAAAAGAAAAACAAATTATTTGTTACTCAGATGAGAAGGATGAGTGCACTTTGCAGACACTGCAGGCCTGGAGCAGGGCATCACTGCAGAGGGCCAGCCAGGGTTCCCCACATCTCCAGGGTATGTTTCCAAAAGATTCCAGACCCTGCCAAGTCAGGGCAGATGTGGCTACCCTTGCACCTGGATCAAGGGTTTCTGCTCACAGCTCCAGCTGAGCTGGTCTACCATGCACCCTTCTTCATGCTGCATCTGGATACCTGCCAGCTGCCCTAGCTCCTGCCATCAGAGACTCAGCTGTCCCCTACCATGACCCAGGAGAACCTGAAGAGTACATGCAACCCACAAACCAGAGCAGGGAGGGAATTAAGTTGTACTGCAAAAAGTTTGGGTATTGTAACATACTTACTCAGTTTGATGCTTAGCTGGAGGTCAATGGAAGACTCAATTTCAAAATCAACTGAATGAAAAAGCTGCAAACTGTAATGGCAGAAGAGGGGAGATTTAGGAACCTGTGCCAGGAGCAGTTTCTCCCTGACAGATGTGGATTTTATAACACCTCTCCCATCAGTCCTTGCCCTACAGTGGACAAACCCCCAGCATACCACAGCCCATTTCAGGTACTCTGGCTTTAAATCATTGCAAACTGCTGCCTTCGTGGCACTTAGGAGCTTTAAACTCCCCTTTTTATCCAGTCAGACTTTACAGAGAAGTGAAGGGGAGGGAAGAAGTCAACTCATATGCTTTGGCCATCTGGTCTCGTCATGCAAGGTGAGGGCAGAAAGGCAGAAAGCAAGATGAGCAGAGCAGTGATGGGGCTCAGCAGCTCTGCTAGAGTATAAAATCCTGTCTTCAGGCAATCATCAGTGCTGCCATTGCCAGAGAGACTGGGAAGTGCAGCCCCCTCACTTCTACTTGTGTCATGGGCCAGTCCCACGGGCAGCAGCAGGAGCTGGGCTGTGGGGTTCAGCAGCCCCCAGACCCAGGTACTTACAACCAGGCCCCGGCGTAGCCATAGGTGAGGGTCCCTTTGAACAAGGCTGTCACGTTTTTAATGGCAATGTGAATGGCATTGTCCTCCTTGAGCTCCACCTGGCTCCTCTCTATGGACAAATCATTGACCTGGATGCTAGAAACAACAGAAACACAGTTTGTCCCCAACCCAGAGCTGTTTTCTGTGATTGGGCAGGACAGGTTTATTCCTGAGGAATTCTGAGGGACCCATGCCAGACTCCAGAGCTTTTGCAAATCCCAGGGCCAGGCACAAGGACAGTGACAGTGATGCTTTTGCTCAGCCTTTGTGGACTGTGCCTCCCTCACAATATTTGCACACAAGGCTGTGGAATGCTTTAAACAGGAAACATGGAGCAATGCAGCCCTGTTTTATTGCAGAGCTCTGTGCAGCCATGGTTATGGCAGGAAGTCTGTTCTGGGAATGCACCACTGAGTTTGTGGTCCCAAAATAAAAATGAGTAACACAGCAACACCCAGCCTGGTTTGTCACAAGGCACAGCCAAGTGACATCCTGCTGACAGGGGTGGCTCTGGCAGCCCTGGATGCGTCCCCTCTGCCTCTCTATGTGCACTGGGCACCATCTGTCATTGGTGGCCACAGGTGCCCCAGCCCACAGGGACATTACTGCCCCCCTACACGCTGCCTTGCTGCCTGCCCACTCAGTTGGAAAAATAAAATAACTCTTAAATAGCACAGCAGCAGACTAAACCTTGACACGCAAATTGTCAGCAAGACTTAGACCCAAAAGTGTGTCTGTCCCAGTCCACCTTTGCTTTCACCAGGAATTGCTGGATCAAAGCTCCCTCCAAGGCCCATTCCTGTTCCACTCTCTTTCCCATCACCTCCCCTGGCACAGAGACGTGGAGATACTCACTTGGTCAGCCCATAAGCCACCCGGCCGAGGAGCCGCATGGACCTTTCCCCAGTGATGTTTGGGAATTTGGCATTTCTGAAGGCTGCTTGAATGACCTGGGCCGTTTCCTTGTTCACTGTCAGTGGAAGAAAAGGGCAAAGATGTCAAACTGCAACCTCTGCTACCTGCAAACCAGATCCGCACTCTGGATTAAAGCACTACCGAAGGCTTTTATCTGAGGCATGTCCATTAGATTAAGAAAGCACTTAGAAGTCGTTTCAGAGTAAATTAAAAAATTAAAATTCCCTAACTCTAACAGTTGATGGCAGCAAGAGACAACAGCACATGTGGCTCGACAGCCATCAGCAGGAACTGATTCCAGGGAATCATGGCCAGCTTTCACACACCTCAGGAGCAGATTTTGGAAAGGTCAAGGCTGTGCTCATCCTGACACCACATAAGCTGTTGACTTTACCCCAGTGCTTTGCTTTGTTGCTGCTTACTTGTATTGCAGTCAGCTCTTGGGTCTACAAAGAAAAAATTCTGATACTCAAGTTTCTGTGCCCATTTTCCTGACATTATCCAGCCCATTCCAGCCTCAGCCTCAGGCACATGCTTGTACATGGTTTTTCCTTCCAGAAATGCCATCTCTTAGTTTGGTCCAGCATGAATACATCTTTCTCTGCATATACCACTGTTGGATGGGACAGGACACAGCTGATCCTACCCTCCACAGAAGAACTAAGTTCTTCCCCCACCTGCAAAACTCCCAAATCCTTGCAAATAAGCCCACAGCAGCAGAGAACATTTCCCCACTTCTGCACAGCGACCCCAAGAGATGAGATTGCAGTGAGGAGAGAAATCAAACACACATTTATTCAAGCTCTGTCATCATGCCAAGCCCCAACAGCAACAGCACTAAACCCTGGGGCTGAGGAGAGGGGTGGGGGACAATTTTCAAGTTCCTTTGCCTGTTCAGATCAGGTGCCCATGCTTTAACCTGTGCTCCCAGACAGGTGTTTACACAAGAGACAGAGAAGCAAGAAACCCCCTCACTTGGCTGATCTGTCACTACCTTCTGGCAGAGACGGGGCAAACACAGCCCCAAAGAGCAGGCACTTACACAGCAATGCCGCGGGCTTGGTCATCCTGCAGACGATCCCTGTGGCTCTGTAGGGGAAGGGCCCAAAATCACACGCTGCTGCTGCGTGGACCAGCACTAGCAAGATGCTGAAGGTCCCCAGCATCATCCTGCCAGCCCAGCACATCTTCAGCAAGAGCAGAGAGCACTGATGAGACCAAGTGGTTCTTGGCAGAGGCAGAGGCTGCTTTCATACCCCCAGCAGAGCCCACTCGAAGCAGGACATGACCTGCTTCCTCCACTTATCAAAATTCATCACAATTTCCTAATCTTCCTATAGTTTCCTTAACACCCTTCATGTCGCACACTGCCTTCCTCCCTCGGCAGGAGTTTGGGCTGCAGGGCTTGGTGCTCCTGCCAAGACTGCTTTAACTCATGTTAAAGTTACACATGAGTTACCAGGGCGGGTGGAAAAAGCTGGAGGGGGATGGAGACTGGAAGAGGATAAAGTCGAGGCAGCAGCCTCACATGCTGCCTCAAGCCAGTTCACAATTTTTTCTTCATGCAGAAATATTCCTTATTTTGCATTCCTGCAGTAATTCCCCAGCAAAGTCCTGTTTGAAAGGACCTACATAATTAACTGCTCCTCCTTCCACTGATTTTATACACACTGTGGGGAAACAGAGGCACACTCCTGGGAAGAGGGTGCTTCCTGCTACCACTGGGTGAACCCCCATCTCCCACATCCCTGCAAAGCTTTGTGACCATAAGACTAGGATGTTTTCTGCCTCTTGGCTGGATCAGTTGAAAATCTTATTTGCCACCATCCAGATGGGCAAAATCCCACTAAGGTGAAGTTTTTCGTGCACCCAGACTCTCAGCTGCTATTTGGGGAACATGAGAGACCCAAGTTCACATCCACTCCACGCACACACCTGTGCTCTGTATGCTGCTGTCCTCCCACACCTCTGCTGTGCTGCTGGGGCCCATCCCAACCCCAAAACAAACTCCAGGATAAAACAGAGTGGGGTTACTTCAGCCAGGAGGCTCACAACACAGGTTCCTGTGAATCTTTCTGCCAGCAGAGACTGATGGAGAAGGACAGATAAGAACTTTGCAGTGCTGCAGGAGCACCCTCAACCCCCTGAGCAAGACAAGATGCCAGCCTCCCTCCTCTCCCTGTGCAGGGTGAGCACACTTCCTGAGGGGACCCCGCAGTCCAGCAGCCCCACCCTGCCGTGTTGTTTTCTTCCTGAGTTGAGGAAGTGAATGGCCTCGGGTACCCTGCGGGAGGCACTCACGGTCACTGACCCGCCGAGGGAAGCCTGGCTTCTCCAGGAGAGCAGCATGGTGGCTGTGGACAGGCTGCCTGCTGCCAGCCCAAAGTGCTTTATAAATGAACAGCTAATTGTTGGAAACACAACGCACAAAGACAGCAGGTGCTTGAGCAGCAGAGCTCCCACATGGCATCATCTCAGCGGCCGCGGCATCCCCACTGCCCTGGCTGGGAGAGCTCTTCCCAGGGCAGCTGCAAAGAGCATGGGCATGTTACAAAAGGATTGAATTCAAGAGGATTTGACCATCTAACAGCTCTATTTTCTGCCCTACAGCTCTCAGTTCAAGGGGTGTGGGCACACTGGCCAACATCCGGCACAGAGGGAATCCTGCAGGCCCCAGGAGGCCACAACCACCTCTTTGCCCAGGGCAGCAATTCACATCAGCCTGGGGGAAAGGGAAAATGGGCATTTTCATACAAAGGTATTTGTCACCAGTGTCCCAGGGTAGATAAAGGCAGAAAGCCCAAGAGCCCAGACCAATTGTGCTGGTCCTGGTAGATCCAGTGCATTCACAGCCCCCCCACAGGCCAGCTCCCCTGCCCCAGCACTGCCCCAGAGTTTGCTGTCAGCAGACAACCAGAGCTCAGAGAAAAGGAGGACAGGGAACTGCCGGGCATTGACCTCCACTGGGAACAGGAAGGCTGGAGACTTTCTGCCTACAATAGCAAAAGCATGTGGAACACAGAGATGCTGTGAGCATCCTTGTCCTGGAGTAACCAGACAGAGGCCAGGGCAGCAGGGACACCACAGCCCACCCTCCTCCCAGTGCAAGGTCAGGCTACGACAAATCAGGTCAGATTTAAAAGCCTAAGGAAAGGTTAATTTTGGCTAGCAGGAGGCAGGGCAGGCTTTAAGCCCCAAAGAAAATTAAGCACCCAAGCTGCAAAGGGGATGCTGGAAGACGTTTTGATAAATATTTGCTGTGTAAGGCTTTATCTGAAGGCCGTGCACGCACACATGTACTCACCACCTAGCTGAGGGCTGTCCTGTAACTGGGGTTGTTTATCCCCACGTTGTCCAGGGCAGAGGTACATCACAGTGCCATTAATCTTTGTGCTGCATTGACCAAAACATTTGGTGTTACCCTGCAGATGCTTCCTGAGAGACCCTTCCAGGTACACTGGCTGCACCCGTCAGCAGGATGGGCCCCAGCACCACTGCCAGAATTCACACAGCAGGTCAGCCCTGGGATGGCAGGGGGGTCAGCCCAAAGACTGCTGCTCCCATCTGTCCTAGAGGTTTATAAAATTGAGACAAATAACATATTCAAATGTTAATAAAAATATTAATATTTTATAAACCAGTTAAATAAATTAAAGCTATGCCAACATTTGAATACAGATTTGTGATGCCAAATGAAATTGGTACTACCCGAGTTACTCAAGAGGTCTCAAAATTTTAGAAAGCAAGAGTAACCTGGAATCCACAATCACATGATAAAGTGAGGGGTCTCAGCCTCAAGGAGTCTCCTTGGGTAATGTCCTGACCTCAGGGAAGGGCTAACCCACTGCAACTCCAAATTCCCCTGAAGTCAGCTCAATTCCTTCTCTTCTGTACTGGTATCATCCATAACAACCTCTAAAAAGAAAAAATAAGCTGGCACACACAGGTGGCCCTAAGTCAGCCCAGGCTTTTCACAGCTGAGGGTGCCCAGGGCAGCTGGGTTGGAGCTGGAAGTGCAGCCAGCTGTACTTCTTTGGCACTGACCCTGCACTGCCAAATCTGCACTGAAAGAGCAGCAAATACAACTTTCAGTGCTGCTATAAGAAACTGGGGAGGCCACTGAGCTGACACAAGACATGGGCCCAGAAGCCAGGATTTGTCCAACCCTCCCAGGCAAGCAGCTGAACATGAACTGACCTCAAGGCCCTCACTGAAGGTTTGTGACCCAGCTGTACACCAGAACTGATTCACCTCCATGATATCATTCCATTCGAAATTCACACCACATTAAACACTAGCAGACATTTCAAGAGCTATTCTTATGCAGCAGAAGGGCTGGAGGGAGGTGATGAAGATGCAGTTGGCACGTTTGGTAACACAGTGGGGGAGGAGCTGGCATGGTGTCTGAAGAGACACGATTGTGTGCACGGCTTTGAAAATCCCACAGCTAGAAATGGATCACAGGGCAAAGACCAGAGGGAGGTTGTAACACTCAGCTGGACACAGGCAGAGCTGTTGGGATGGCTCTGGCTGCTGAGAGCAGAGACAACAGGCAAGCAAGTGCGTAAGTGAAACAGCTCTTCTGAGAAAAGTGGAAACCAGACACAAACAAACACACCACCATCGCCAGCTTATCTGCTGAGCAGCAACCTCATTCCCATGAGATTTATGTTCCAGGAGCTGAGGACAGGACCATATCCGTAGTGACAAACAGGACTTGAGTGGTTCCCCAAGAAAGCAGCCTGTTAGGAGTTTCCACAACAAGAACAAAGGTGTCTGAGAAAAACAGATTGTACATTTCTCCCTGACTTGTTTCTCAGTGGGGACAGAGAACTGCTCTCAACCAGGAGCAGCTGCCAGAGTGTATCAGGGGACACAGCAGCAGAGGAACTGGCTTTATCCTGCTGCTCACTTTGCCATCCTGTGGACCTTCAGAGGACTTTCACTGCCACTACCTGCCTGCTCTCAGGAGCACAACACATGCTGAACAGGCAGGGTGCTGCTCCAGCAGATCTGCACACAGCACCTCTCACAAGCATGCAGAGGAGCTAAACCAGCAGCAGAATCTGAGCTTGAAGTGTGAGCCAAGGCAAACTCAGCCTCCTAAACCCACAGCCTCAAGGCCCCTTCTGGTCTCCGCAACTTCTGTCCCAGCAGAGGGGATAGTCTTGCTCTTGCAGTCCTGCTCTGGAATATTCAAGGCTCATGTTTTCCTTATGTCTAATCTGGATTCCCTCATCTTCAGGGCCATGTTGTCACCCACAGATGGCATCCAGGCTCTATCCCCTTCCTTGCCATCCCTCCTTACATACCTCACTGTTTACATTGACATCCCTCCAAGCTGAGCTGCCTCAGATCCTTTCATGCCTCACTCATCCATGCTTGCTCCCAGGCTGCCTCGGGTGACCAGAGGCCTCCACTGGTCAGGGGTCAGTGACAGGGTTAGGGCCACCCAACTCCTCATAACACCAGGCTGGCTCAGTCACAGGTGCTTGGAGCTCTCAGCCAGGCACTGTTCCCTCACATCCCAATGCTCCTGCCTGGGTGCATCACTGGCAGCTGCCTCTACAGGATTACACAGGGTTTACTTCCACATTATGTGTCCTCTGCTGCAGTCATGGCTCCCCTCCACCCCAGTGGCAGAGCCATGAGGAAAATGTTCTCAAAGGTCCAGGATTCCCACTGCATCCCTGCAGTGGCATTAGCTACACTTCATTAGTTTCTCAACTAGTTCTAAACCCATCTGCCTGCTCCTGGGAACAGCAAAAGCCTAAGACAACAGATGTTTTGCTGTCTCTGATAAATTTTCAGATTAGAGATTTCACAAGTAATCCAGCACTTATGTACTTGCTGCCTCAACCATACCAGACCAGTTTATTTTTGGCTGCCAGGAACTGCCCTCTCCTGCTAAGTCCAAGCACAGGCACAGCTCAGTTAATTTAGGCATTTTGCCAAGACACCCAAGTGATGGTTTGCTACACTCTGAGGGAGAAAAATCCATGATTCATAAAACACCCTTGATAAGGAACACACCCAGTGCAGCAGCTTGGGGTGCAGCTGCTGTGTGAGCTGCAGCTGTGTCTGGGGTGGGGGAATGGCTGTCACCTGGCACCCACCCTGTGCCTACCACAGGGACAGAGACACAGACTGCGAGGGTGCAAAAGCCTGGGGACACCTTTGTTCAGGGATTGCGATTCCCAGAGCAGCACCAGAGCATTAGCAAGGCAAGAAAGAGTGGGCACCTCCTCCAGGAACATCCTCAAAGGCTTATGCAGGATATATCTGTAGTAACAAAACTGACCTCCTCTCTAATTGTTTTATTCTAAATAGTTAGACTATTTTACCACTGTCCTACTCATCCTCCAAGTCTCCAGCAAACTGAAGATATGGCAGAAAAAACAAGCCTGGAAAGGAATTTGCTCAAATAAAAACACCACCATGATTAAGTTGCTTCCACAGGTAACACCAACAAACCATGTCCTACATCAGTCCGATCTGCAGTGGCAAGATCAAGCATTACCTGCTACAACTGTTTGTCCCAACTGATGTGTGCTGGCCCTGCCAAGACACTCCTAAACAAACTGTCCTGCCAAGTGCAGGCAGCAGAGGAAAAGAATGACAAGTTCCAGCAGAGGCAGCTGTTCTTAGACATCACATTGCAAGCCAAATTAAAACCCTGAGCCAAGGGAGTGTTACAACTCCACCAGGAGTCACAAGCAGGGCTCAAGGAGCCCAACTTTCCAAGTATCTACACAATTACCCATTTCAAGATGTCCACAACCCTTCTGTTAGCAGCTTTCCACAAGCAAAACAAACTCCAAGCTACCCAAAGCACTTTACCTGCTAAAGGCTGCTGAGGAACACAGTTGGGCAAGGAACTGAGTTTAAAGCTCTGGAAGCACCTTTTCCCCTCATATCCCAACTCCCTCATCATGACTTCAATAAAAAACAGGCAAGAGCACATGCTGTGCTTTGCACAGGTAGTCTTCTGACTGCTGTAGAGGATATATACAAGTGTGGATATAAATGCCTGCAAATTTTATTGCAATAACAGCCCTTAACCATATCAGAAACTAAAGGGAACACAATGAAGTAATACAAGAGAGTTGCACTGGAGTGAGAGGCAAAGTTGAATACAGGAATTAGACTGCTTTAACTTTGCATCCAAAAGCAGTGAAGTTTACATTTTGCATAAGTTTTTGCTAAATTTATTTAGACCTTGACACACTCTTCCCCCATGATTTGGCAGGGGAACAGGGGGAAGGGGCAAGGGCAGGGGGAATTAAGTCTTGAATTTAAACTATCTGAATTTGGCAATATGAAATTTAGTCCACAACTCCACTGAGGTAATTGCTTACCCACATCACTGAATCTTACAGTCCTCCACTTTGTCCAACAAGTAGATTGCACAATACATTCTTCATAGGAAAATATTTACAAAGAAAAGTTAAAATATTGTTGAAGCAATTTAACAATAGATCTTTCCTAAAAATCTGCTAATGCATATCTAGCAATTTTTGTTTGAGGTCCTACACTCAGTGTAATTAAAATAGCATTTGAAACATTCCAACAGGAATCACATTGCACAGAAGAAGCAATTTGCTTCCCTAACATTTTTGCACACCCACTCAGAGCCTGTGCCTTTAGTGCACAAGTCCACAATGCCAAGCCTCTACATAGATACCTAATAAATGCTATGCAACAAAGTTCTTTGCAATGAGGACAAGCATCTCAGTCTCTAGGCTGTAATGATGTAAGGCTTCTTGCAGCTTTATTTGCTTGGTCAGTGAAAGCTAGAGGAAGTGCCATCCCTTTCCATGCCTGGTCTGGAGTTGGTATCCAGTTCTCTCAGGTGTCCACTGCAGTTCCAGACAAGCAGATTGGTGACAAATCAGTTGCGGGTCAGTCCAGGCCCTTCTGGAAGGAGGGATGCAAAGAAAGTCTTGAAAAAAACCCACGCTGTGCTCATGAGCGAAGGGTTGGCCTGCTGCAGTTCTTGGAAAGCCTGTCCCTCATCAGGAGGCACCTCAGACTCATTTGTTCTGCCTTCATTTTCCCCCTGCCAAAATAAAGCATATTTGGTAAAGGAGAATTTCAGAAATACATTAGAAAAATGCGGCATCAAACTGTGCGGTTTTGTTTCCCAAATGTCACTGTTTGAATACAAAATTTTTCAAGTAGCCCCAGATCCAAAGTCAAAAACCCAAGCTGCACATTGGCAGTACTGGTTAGCTCACACTGGTGTCCAAGAACACTGTCCAGGACAGCCATCAAGCACCAGATCATGTGAATTATGTATTTACAGCTAATTAACTTTCATTGGCATCAGAACTGTCAGCTTGAAATCAAAGACTTGGACTTCTTCCAGACCCAAATCCTACAGAGGTGTACCCTGAACCCTGCCCTCAGTTCCAGCCTGTGACAGACCACCCCCCATTACAACTTCCTAAAGGACAGAAGCAGCTAAAAGGTAACATTCAGCCTGAAATATTTTGTAGAAGAAAGGAATTTGCTACATCAATGAAGGACTCAGGTGGCAATTATTCCCCCATGGAAGACAGGCTCTCACAGAAGTTCCAAGAAAAAGTTTTTTCTACTACACATAATTATTAAACCAAAAGCAAAACTTCACAGGGTTTCATGGTTTAAAAATATAGCAAAACAATACCTGTAAGTTATTGTTCTGGTCCTGGTTTAGAGCAGCTTGAGGAGGAACATTGCCTGGGAAGGGCTGAACTGGTCTTCGTCTAAATGGGAACCATCCAGCATGGTGCCTGGGGAAGGCAACAGGTTCATTAATTAATTAATGCTGTTTCAACATTACTCATCCTGTTACACAACAGCTGCACATCTGACTGCTCAGAGCTGGTGGCAACTAGCAACAGTAAAATTTAAGGAGCTCCAGTGGAACAATTAACCTTCACTCTCCCAGTCTACATAGATGTTGGAAGAGCTGCTCCAGTTTTAACTCCTAGACCTAAAATTCAGAGACCTAAGTCACTTGTTCCACAGGTGATCAAAGAATTTTGGAGGACAGATAATCTTTCTCAGGTAAGACATCCCAAGCATGGCAGCTGAGGGTCCATTATCATTACTGTGTGTTTATCCTAATTATATCCCCCCACCCAGAGAGGTTCAAAGGCAGTTCAGGACACTCCTTTCAGTTCAGCCTGGTCTTCTCTCCAGAAGTGCAACACAGCAGAAAAACTGCATGGATGCATGAAACAGCAAGTGTGAGACCCTCCTTCCAGACTTCAACCACTTGTTTCCCAACAAATAACTGTCATTTTCTACATGGAACCTACAGGTCTGCTCTATGCTGCTGAGCTGCTAGAGCTTTACAACAGGGGTTACTTTAGTTTCAAGCAGTTTTCTGAACTAGAAAGAGAGCCACACCAGAAACTGCAAAACCCTAGTGAGATCAGCCACATTCTTCATTTAATCCAGGCATAGGCATCATTCTCTTTTTTCTAAATACTAAGTTATACCAGAATATGGAGGAGTGGTTTGCCCTTTCCAGGTCGGTCCAAGAGTCCTATGAAGCTCAGCTGCCAGGGAGCTGAGCACAGCACAGAGCTCAGTACTTCTGTGAAACCCTTCTGAACAGCAAATATTAACACCATACACTTACAGATACATCAGAACAGTGCCACCCATAACGAGGAGGAGTCTGCTGATACTGGAGTAGAAATAGACCATGTTGACAAAAACATATAACAGCGTTGCTGAGTAGAGCCAGTCCAACCAGTCTCGATTGCCACCCTCCTCATCTTCCTCCATGAGGGGCCCCCCTTGGGCATTCATCCTCAAGTTCTGGTCAACCACTGCATTAACCTGAGCAGCAACATTCTGGTTTCCGGGCTGGTTTTGGGCAGGAAATGGGTCTGGGAGAGGAGCTGGAGGTGTCACTGGTATCTCCTGAGAACGCTGTGCATGGGATGGGTCAGAAGATGCAGCAGTAGAAGCCAGGCTGGAAACAGAGAATAAAGTACAGAATGAGGCTTAGTCAAATTCTTTCACACTTCACACAAGCCCTGAAAATCTGTCTGAGTCAGATCACTTGTAAGTAGAAAGCATCAAGTTTAGATGCCACAAAAGGGTTAAAAACAAGTTTTAGTTCTACCCATAACAGCTGTATAGTGACTTCAGCAAGTCAAAACAGGCACCTTTCCCTTTATAATGTCTATACTCAAAAAAAAAATATTTAGAGCAATCTGCAGATAGTGTAAAAGCCTTCTGCAAGTCTCAGCTTGACCTATGACTGATTTCCAGTCAATGCTGTGTGCTACTTTGAGCAGTCAGAAAAAGAGCAAAGGCTCATCAGCAGGATCAGATTTACTCTAGAGACACCTGCCCTCCCAATGGAGAGTCAGAGATGCAATGGGCAAGATTCAGAACCACTGGCCTGAACGGCAACAGAGCAGCACAGTACAGGGTACATTCCCACAACATTCAGCACAAGTTACAATGAAAAAGCCCCCAAGCACCATCAAAAGAGGAAGAATTGCCAGGAGCTCTCAAATTTCTCATATTACAGTTTCTACTTCCTACTGGCAGCTTGGAATAGAACACTTACTATTGCATGTAATACTGTCTTGCATAAATCTGCTGGAACCAGGACATCTGAAGCATGCTGTAGGTTGTGTAAGCAGAGAAGCCAGGAGCCATGCTCTGGAAGGGACGCTGAGTTGTTTCCAGCCTTGGTCAAAATTTGAACACATTCATTAGCAAACACTATTCATGGACAAATGGCAAGAGTAATTTATTACAGAACAATGTAAATAGCTTCTGCCATTTTGTGCACCCAACTACAATTCTTCCTTCTAGATTATTAAAGACACCCCTTTATTCACATGAATAAAGGGAAGATTTTCAACTAACAGAGCAGTGCATCTTCCTTTAGAGGCCACATTTTCAGAGGTGTTCAAGGCCAGGTTGGACAGAGCACCCTGATCTAGTGGAAGGCATCCCTCATGGCAGAGAGTTGGACTAGATAGCCTTTAAGGCTCCCTTCCAATCCAAATTATTCTACATCCACTAAAGCTTTTATATAAATCCTCACCATATTGGTCCATGCTCTATGGACTTATGACAGTATATATGGCATAAGGAGCTGACATCAAACACATCATTTAAAAACCTTTAAAGATGTACATAAAATTGTATTTACCCATTACTGGCTTCTGCTGAAGAGTGGCCACCTGAAGAGCTCCTCAATCTTCCACCACTTGAGGAAGACACAGTTGATTCCTGCCTGGCTTCTGATGGTAACTTGGGCTGATCAGCTTTAACCTACAGACAGGAATGCAGCCAGTGAGGTTTACTCAGGACACTACACACACTTTATGCAAAAAGGTTGCACCCCACAGAATATGCCCTTGTTTTAACACCTAGTCCTGCACAGCACCTCTCAGTCCTGCCCCTGCTCTTGGGCACCATGCCACAAGCACCTCTATCAGTAAAGCTCCTGAAACAAAACAACTTGGATGCAAGACTGATTTGATGCTACTCTTCCCTTTCACAAGATCTATACTGTATTTGCTACTTATGCACACATTCAGTGTCCATCTGGTTATAAAAATATAAAATATAAAAGACACTTTGGTTTTTTCCTATGGCAAATTTGTACTGCTTGCACAAACTGCTGTACATGGAGTTGAAGAGCTGTCCTGTGGTGATACATCTGTCCAACATCCAGCCAAAGCTGGCTCCCATCTAGCAACCACCAGGCATGGGTAGGGTTTGCTCACATTGTCTATAATGGGCAACAGGATCACACCTGTAGAAACCTTTGCCCAGCCACTTTAAAGAATGAGTTTTGGCCATTTGTAATTGAGACCAGTCCATACCGAGCTCAAGCACTAAGGCTGAGCCTGTAGAGAGGAAGCCAAAGATGAGTCATTAATGGGAGCAGTTTAAGTATCTGTAGCTCTCAGCCTTCTTCCCTCCCCATACAGATCAGAACCACTTCCCTCTGCTTCTCTCTTCTGACCACAAGCTCAATCTGTCCAAAAGAGTGCCTGGGACATGACAAGTCATATTCTATTTAATAAAACTGAATTTACCAGAAAGGATTTCTCCCCTGAGCAGCAGGTCACAACTACATCTGATATTTTTTAACAGATGCCATGAGAATCTTTACTGATGAAATGTAGACACAATTTGTTTACTCAGCTTAATCCAAATACATTCTCACATTCCCAAACAAATTATCACAAAGCAATACTGCTGTTGCACTAATAGGGAAAACCTGCAGTAACAGGGAACTTTAAAATGGCCATCCAACACTCCTCATTTTTAGTTACAAGCCCAAGATTCAGAATTAACTTAAGTCTAATTACCTCTGCTTTGGTTTCTTGCATATTTGCAGGAGTCTTGAAGTTGTACACCAAATGAAGAGCATGCAGCTCCCCTTGCTGAAATATAAAGGATGAGCTGTTAAAAAAAAAATCACTTCTCTAGATATATTGCAGCACATCATAAAAGATACTTTTTTATACCTTTGGCAACAATTCTCCCAGACAGTGGTGATCAAGCAGCAGCTTCCCAGAATAAATCAGCTTTTGGTCCTCTTCAGGCTTTGAAGAAAGAAAACAAAGAACAGGATTATTTGCTTTGCCAAGCACTAACCAACACAACTTACAAGTGATGGAGAGAGGCACGGAGCCAGGAGTATCCCCCACACTAAGGTGCAGAGGGAATTGTGCACATCTAAACTCAGCTGAAGTGATGAGAACAACTAAATGCCCAAGTGTGATATTACTGAGGTCCAAACCTGCAGAAGAATACAAAGTCCCTTGGGCAAAGAACTTGGTTACATGCTGTCTCTTTTACAGTCCCAACAAAAACATTCATGTTTCTTAGAAACTGAGGTTTGGAGTTCCATCTAATCTGATCAGCACCAGAGGTGGTGTCAAGTAAATCTGTTACACCCCATCTGATGGGACCCAGCAGCTCTTCATCAGGAGCTGTCCCACACCAGCTGGTGGAAGCACATGGAGCCTGTTTCTGGGTGATCACCACACTCCCAGGGAAAGCATGGCAAAAGCATGGGAACCAGGCCTTCTCCCTGGCAACTAGTGACAGCCTTAAGTTTACAGGGCAGTCTCCAGTTGGATACTATGAAAAATTCTTCAGTGAAGGAATGGTTAAACATTGGAATGGGCTACCCAGAGAAGCAGTGGAGTCACTATCCCTGGAACTCTTCAAAAAGTAAGTATAGCCATGACATTTCACAATGTCGTTTAGTAGGGATAGCAGCATTTAGTCGAAGGTTGACCTTGATGATCTTGGAGGTCTTTTCCAAGTTTATTGATTCTGTGAAGGCCACACACCCTCCTGTGGGAGCACTGCCCGTGGGAGCAGCGGGACACGGAGCGCAGCTGCTCCAGCAGCACTCACGCGTCAGCTCTCGTGTCCAGCGGCTCAGGGGGAAGTCACACTTCTGCATTTCATCCCCACAAGCGCCGCCACCCCGCCGTGCACAGCGCTGTGCCTCCCGTCCAGCGGGAACACGCCCTCAACCCGCCAGGAAGGGCCTTGGCCGCCCGCTGCCCGGCTGGGTGCGGTGCCCAGGCGCTGCTGCCGGGCACAGCCCGGTGCCAGCGGGCTCCCGCGGGCGCTGACGTCCCCACACACCTGCAGGACGCGCCGTCCCGGGAGGGCGGTTAATGATTAACCGCGGCCGGGCCACAAACAAGTCCCAAAATAGCCCGAGCCCGCCCCAAGCGCGGCTGACGCAACCGGGACACCCCGTGGGGGGCACGTACCGGTCCCGGAGCCCCGCGAGAGCCCCACGGCAGCTGCCGCCGCTGCCCCGCGGGGACTCAGCGCCCACCACCCATCCACCCGCCCGGCGAGGCCGCCCGCAGGGACCCGCTCGACGAGGGGACCCGCCCGGCGAGGCTGCGGGAAGAGAGGATGGCGCACTCACCGGCGCGTCGGGCAGGAGGCGGCGCAGCTCGGTCTTGAGCCGGCGCACGGTCCAGGCGGGCTCAGCGCGGAGCCGGAGGTCGCGGTGCCGCTGCGCGGGACTCCGGACCAGCAACGACAGCTGCTCCTCCATCACGGGCGCGACGCGGGCGGCGATTGCAAAACCTTCCCGGCGAGGCTTTTATAGGGGCCCGCCCCGCCGCAGGGCCGCGGTGGCTGCGGCTGATTGGCCGCGACCGGGACAGGGGCGGGAACTTCCACGTGGGCCAATGGGACGGTGCCTCGCGTGAGGCGCCTTGAGGAAACGGAGGCGCTGATTGGGCGGTGCCGGGTGGGGGCGGGGCTATGCCGTCACCACGGCGACCGTGACCCGCCCCGCCCCGCCCCGCCCCGGCCGTGAGGGACGGAGGCCATGGCCCGGGGGGTAGCGCTGTTGTGCCTCTCTCCCTCCCTCCGTCTCTCCACCACATCACCTCCGGCGTCAACGCAGCTCTTAGGGATCCTTTGCTTCGCCTTCCCTCTCCCCTCCGCCCACTGGAGCAGCACAGCCCTGCACGTGCTGGATCCACGGCCTGATCCCGGTGAAATATCCCCCTTTTTCCTGTGGTTATTTTACCGGCGATGTGTAGGTTTGCTGCGGGCTTTGTGGGTACAGGTACACAAACCAAACTTCTGGATGGAGCCAAAAGAAGTGTGCAGAGATGCTGGGGGAAATTAATAATTCATGAAATTTTTACTGACAAAAAATAAAAAGCCATAAAAATGTGGACCAGCAGTTTCTGAGTGCTCCTCCTTATGCCCATCTTCCTGTGAGATGCGATCCAGCGCCTAAAAATCCCGTGGTAATGATCCTGATGCACCAGGAGGGGGTTTTCGCGTCCTTCAAAACAGAACCGTAGGAACGTGAGACGTCGGGTTTATCTCTTGGTACCAGGTATTGACTGCGTGCTTCAGGAGCTGCTCAGTATTCCTCGGCAGCCAGACCTGTTGCCCAAAGGCACGGATGAGTCTGCAGCCAAGAGCAGATTTAGCAACCAGCAAAGACACTCTGCCACGGGGATGCATCACCCCGCGGCTTCCCGGGGAAGAGCCGAGCCAAAGGGCAGCGCTGCCGTGGGAGCCGGCAAAACAAAATCATGAAGAACTGAGCTGAGCCTGGGTCTGGTCCGGTGAACCCTCTGCAGCTGCCAGGGTACGTCCTTGTGAGGGTGGAGAGTTCCATCGGAGCCCATTTCTCTGTCACATCCCACAGCGAGCACTGAGGCTGCGTTCCTGCCTGCTCTGTCCTTGCTGTCCCTGGGCGGGCTCAGTGCCCAGGTGGGCTCTTCCTCCCCAACCTCTGCTGTGTCCCAGCAACGCAAGGAGACACTGCCAGAGCTATTTGCTGCTCTTGCTCCATCAGGACAGACCATGATCCCTGTCCCTCAGCTCCTAATGGCAGTGGGGAAAGACAAACGCAGTGTCCAGGGCCATCCTTGCCATTGTCCTCCATTAGGGTCAAGGTGACTTTGCTGCTCGATTGGTTGCAGAGTTAAGTCAGAGAGCCAAGAGAGCTCCCGTGGGTGGCAGGGACAGGGCAAGGCTGTGCAGGTGTTGGAGTGAAACCAGGATCTCAGACTCTGTGTGTTTTATCTGGGACTCCCTGTGCTGTTGCTGGCCCGTGGACCAGGTGAGCAGCTGTAGCCCCAATGCTGATCCTGCCTCGAGCTCAGGCTCCTGTGTTTCTCCTTCATCACAGACAAGAGGGGCAGGACTCAGCTGAGCTGCTCTCTGCCCATTCTTTGTCTGAGCCATTGCTGGGAAAAATGCCTGCTCACTGGACAAACTTACCTGAATCCAGCACTGACCTGGCTTGGAGCAGGGGCTGGAGGAACGACCTCCTGAGGCACCTGAGTGCTAAACCTCAGCAGCCCCCCTCCATGTCTGGGGGTGCTGGACCCCCCAGAGAGCCAGGCCCTCACTGCCCTCACCCACAGCAGCCAAGAACTGGTGGATCTGGAGTCAGTGGACACATCTCAACATCAGGTAGCCCATGCTCCAGTTCCAGAGGTTCATTCAGAGCTCCTGGGACTAAGGCAAAACAAACACTTGCCCTGATACTGTCTGCTTAGCTTAGCTCACTCTGTGGCAGCAGATAAGGGGCCACAGCACAAACCAGAAGTGTGGGGTATGCCCAGCCCCTGCCCTGGAGGGATCTCTGCTGAGATAAGAGATTTCATAATCGCCCAGCAGGACTCCCTGGAAAGGCAACCACTTCTTTGGTCACGGCGAGAAAAGACAGACCCACAATCCTTTAGGAGACCCTATGCAGATCCTTTGTAACCCATTGGCCTTTACCCATCCCCTGTATCCCTATAAAAGCAAAGGCCTCTGCCCCTGTGGGTCAGAGAGAGCTCTCATCCCTGGCTTTCCCCTTCGCCGGAGTACGGACCGACAATAAAGCTCCTTCCGTGCAGAACCAGCCACACGAGCCTCTTGTCTCTCTCTGGTCTGGCTTGGCCTGGAGGCTGCCCTGCAGAGCTGAGCTGGAATCACGAGCTGATAATCACTAAAGAGCTGACAGTCTCTGCAAGGGCCCTCCTGCCAGCAGCTGAGGGAAGACACCGGGCCTTGGGAAGGCGATTCCTTTTGGGACCATCTCCCCGGACTGGTCACCTCTTCCTGGGTCAGAGCCACTGACCCCATCACCAGCTGTAATAACTGGTGCCCGAACAGCCATTGGACCCCTGACCTGGCCTGAGCTGTGTCTTGACATGGCATGGTTAATAAGATAGACACACTTTACATCAAAAGTTTTACAGCAACTAACTCAAGCCTTAAGAATAAAATGAGAACTACATACCCCATGGCACCCACAGAGTTCAGGACGGGTAGAGAGGATGAAACAAACTTTAAAGAGAACCTTAACTGAATTAATAATTGAAACTCAAATGTCATGGGTAAAATGCCAACCTCTGGCTTTATTGAGAGTTCAGACACAACCAGGTCAGACCTGAGAGTGTCACCTTACGAAATGATGGTTGGTGTTGAAGATGAAAGTTTGGTAAGAAAGTTTCGCAGATGTGTGGGCTTGGCAGAGAGATCTCTGAGTCTGGAGCCTGAGGATGGGATAGAAATGAAAGCAGGTTTTGATGTAGAGTGGAAGATGTTTGCTGAAACATTGATCACTGAATGGGTGAGAGGACAAAGGTTGGAGATGAATTGGAAGATTTTTGTGGTTAGGACAGAGGTATGTGACTGCAAACAAGGACATGTTTTTCACCAGGTGGATGGGTCTCAGGAAGAGCATAAGTAAATAGAAAACATGTTTTTGCCAGGAAGAGAGCTATGGCAGGCAGACAAGGAATGTTGATGTGGCAGGAAAAAGAGAGGTCTGAAAGTGTTGCACTGTGAGCTTGAATTGTAGCTTGCTTGCTCTTGTGAGTGGATGCTGCTGACTGTAGGGTTCTATAGGATATGTATAGTATGGTGGTAGTAGTAGCTAAGATAGGCTATAGGCAAATGTAAAGGTGTTGTGTATGGTGCTTGTTAGTTGTTATGTATTGGGATACTCAGCAAAGAAAGGTGTACAATGCTCTCTTGAACAGAAAGGTTCAGGGATGCCTACAATCTGTAGCTGGCAGCTGTGGGGCTGGCTCTGGATACCCACTCCCTGAAATGCTGTGACTTGGCCTATGCAATAAACAGCTTTCAAGAGAGCTGCCTGAAGTCCAGACATCCTTCATGAACCCTTTTCCTATAGTTTGGGTTACCCTTTTTGAACACCCAAAATGAAACTGCTACCTATGAATTAGGGGAATGAGTGTTAAAGAATATGTCAACACAATTGCAAGGACCCTTGAAGATTTGCGGTTAAAAGGGATAATCCCTCAAACCACTCCTTTAGACTTCAAAATCCATAACATCCATCCAGGGGAGTGGGTGTTAGTAAAAACATGGAAGGAGCAATCTTTAGCTGCACAAGGGAAAGGTCCTTTTCAGGTGCTACTGACGACTGAGGCAGCGATCCGGGCCAAGGAGCGAGGGTGGATCCATGGCAGCAGAATCAAAGGACCCGTGCAGGAACCTAAGGAGTGGACTAGAACATCTAAGCCTGGGGATTCCAAGGTAACTCTTAAGAGGGAACTGGGGGTTAATGCACTGGAAAAACCCAAATGATTCAAGAGATACACCAAGAATCACACCTGATTGGGAAATAAGGTGAAGCTTATAGCAGTGGTTTCAAGTGTTGCCTGGACAGGTCCTGAGACACCTCCGATACCCTCCTTGGGGAGGAATCCTTCCACTCCAAACAGGAGGATCAGGACTATTTCGGGCTGAGGGTTCTCATATTCTGGCCTGTGATTTATTTCAAAAAGGAGGAGGAATTGCTACCTCCAACAGTGCCATACCACATACCCTGTCTAATTCATCCTAGTACTGGACATGCTAGGTGGGTTAAATGTAAATGTCTAGAGTGTAAAAAATATTGGTATTGTAGTTCACAGAAACGACACTCACTGCATGAAGTGTCGAATGCCAAATCTATTCCCCATCCAGGTAGAGCAAAGAACAGCTGAAATAGTAACCCTGCTTTGTGGATGGGAATTACTAGTGCCTGTTGAATGGGAGATACCTGAGGAAGGGTGGGAAGCTACAATTAAGAAGTGTCAAAAGCAATTTGCCTGGAAATCAGCGAAAAGGAAGTGACAAGGAAATAGAGGGCAAGGCCCAATGACCACTGTAGCTGCCACCAAGACGATCACATACCCCTGCTGTGGGCAGCAGCCCCATAGGCACGGGGGGTGGAGGTATCAGCCATATGGGACCTCTGTTATTCCTTTATCTGTCACTCCTCTTTTGTCTCTGCCCTCTGGGGATACCGACACAGCCACGCCATGGGTGTTACTGAAAGCTGTACTTGGAAAACACCCAGGTTCCTTTTTCATTGCACGTACCCATGTCAACAGTCTCTGTTACAACCCATCCAAAGTAGAAAACTGTATGCAGAATGGGAAAAAGCACTGGATTGTAGAAAACCTAGGAATGAGTGGGAGCACTCCAAAAGGAGAAAGATGGGTTTGTTTCACATGTATTGTTGGGAATAAAGTCTCAAGCTTAGTAAAAGAACAACTAGTAAATAAAGAGGCAAAGCCAGCACAACAATCTAACTCTGTATCAACCCCAATTCAAGATATGTATGTGAAATTCAAACAACAATTAAAAAAATGAAATCTCAAAATTGAGAAAAAAAAAATCTGTTTGTGGAATTAGGGGAAAGGATAGGTAAGGAGCTGAATGTAACCAACTGCTGGGTCTGTGGAGGGCCTCTGATGGCAGAGGAATGGCCATGGAAAGGCAGTAGCTTGAGCCCAACAGAAGTCCTTAAGTGGAATCGGACAAGGATAAGGGGAGAAAACAGCCCAGCAGGGTGGGTACTGAGTTCAACTGCGATAGGAGAGGAGTGTCCCTGGCGTAGCGGGAACAATTTCCTCAACGAAGTAGGAAATAGTCCCTGTAAGTGATCGACAGTCAGTAACGGAACTTTTACCTGGTGGGTCCGCGAGAAACCAGCTCTGTATTGGACTCAGGAAAAAACGAAGGAAAAGAATTGTAAGTACAATAATAATGCCAAACTCTTTCAGTAATGATAGAAACAAAAATCCTTCTTTTGGGATCGCAGACATTTCAGAATTTTGGGAAAATAGAAATGAGCGGGGTTGCATCACCGCTGATCCCTCCGCGGCCAGCACCGCATCACAAATAGTCCCTCCGCCGGGTCCCTCCGCGGGCAGGGCGCATCATCGCTAACGCAAGTATTTATAAATTCAAAAGAACTCGTTAACACAGAAGAAATCAAGTATGCTTCATGCTGGGTGGGAAACAGAGTCTAAGGGGATAAGAATTTTAAAGTTGTCGGAGACCCAAGGAAAGGAGAAAAGGGCAAACAAGAAAGAGAAGGGCTGGGAGCCCCTGGAAGCATCGCCCCCTCCATTCCCGCCTGCCTCGCCCCAAGCCCAGGCTCCTGTGGCGCCCTCGCAGCTGCAGCGCCGCTCCCGGAGCCCGAGGTCCCGCCTGTGCCGGCTCTCAGGCACCGCCCGCGGCTCCACCGCTTGTCCCAGCGGCGGCGGCTCCGCCGGTAGCCCCGCTGCTCCCGCCGCCCCCTCCAGCCCCTGCGGCTCCAGCGGTAGCCCAGCCCCCCCTTACGGTGTCCCTGTGCCCGTCCCTAGCCCGGCTCTCCGCTCCACACCAGCTCAGCCCGCCGCTTTCGGTGTCCCTGTGCCCGGCCCTAGCCCGGCTCT
>NW_024581093.1:5283571-5336019 GCF_017639235.1 Corvus kubaryi | reverse complement strand
GTGCCCGGCCCTAGCCCGGCTCTCCGCTCCACACCAGCCCAGCCCGCTGCTTTTGGGGCCCGCCCCGGCCCTGCCCCGGCCCCGCTGGCGGCCCCAGTCCCGACTCCGGCCCCAGTCCCGGCCCCGGTCCCGATGTCCGCGGCCGTTCCAGCAGCCCCTGCCCCCGCTGCGTTCTCTGCCGCGGCTCCATTGAACCCGGCTTCGGCTCCGCGGGCCGCGCTGGGCCCGCCGGCAGCTCGGCCTCCTGGCGCCGTGGCTGCTGCGGACCCGTGCAGAGGCTCCACGCCAGCCTCTGGTACCGGCCCCAAGAGCTGGTGCCCTTGGCGGTGCCGGCAGCAGCCTCCGCCTTTGCTCCCCCGCTCCTGGAGGAATCGGCCTCCGAGAGGATTCCCACCTCCTACCTCCCCTCCCTCCCTCGCCTGCACCGTTCCCCTGGCAACGACCGCTTCTGCTGCTCCTCTGAAAGGAGAAGCAAAACAGCAAAGTTCCATCTCGAGGAACAAGCTCTTTCAGAAGGAAATAATATCTGTAGACGGTTCTTCCAGATGGGTCCAAGGAAAAAGAATGTCAGGGTATGCTTTAGTTGATGGGGGGACTATGCACACTGGAATATTTCGCACACAAGAAGGGAAATACATCTACTGATTCAAGGTACGCTTTTGGAGGGGTGCATGCCTTTAGGAAATCTGGGAAGAAAGGGGATTGCTTGGTTCAGAGGGAAAGGGGTTGATGCATGGGAGACTTCTTTTGGAGGTTTTAGAGGCATTGGAATTGCCTGAAGAGAGAGCTGTGGTACATATGGGGGGACACCGGGGGGGGTGGCCTCAGAGATGGGAGGAGGCAGTTTGGCAGATCGGGGGGGCTGAGGATGCTGCAGAGAATGGGATAAAAAGGGTTGTGTTAATTTTCACCTCAAAGAGCAAAAAATTGGAGACTACAAAATTCAGTGAAACAGAGGAAAAAGAATTAAGTAAGAAGGGGGGGAAAGCCAGACGAATGTGGAAAATGGAAACTTCCTGACAGAAGGCAGTTACTTAATAAGTCACTCACCAGAAAAATATTAGAAAACATGCATCAAAAACTCATTGGGGTACTAAGGCTTTGTGTGATCACTTTCTAAGGAATTATGGGTGTATTGGAATTTATGGGTTGGCTAAACAAATAACTGAAAGATGTATGGTTTGCCAAAAAGTAAATAAGAAGGTGATGAGAAAAACAACTTCAGGAGGTCATGAGTTGGCTCTCCAACCATTTCAAAGTATCCAAGTGGACTTTACTGACCTCGCCCAAGTGCAGAGGTGGAAATTCTTGTTAGTAATAACAGACCATCTTCCCCATTGGGTGAAAGCTGTTCCCACTGTCAGAGCCACAGCCAATGTAGTATGCAAAACCCTCTTAGAACAAATTATTCCTAGGTATGGAATTGTGGGGTATGCCCAGCCCCTGCCCTGGAGGGATCTCTGCTGAGATAAGAGATTTCATAATCACCCAGCAGGACTCCCTGGAAAGGCAACCACTTCTTTGGTCACGGCGAGAAAAGACAGACCCACAATCCTTTAGGAGACCCTATGCAGATCCTTTGTAACCCATTGGCCTTTACCCATCCCCTGTATCCCTATAAAAGCAAAGGCCTCTGCCCCTGTGGGTCAGAGAGAGCTGTCATCCCTGGCTTTCCCCTTCGCCGGAGTACGGACCGACAATAAAGCTCCTTCCGTGCAGAACCAGCCACACGAGCCTCTTGTCTCTCTCTGGTCTGGCTTGGCCTGGAGGCTGCCCTGCAGAGCTGAGCTGGAATCACGAGCTGATAATCACTAAAGAGCTGACAGTCTCTGCAAGGGCCCTCCTGCCAGCAGCTGAGGGAAGACACCGGGCCTTGGGAAGGCGATTCCTTTTGGGACCATCTCCCTGGACCGGTCACCTCTTCCTGGGTCAGAGCCACTGACCCCATCACCAGCTGTAATACAGAAGGTGTGACCAGCACATCACCCTACTGTCCTGCTGAACAATTAACTTCAATTTACCAAAATTGGAGATGAAGGGCTGCAAGCTGCTTTTGTCACCTGCGTAAATATTAACCACGGTGTAAATCAGGATTATCTCTCCGACCTCAACACAATTACTCTGTTTAAAAAAAAAAAAAACAAAAACAGTGGGGGCTGAGCGGGGTATTGCTGATGAGTTTACAGCTCTGTTTGTGGTCAGGCTGGTTTTCATGGCGTGGCAATCACTCAGCACAGCAGGAACAGCCGGCAGAGAATTTGCCAGGACATGAGGAGATGCCCCACAGTCTCTCAGCCTGGCACGCTCCTGTGCTCACCCAGGCACGGTGACGCAGGGGATGAGCCTGCCAGGAGCCACAGTCCAGCTAACGCAGGCCTGGTGCTGTGGGGATGCCGGGGTGTGATACAATTCTGTCCTGTCCAGAGGTTGCTCCCTGGGCCAGGATAGGGCAGGGATCAAAGGGCAGCAAGAATCCAGACAAGCCAAGCTGATTCTGCGGGCTTGGTTCGATATGTTTATTCTGTCGGAAGCACTGTATTCGTTAGGTGTCTGGCTTTAAAAACTGTTTCATGGTACTGCTGTCATGACCCCTTTGGCTCCAAGATTCCTCGCAGTCCATGAACAAGAATTCGGTCTCGTTCAGGCGCTGGGGCAGGTGGCCCTGGTGCCGGCAGGCAGGGAGCTCACGGCGTGCTCTGGCATTGCCAGCAGAGCTGCACTGCAGCGGGGTCTGCGGGGAAGGGGCTCTTTGGCTGTCTCTGAGTGTTTCTGTGCCCGAGCGAGCCAGTTCTGCCAGAGACACATCCCAAGGGCATCACCTGTGGACACAGCCCGGCAGCACCGAGGAGATGTGCTCTAGCTGCATGTCCTGGCAGCCTGGTACTGGGACGGGCACGGAGAGGCTTTGCTGCACACCCGGTGAACTTGGGCAGTTTCCCTCCACTCCCTCAGCTGTTCCACTGCTCAGCAAAGCAAATCGTCCCTGAAACAATGAACCTTCCCTGGCCCACACTGCTCCAGGGCAGCACGGAACTTCCCTGCCAGACAAGGGAGAAAAACCAGAACGAACGTGTAACCAGGAGGTGGGAAACGAGGGGCACAGTTGGAAAACGTTCCCTGCTACTCTCTGCCAAAGGCCACCAAACCGGTATCATTGGAAGCCTCCCGCCAGCATGGGGAAACGCCGGGATATTCCCGGACGGGGTCGAGGCTTCTACCGGTGACACTCGAGGGGATTCCGTGCGGATGCT
The DNA here is from genome assembly GCF_017639235.1 of Corvus kubaryi. NCBI lineage: Eukaryota > Metazoa > Chordata > Aves > Passeriformes > Corvidae > Corvus > Corvus kubaryi. The sequence continues at coordinate 5,332,768 of NW_024581093.1, read as the reverse complement.
GGCCGCGTGCCGGAGCCCGGTGTCCCCAAAGAGGGGCCGCTGTTGGGTTTAATGCGTCGCTAGTGAGGTTCCTGACAGCGATGGGATGCCCGAGGTTACCGGCGCGGTGCCCCGTGCCGTCCCGGCTCGGCGGCGGCCCAACGGGGAGCGGAGCCGTGCTCGGGTGGAGCGACGGGGCCGACGTGGAGGGGATTGAGATGGGGACGGGGATGCGGACAGGGATGAGGATGAGGATGAGGATGAGGATGAGGATGAGGAGGGGGTCCTGCCGCCCGCCCGTCCCCACCCCCGTTACCACGGCGACGTTGTCAGCAGCCGCCCGGCCCCGCCCCCGGCCCCGCCTGGGCCAATGGCGCGGCGGCGCCCGGCCTGCCCGCCGGTGACGTCATGGCCGGTGAAAATCCCCCGTGGCCGCGGGAGCGGCGGTGGCGGCGCGGCCCCGCGGCCCGGCCCGGCCCGCACCATGGCCAAGCACCACCGCACGCCGGCGCGCTCCGCCGAGCCCGTCATCGAGGTCAAGAGCAAGGTAAGCGCCCGCCGGGGACAGGGCCGGTGATGCTGATGCCGATGCCGGTGCCGGTTCCGCCGGGTCACGACCGAGCGCGTCGCCCCCGCGTCGGGCAGCACACGTGGGGTGGCACCGCGCACCGGGGAGCGGCGCGGGAGCCAGGCCGTGCGGGCTCTCCGCTCCCCTGTGCTGCGGCGGCGCTGCCCGGAGCCTCCCCGAGCCCAGCCCGGCCCGGCGGCCGCGGCGTCCCGCCACCGTGGGCTCTGCCGGGCTGCGGGCTCGCTCGGCGCGGCCGTGGGAACGCCGCAGCGGAGCGCTCGCCAGATGCGCAGGGCGCCGGTGCGCCGTTCCCGCAGCCCCGGTGTGCGGGGTGGCCCCGCCGGTGCGGGTGTGCTGGGCGTGCGGTCACCCCGGGGACAGACCTCGCCCCGATGTCTACTCATCCAGATGTGCGTGCTCGCCAAGGCATGCGCATCCCCGGCTGTGCCATCACCCAGATGTGCACCCCCAGCAAGGGACGAGCCCCTGTCGTGCATCCAGATGTGCACACCTGCATGACTGTGTGCTCGCCCAGTTGTGATCTCCCCCAGACGTGTCTGCTTACCCAGATATGTGCTCACCTGGCACACCCTTGTCCAGATGTGTGCACTCACCCAGCTATGCACCATTATCCACCTGTGCCTACCCAGCCATCCCTGTGCTCACCCAGATGTGTGCACTTCCTTTCTGCACCCTTATGCAGATGTGCACTCGCCCAGCTGTGCCATTGCCTGCTCGGGACCCCCGGCAGGGTGCAGGGTGCCCCCTTTCCCAGGACGTGGTGGCCACCGCCTACCCCGACAGCTGGGGTGTGACCCCCGCGGGCAGCCCGATCCTCGCAGTGTTCCTCAGCCTGTTCTTAATTGGCTTCCCCTTCGTCGTGACGGAAGGAGGCATTAATTAGCACTGTTGCTCACCAGGTGCTACGGCAGCGCCCGTGTCGCAGGGAAGGGCCTCCCGGCAGCACGGAGTCTGCCACGGCTGGTGGTACGGCCACAGGGTCCTTCCTCTGCCGCGGGGCCATCTCTCTGCCCCATCACTTCAATGTTTGGGCAGGAAAACGGCTTCGCTCCTTTTACTTTGTTTTTGGGACGGGCTCTTCCTGACTGGCACTGCTGCCTTGGTGCGGCCGGGCTCCGGAGCCGGCAGCATCAAGGCTCTGCCTGCCCTGGGGCAGCTCTCTGTGGTGCCCTGCCTGCATCGGTCCTGCCGGCCGGAGCCAGCCCTGCCCAGAGTCCCCCTCTTCCTCCTCTTCCTCGTCCTCCTCTGCAGTTCGACGCTGAATTTCGCCGCTTTGCCATGAAGCGCTCCGGAGCCGGCAGCTTCCAGGACTTCTACCAGCTGCTGCAGACAGTGCACCAGATCCCACGGGTGGACGTGCTCCTGGGCTACACGGACATCCACGGCGACCTCCTGCCCATCAACAATGACGACAACTACCACAAAGCCCTGTCCTCTGCCAACCCCCTCCTCAGGGTCATCATCCAGAAGAAGGGTAAGCAGGGCACCGGATCTGTCCTCCTATCAAGAGAGATGAGCCACATCCCGCAGTACTTCTGGTTCCACCTTTGGACTGTGCCAGCAGGGGCATGGCTGGTCACATACCCTCCAGCCACTGCTTTGGTGGATGGATGTGGAGATGGTGGCACTGGAAGGCTCCCAGAACCCTGCCAGGGCTGTGGCACCCACACAGGCTCTCCCTGGCAGCCGAGGGCACCTGCCCCAGCCCAGCCTCGTGTGACCTGGTGAGCAAAGGCAGATCCTTGAAATTCACCCCTTTGAAGTTGTGTTTTCCAGCCAAGCTTGCGTGGGCTCCCAGATAACACCCGTGTTACTCCCGTGAGCACTGCGCCAGCAACCTCATCAGGCTCCCTGCCCTGAGGAGGCAACAGCCATCATTTTGGCAGAGCTCTCAGGGTGCTGGGTGCCGCTGGATTTTTGATATTGGGAAGAGGCTTGGTGCCTCCCTGGCAGATCAGGGGCTTGCCCTGACCTTAGTGGCATATTCCCAGGGAACCACTTCCTTGCACCTGATAACATCCTGAGAGCAGCGTCTCGGCGAGGATGAAAGCCTCCAAGTGACAAATACTCAGAGTATTTCTCCTGTTTGCAGGGAAAACAAGCCCATCCCCTTCCACTCAGTTTAGTAGCACCGAGATTTTCTCTTTCATAGCATCATCAGTCAGCAGTTCACAGAGCCAGAGTCTGACCCAGAGCCACAGCTTTCCCAGCACAGCATCCAGAGCGAGTCTGTGTTTCCAGCTCATGTTAGTGGTATGAAGTCTCTGGGTGAGGGGTGATGCTGGTGGCCAGCCCTGGCTGCTGTGCCAGTTTTCCTGGGCTTTTGCATCAGGGTGGTGTGGGATGCCCTGGACATGTGTTTCCTCTGTGGCCACATGGTGTGGGGGCTGGCAGCAGTGATCCAGGCTGCTGGAGCCCGTGGTGTGCTCAGGGGCTGTTGCTGCCAGCACCAAACCATCCCCTGTTCCTTGGACCCAGGCTGTGACATGGAGTGCTGGTGCAGGGGTGGGTGTGCCTGGGCTGCTGTGGGAGCACCGCTCCTGCTCCCAAGATCCACCCTGTCTGCTGCTGGAAAAGCCTGTGAGGGCCCACGGCTGACTGTGCCAAGACAGCACAATGTGGAGAGTGAGCAGGCTCTGCGTGCTCCATGGGCAGCCTGATAAGGAAGGCGAACAGGCAGCACCAGGGAGCCCCAGCACCTGGCTGTGCCCGCAGGAGAGGGGCCGAGGGGCCGGCAGCACCACAGGGAGGTGTGCAGAGAGGCCAGGAGCAAGTCCTGGGTGATTCACAGCTAATTTAAAATGGATCCAGGTCATCCCAAGGCTGGGCTGTCGTTGAACCGGTCTGGGTCGCTGAGGAATGTGGCTGCAGAGCCTCTCAGACCGCCGGCTGCAGGGAGCTGTGCACACACACGGGTGTGCTCCCATCAGTGGGCTCCGCAGCAGCCAGTCCTGCCACAGTGGGGCAAAAAGCAAAGGCTGCAGCTGGGCTCTCCTCTGTGCCATCACCCCGTTGGGTGAAGCCATCCCTGTGGGGCAGCCTGGCTGGGACAACAGCACTGCCCCTCCTTGGGCCAAGGCTCATGGGAGGGGCAGGGGAAAGTGTGGGACATTGCCAGCACTACTGTCGGTCTCATCCTTGGTGTGCTGCACCTGCCTGGCCCAGCCACTCTGCGCCCCTTGGAGAGGAGCTGTGTGCTGAAATAGCTGTGGGAAAGCCTCCGCCGCCCTTCCCCGAGCTAAAAATATGCCAAGGCTGTGTGTGCAGGGAGATATTTATAAGCCAGGAGCCCTGTCAGGCTGGCTTGGCTAGGGAGAAATCCCATGTCCCCTGGGCCTGGGGGGATCCCCAGCAGTCCTGCAGCTGGAGCAGGGTCCAGATGCTGGTGGGGGACACTGTGGGGAATGTGCTGACCATGGAGCATCCAGATCTGGGCTCCCCAATGGAAAGACATGGAGAGAAACCAGAGAGGAAGCAGGGGATACTCCGCAGCACCTGGTGGATGAGGCCACACATGATGGGTTGGAGCTGGGCCTGACAGAGCAGCCCCAGGGCACGGTTCAGAAGGAGAGAGTCAAACCCTTCATGAAGGTACCTGATAGTGGAATGAGAGACACTGGCACAAATCACAGTCTGGGATATTCAGGGGCCCTGAGGATGCTGCAGCCCTGGGATGGATTTCCAGGAGGTGGGGAGTCTCTGTTCCTGGGGGTGGCAGAGTTCTTCAGGACACAGCGGTGGCTATCACTAACCCATGCCAGTGATAGCCCTGCTCTAGTGGGGCAGGGAACTCTGGTGCTGTCTCCTGGGATTGGACTCACGCTAAGGGAGTTGGCTGCCACCACAGCACACTCATGGGGGGGGTCCTCTCTCCCCAAACCCAAACTGGGGCATGGCTGCAGCTCCCACACCATCAGGGCTGGCAGCTCTAGTGTTAAACTGCAGAGTTTGGCTTAAAGTGTGATTAAGGCTGAATCACTGCCTCGATCCCACTAATCCTGGCCTGTGTACGCTGGGTAATCCCAGGAGACGGGCCCCAGCAGAGACAGGCTGCAGGGAAAGCCAGGCTGATGATCTGGGGAGGAAAAGCCAGTGAGACCTGTGAGCTGGGCCCTTCTCCTGACTGCTGCTCCAGCACCTGGGGCCAAGGGCACACGTTCGTGTCCCCAGCAGCTGCGGTGCCTGACCTGTGTCCTCCCTTGCTCCCTACAGCAGAGTCTGATGCCAGCGTCTTCGCCTCCAACTCCTTGCAGCGGAAGAAGAAGGGGCTGCTGCGCCCAGCACACTACCGGGCCAAGCCTCACCTCCTCATTGGGATGCCCCAGGACTTCCGCCAGATCTCCTCCATCATCGACGTGGACATCCTGCCCGAGACCCACCGGCGCGTGCGGCTCCACAAGCACGGCTCCGACAAACCGCTGGGCTTCTACATCCGCGACGGCGTCAGCGTGCGCGTGGCCCCGCAGGGCGTCGAGAAGGTGCCCGGCATCTTCATCTCCCGCCTGGTGAAGGGTGGCCTGGCCGAGAGCACGGGGCTGCTGGCAGTGAGCGACGAGATCCTGGAGGTGAATGGCATCGATGTGGCTGGCAAGTCTCTGGACCAAGTGACGGACATGATGGTGGCCAACAGCCACAACCTCATCATCACTGTCAAGCCGGCCAACCAGCGCAACAACGTCATCCGCAGCAGCAAGGCCTCGGGCAGCTCCGGCATGTCCACGGACAGCACCCCCAGCCAGCAGACCCCCAGCCCGGCCTCGCAGTACCTGAGCAACTACAGCACGGCCGAGAGCGACGAGGAGGGCGACCTGGTCATCGAGAGCGACAGTGCGTCCCACTACATCCCTGGGGGCTGCCCCAACGGGGGCCCCGCGGACGGACCCCTCCAGCGGAGCCTGTCCCCGCACAGCTCGCGGGGCTCCCTGCAGTCCCTCGGCAGCCACGATGGCAGCCCTGGCAGGGGCAGTGGACGGGAGGATGGCACCCTCCTCACCCTATAGCTGCAGGGGCCTGTGCCGCTCGGTGGCCGGCCGGGTTTCTGCTCATCCAGGCTGGATGTGGACACCGGGGTGATGATGCGGCCAGCGGGCAGGGGTGGAGAGGCGCTGCCCACTGCCCTCTCCCACCCCCCGCGTCCCCGGGAGCCCCACTGTGGCACCCACTCGAGCCGGGCACTGCCCCTTTGCCTCCCCTTCCAAGCAAGAGGGAGTTTTTAATTGTTTTATTGAAATATGCATCATTAATATATTGCAATGGACAGTAAAACTTTTTCTAGAAAGCACCGTGCTTGTCCCTGGTTCGTGTCACTGCAGGGAGGAGGGGGACAGCGGGTGGGTACCCCAGCCCTGTGCACGTAAGGCAGTGCCTGGAAGTGGTGGCCTTGACCTTGGCACAGCTTGTGGCTTTGCTGCTCTGCTGGGTGACCCATCGAGACCCATCATGCCTGTCCCATGGCACATGTCCAGGCTGCTTCGGGCAGCCATCTGGCCTGATGCAATGAGCCTTGCTTGGCCCCTCCATTCCCACCTTGTCCCTGCTGCAGTGCCTTCACTAATGCAGGTGAGGCCACTGGTCTGGCAGCAGCACCTTGGCTGTCACTCAGCCCTGCAAGTGCTGCTGGGGATAGTGCAGCCCCATCCTCCTTCTTCAGCCCCAAGCTCAGGGCACGGGGCAGTGCATACCTGCCCCTGTTGCTCTGCTGGGGCTCCCAGCACCCTCAGTTCCTCTCCCAAAGTGCCAAGCTGATGGTGGCACTCACTGCTGCCAAGGGCTTGTGGTGGGACTGGCAAGGAGGAAGACCTGCAGCTCTCAGGGTCTGAAAAGTCAGCGCCAACTCTCCATTCACAGCCTCAGCCAGGCCAGGGCAGGCAGGGAATGCAGCAAGGGCTGAGGGCACTCAGGGCACACAGCCAGGGCCCAGACAGACCAGAGAGCAGATCTGGCAGCAGGGCTGGTTAGCCCAGGCTTGTTTTGGGCTGGGAGGTGCCCAGGGGCTGTGCCCATGGCCCCCAGTCCCTCTCATCCAGCCGGCTCAGCCTGGCTGTGGGGTTTGCCCTGAGGTGGCCCCAGGGGCACATGGGGTGATTTTCCAGTTGGCATCTCACCTCCTCCAGCCCTCAAGTGCCAAAGTATTTCCCAGCCCTTGGCAGTGGCATCAGCCCTGACATCCCAGGGCACTGCAGTGTGCCAGGTGACACAGGCAGGGCTGGAAGACTCCACAATATCCCCACCCCACAAAATCCTGCCCAGGATGGAGCAACCCCTGCAATAAGGCAGCTGCTTGAGGGATCTGTGCACAGTATCCCCACCCTGTAGCGAAAGGAGACAGAGCAACAGCACAGGCTGCAACATGGGAAAACGTGATGGGATTTCAGGGGAAAAAGTGTTCCCCCTGAGGCTGGCACTGTCTGGAGACAGAGCCCCAGCAAGGTGATGGGGGCAACCTCATCCCTGGAAATTCTCTTAATTCAGCTGGATATGGCTCCAAGCTGTGGCATCACACCTCTGCTGAGCAGGAGATGCACCAAGCCCTCCAGCAATCCCTTACACCTTAAATTTTCCTTTGCTTCATGCAGCAGGATCCCTGCAAAGGTCTGTGCAGGTTCCTGCATGGCATCTGCAGGTAAGGCAGCAGTGAGCTCACCTCCACGATGGCACCTGCCCAGCTCTGTGCTGCCAGCCTGTGGATGGAGATCTGTCAGGATTTTGCACAGTCTCCACTCCATGTCCACCACCACGTCCCAGCACCCGGCCCTCTGAAACCCATGGCTCATCCCCTGCCTGCACTGTGCCAGTGCTGCTGGTTGCTGCTGCCCACACCACTCCTCAGGCCCTGCTGGGTCCCCTGGGAGCTGCACACACACTGCAGGATGGAAATGATGATTTATTGGAGTATCTCCTGCCCCACAGACAACAAAGGCTTCTCCAGACACCCCACCAGATCCTCCTGACAGCCCAGCCCTTCCCTGGGCAGAAAACACTGAAGCTCGGTGCCTCTTCCTTGTCCCCAAGCTGTCCCCTGAGGTGCTCAGGATGAGCCATGGCCATGGTCCAGCTCAGGAGAAAGAGGGTGACAAGGAACACTACAGGAAGCAGCACAAGAAACCTTCTACCAATTTCTAGAAGTAGGAAAAAAAGGGAAAGTAAGAGGTGATGCCACGGATCTGGAGTAGAAAGCTGATCTGTGAGAAGTCAAGCAACAGAGACAACTGTTCTCCAGACCATTGAGCAGGGCCTTTACTAAGGCATCTCCCTCCCTTTTCTGTGGTCAAGACACAGCACTGAAAGGTCAGCAAGAGATGCCAGCTGCATATTGGACACTGTATCAGCACCTGGGCATGGGCCCAGGGTATGGAACTTGGCTTCCTCTCCTTCCCTCCCAAAGTGATGTCCATTCTTGCCCAGCAATAAAGGATGTTCAGGCAGAGCAGCACAGCACACCTGGCCCCACCAGCTCAGGAGTCCAACTTGATGAAAACCTTGGGCCTTGAGAAAATTTTGATTGCCTCTTCTATCTGGGAGAGCTTCCTCTCGAGCTCTACCCGCCTCTTCTGCATCTTGAGGCTGTCTCCACGCATTGGCAGCAGAACCAGATCCTTTATCAGCTGCTCCTGGCCTGTGAAAGAGAAAAAAAAAAGTTGTGTAAGTTGGAGAGCAAAAAAATCCATCCTTTTTCTAATGTTATGACCATGAACATGATGGCAGGAGCAGAACAAGGACCTAGAATCCCTCTATTTAAAGCTCAGCTGGAGGAGGACTTGAGGGACTTGCTCCAGCTTTGAGAACCAAGGATTGGACTAGAGACCTCTGAAGGTCCCTTCCAACCAAAATACTTCGAACATTTTAGGAGCAATAGCAACCCTAACATCAGGTCCACTGGACAAGACTGCTGCAGAGAGCCAGTCCTGCAACCTGCAGGACACTGATGGATTGATTGCTCTTTCCATGCACACAGCTCACACCCTGCCTACACATGCCTTAATCCAGGCACCTCTCCAAGTGGCAGGAATCTGTGTCCCTGTGTCTCTTCTCCCTTATCCTGTCTAGGATTGCCTGTTTTTCTGAGCTGGAATCCCAGTTCCTTTTGCTCTTACTCTGCTTCAGATTGCTGAGGGTCTCCAGCCGCTGGCTCTCTGGCATCATGGTGTGACCGGGCGGCGTGTCGGGGTCTGGCAGGTTTCGCAGTCGCTCCTCCATCTGCTTGCGCCACAGCTCCTTCCTCTCCAGCAGGCTGTGAGGCAAAGGAGAGCAGCTGTCAGCACATCTGGCAGGAGGGGTGGCCCAGGGGCGCAGGCAGAGGCCAGGAATGTGCCCTTCAAACCCTGCCAGGCTCTGTGTCGCTGGCTGAACCACAGGGCCCCACGTGCTGGCACACACCCTTGTGGTGGGGGACACACCGGGTCTAACCCACATGCGTGGACCAGCAAATGTGCTCCACATGCACCAAAGGGCTGCTGGGAGAGATGTACTCAGGCCAACACGTGCTCCTTGGAGACAAGGGCTGCTGCTCCTCATTTCTGGCTCACTGAGTCCTCGCCAAACTTTCTGTGGGCCAGTGGCAGAATGAACAGAGCAGCTCATGGCCAGGGATGCTGGCAGAGGACAGCACAGCCAAAGGACTGGCACCATGGTCATTCCTAGGATAGGGTCACCAGGAACCATGTTTTCCATGCAGAACTCCAAAATGCACGGCACTAGCTGGATGTTCCTCAGAACCCAGGCCCAAGGCAGGATGAACACTTGTGAGGCAGAGCTGAGAGATGTCTGCCTCTCCAATACCAGATCTTTCAATGCCAAAGCTACATCACGTGGAACAAAGCTTACAAAGGGGCAGGAGCACATTTCTCAAGGTACACAGAGCTTCCCCCTATCAGCATCATTGTACAACAGCAAGCAAGGGAGGAGGACACAAAACTCTCTCTGAGCCTGTCACACTGGGCATGGGATGCTGGTTAAGACAAGAAAGCAGGAGGGCCAGCGTTTACTCCCCAGGTGACAGAAAATGGCACCACTGCACACGGCGAGCGCGCCTCTGTGCCCAGCCCATCTCTCTGGGCAGAAGCTGGGGGTTTCAATCAAGGCTGTCACAGTCCCGTGGAGCAGAGAGGGGCACACATACTACTGGGGGACGTGGCCCTTTTGCTTGGCGTTGTATTCCTCCTGCTCCCGGTGCTTCTGCTGCAGCAGCTCGGCCAGCGCCTGCAGGGACTGGGAGCGGCGCAGCGGGGCCCGCTTGGCAGCGCAGGCGTTGTGCCTGATGAAGTCAATGCTCCTGCCCTCCACCTGCATCTGGGAGAAGAGAGAGAGAGGTGTCAGGGGCAGGCTGGGCATGCACACAGCCAGCTGCCACTGCCCACGCGAGGGAAAAAGGAAAGAGGCACCACACAAGATACTGAATTGTACGACAGCAGGACAGGCAGACTCTCGGCACAGCCTGTCTCAGTGTGCAGCCACAGACAGGCAAGAGCTATGGCTGTGGTTTGGGAAGGCAGGCACCAAAAGCCAAGCCTAAACCTGACCTCTTTAAGGTCCCCAAGATGATCACATGCCTTAAAAGCTAGAAGGACAGAAATAAACAGGCTTGACATAGTCCCCATGGCTCCTCCTGGTGCATTTTGAGGGCAGAGGAAAAACAGGTTGGACGCTCACCAGGCCAGGAAATGCACCAGAACCCCTGGCAGAGCAGGAACTTTGCTGATCCTTGGGCCACCTCCCCAAAGACAGCACCTCCACGACAGCTCCTCTGCTGGACAAAACAGGGGGGAAGGTGGCTGTGTTTGCATTTAAGGTTTTCCTGGTTTTCCTCCTTTGGAGATCATGTCCTGTTTAATTAAGTCATTTATGGCATTTAGGAACCAACAAACTGACAACCTCACACTTGCCAAGGGAAAAGGACATGAGTCATGGAGCTGTTTAGGACCTCCCAAACAGACTACTTGAAAGGTTTAACTACTCATGCTGATTTAACTCTCCTTACTAAAAAGCACACCCATTTCCCAAATTTTTATCTAACATCCAGAAGCCACAGATCCTTTGATTACAGTGGGAACAGCCTTCAAATCTCCAAGACCTCCCACAAAGCCCTTGGAAGAGCAGATTTGAGATTGCTGGCATGAGGAGGTGGAATTTTCAAAGGGAACTTCACGATCTCTTTGAGTGAAGATGAAGTCAGAAGGTAGCATTAACAACCCCTGAACACCCATCTCACCACCCCAGTGACCAAGACCCTGTTCCTTCCCTTCAGCCAGGATCAGTATTTACAGATCTCCCTACTCATGCAGCACACCTGACCCAACACTTTAGAAGGCATGAAGGGTTCAAAGCAGGAGCAATGGATGAGTGCCAGAAGTCCCTGGGATGGATGCAGGTAGTGTGTAACTCACCTTGGTTTCAGCACCCTGTGCCTCTGGAGCCTCTGTGCCTGCTCCTGCTTTTGCTCTGACAGGCCTTGGGGACAGTGGTCTGCACGGCTTGATCCCAGAGCCACAGCGAGAATATGCCCTCAGGAAATTCACAGCCTCGGGATTTGGAGGTGGGGAGGTCTCCTGGGGAAAGGCAAGAAAAGATCCACCAGTGGAGGGAGGCTGGAGCAAAGAGAAACCCTCCCAACCAAGTTTGGGTGGTCAACCACAAGCTCAGCCATGGGTTTCCAGCAGGCACATGACAGCACACACCTTCTGCCATGACCTGGCAGAAGTTCTTGGGGGAAGACAATCTGTAGTCAGCCACAGATCTGGACCTGGGATCTGAACTTTGTAAAGAATTGCTAAGAAATGGTGGGGGAATCTGCAGAAACACATTTGGATCAAACAGGGAGGCACGAAGCTGCCCGCTGAGGTGCTGTTCTCAAGTGCTGCTCTGCTCAGCACCTCAGATCTGTGGCTATATCACTCTAGAAAGAAAAAGGAGCAGAGGGTGAAGGAGTCTGGTGGAATAGCACTGAGGGGCATCTTCAATGGCTGTGGTTAGCACTGGCACCAGGTGACAGTACTTGATGTCTAGCAGGTGGTCTGGGACTATGTCAGACAGTCTTGTTGCAAACAAACCCTGAAAACTGAAAGTTGACACTGTGGCAAGGGGGTGACCTTACAATAAATGCAGCAAGGACACTGCTCTGCCCTTGGAAGTGATGGGAACTGAACAGGGCCACCCCCAGATCTTTACAAATATCCAAGGTCTCAGCTGAGCTGCAGCTCCCTGGAGATTCCTTCCTGCCTGGCCCGTTCAGCTGGGCAGAGCTGCAGACTGATGGTGGGACTGGGCAGCCACATTGCTGGGCTGGGTGTGAGGAGCAGGGTATGGGGTGCCCTCAGCACTGCCCAGGCTGTTCATGCTCTAAGGATGATCAGTCTTGTTTCAACAGGAGATCTGGATCTCTCTGGTAAGTTAATGAGAATTGCCTTTACCTAGCACAGCTGGCTCAAAGTTGAGTGAGTCTGTGACCTCAGGAGTGCAGAGAACAGCTTGCCCCACCTCCCTCCACGGCAGCCCTGGGACTGCCAGAGCCCTTTCCAAGGCAACTGCAACAGGTAACAGCCTCAGGGACAGATGACAGAGAAGAAACTCTGCATTAGTCACCAAGAACCAGCAGAATCAACTGGAACTCTGAGCAGCAGTAGCAGCTCCACAGAAGATGAAGATCCTTCACAGAGAACACCTGAGCTCCAGGAGAGCCACAGCAACAGTTAAAGCATCATGAGTCACTGCCAGGGCCTCTCTGGAGGAATACACAGAGCACAAGTAATGCACCACGCAGAAACTGCCTGCGCAGAGACCACCCCCTTTCCCCAAAACAAAGGAAGAAATGAGCTCAATCTTCCTCTAACCCAGAGGACTTGTCAAACAAGAGCGTAGGCTTGTGTTCTTGAAGCATTTGTGGGTTTGCTCCCATGTGTGGAAGGGTCACAGACACCAAAGAGGTTGGTGACACACCAGGAAGAAGGGACACAGCAGTTGGAACCACTGGCTTGGGAATCATCTTGCCAATTTTTGCAGTTGTTATCAATACACGTCACTTTAGCATCAAAAGCTGGCCACAGATGAAAGGGAAGCAATGCAGAGATGAGGAGGAACTTAAAGGATCCAATTCAGCATGCTCACAGGCTGTGCTGATCTATGAGGCCTCAACCCTGAGTGCCTGGAGATGTCTGTGTGCCCCCACTGAGCAGTGGTTGTTCACCAGGACAATTACTCAGGGAAGAATGTGTGGATACACACTGCCCACTGTGTATCCACAGGCTGGGAACAGTTGGACTGAGGCTCAACGCAGCCTGCAGACCTATCCCTGAGAACCACAATCCGTGGGACAAAATGCCACAGCCTTCTGGCACAAACCTCAGAGAAGCGCTGCCCCAAACACGGGGAAGCTGAAAAGCCAGATGGGAGCATCCCTCAGCAGGAAATATGGCTACAAGGGGGAAGCAGGACAGGGATTACTGCAGCAATCACTCTCTGGACCCAAAGCACACACTCACTCACAGCCCCACTGCCACATCTGCCCATTGTGCTTCAGCACTGAGATGCCCCCAGATCCTGCAGGCTCCAGGACTCCCCTGTCTCCATCATCCCACCGTCCCTCATGGCTGAGCCACATCCCGAGCCTGGAGAGTTCAAGAGCTCCTCCATAGATACCAACCTGCAGTTTGGCCTTCACCTTTGACTCCACATTTTCATATTTCTGGGACTTCCACAGAGCTTTCACAGGCTTGGGCTGGCTGTGCTCTTGGGCTCGCTCCTTCTCTTTGCACTTCTTCTGAATCTCCTTTATCCGCCTCACATTTTCCTTCTCGTAGTCCTTGGCCTCTTTCCCTGCTCAGCAAGGGGAGACACACTTTCACCTTCCAGACACTGCCACAGGACACAGGCTCTCGGAGTGCTGGCACCAGAGCCACAGATCCCTTCTGGTCCAACAGCCCAGAGAACCAGCAAGCTCTCCCCTCTCCTGCAGACTAGACCATCTCTACATCCTGCCCCTGTTAGGTGCACACTTCCAGACCGACTCTTCTGCCAGAGGAGCATCAGCACAGGTCTGTTGCACACTGCTGTGTCCACAGACTCCCTTGTTCTCCACTTGTTCCAGTATGGACTATGCCAGACAAGCCATGCCAGCATCCTCTCAAGAGTGAGGTCAATTCCCATGTCAGCTCCCATGGTGTTTCTGAAGTGGAGAGGGCTGATTAATGGCAGCTGCAGAGCCTTGAGCTTGCACTGCTCCTGGTTTCAGGGTCAGCCATTGTCCCATATTCAAGGGGACACAATCAAGACTATGGATTAGGGATTTTTTCTGTTTCGTTTTAGAATCAAAAATTACCCTTCCTTGGGCTCCCCAAGACAGGGAATATCTCAGATGACATAACCAGACCTGTTCCCCACCCTACTTGGGCACAGCAGTTGTGGCATTCACCACACTGGCACCAGGCTAAGGGCAGTGCCAGCACATGAAGTAAATTAAAATGACACACAGTGCTCAGCCTTATCTCCTTCCTGGACCTCTGAATGTATTCTGGGTGACATTCCTGGAGAAAAGAACATCTTTTGGATGTTCTCACATCTACATACACAGACACTCTTCCCAAATCCCGCCTGGCTTCCCCAACAAGGAACTTGCCATGTTAAACATCCTCAATACATCGAGGTTTTACTTGATTCCTATGTAAGTTTTACTATAAAGAAGTCCAAATTTTTGCACCTTTTTAAAGTACCTCTTCCCATTCTAAACCTGAAACTGGAGCCAGGGAGGCCAAAACATTACAGGTTCTAGCACAGGTGACTCCAGTGCCAGGCCAAAGCTGGAGATGGGGTGACGAGCCCTGTGAAGCTCAAGCTGTCCTCAGGCATCAGATCCTGGGAATCCATCCCAAATCCCCGAAGCTTCATCCTTGGCCCCAAAGGCAGCTGAGGCCAGCAGTGATTTGGCTGTACTTACTCTTGACTGGCAGCTCCCTGTCAAGGGAGATCCCTTCAAGCTGCAGTAAGAGGCTGAGTGTCCCTTTCTGTCCCTTCTCCAGGAAGTCCTTCCCGCTGGGGCGAATGTGGGGGGCTGGCTGGGCCTGGCGGGCACTGCCCAAAGCGAGGTACGGGTTGGGAACTGGGTCCAGGGGGCCAGAGGTTAAAGTTAAACACAGCTTCTGAGCATTTCCTTCCAGCCTCCCTCGAGCTGTAGAGACAGAAAAAGGAGAACCTTGCCAGGAAATGATCTTACCTCAGTTTTCTGCATCCACAGCCTACAAACAATGTGAAGATCCACTCTCCACCTCAGCCTTATGCTTTCCCATCTTTCAACCAGCTGTACAGACCACTTTAGGATCACCATCAGAAGCACCTTCATCAATCTGAATAGAGACTGTCGAGGACGCCAAGGGATAAAGACATCAAGCTGTGTCATGCCAAAGCACAAACCCCCAAACCTGTAACAAGCATCAAGGACTCACCTGAGAAGGGACGTTTGTAATACTCTGGAAAGAGTGTTGGGTCTGGAGGAATGGGTCCAGAAATCCTGGATGGCCCTTCACACATCCTGCCACACGTTGCTCTGCCTCTGCCACAGAAATCAACCACCACTGAGAACAGAAATGAACAGGGCCCACTGAGCCACTGAAAAGCTACATTTTATGTCTATATCTATATCTGGGATTTTCTGACTTTCATTTGACAGCTCACCCCCAGCTACAGAGATGTCCTGCAGATAGAAACCAAATTGGACTTCATGCAGGTGAAACAAGGGGTCCAGCAGCCCTGTCCCTACTGTGGGTCTAATCAGTGCTTTTACTGGTGCTGAAAATGTCCACAGTTGCTGTAATATTGGTACCTTTGGTATAAAAAATCCTTCCTGGCTTTGTCCTCCCATATGGAAACATCTAATGCAGACACAGAAGGAGTGAACAGGAAACACAAGGTGGCTGGCCATCATCTGACAGGTTTTAGCCTGAGATTTGAATTATCCTGCACCTTGGGCTCCCTCTAAATGTCTCCTGTGGTTCAAACACAACCTGTCCAGAAGAAGCTGAAGCCCCTGCACCACTCAGCCATCCATATCCTCCCTGAGAACACACCTGTGCTGGCACCACCCCTGAGCAGGCTGGGGCTGACCCTCAGAAGGACAAACACTTTACAAAAAGACAAAACATTTCACTCCAGGACCATGCAGGGGCAGAGACTGGATTTCTGGGGAAGAGCCCAGATGGTATCTCAGATTTTGGGGAGAACAGAGTTACCCGCTTAGAATAACATGTTTTTCGTTTCTGAAGTACTTTTCAAAGCAGCACAGATCCAGAAGTTCCTGCCCTGGCCCACACAGGTCCCTGTTGCCTCTCTCCTCCCCACGACAGAAGCACAGACCTTTCCACCAGGAAGGGACAGGAGCAGCCAGCATCAATTTCCCTGCACTGTCCACCAAGATCTCCTGGATAACATTTTTATGCCTACAACAAACCTGCTCAGAACATGAGGATGCAGGATGCCATACCAGCAGGCACAGACTGCTGGTGAGCTCTCAGCAGATGCCACAAGAGCCTCACCAGAGTCACACCATGATTTTGACAGGCGCCAGGGCAGCTTGGCTGGAGTCACTTCTGTAAGAGCTGGGGCTACAACCTGCACTCCCTGACTCCTGAGGCAGTAATTTAAACATTTCTGAGACAAGTCGATGGGAAGAACCCCTTTCAGGATCCTCGGCATGCCAGCACTGACGGGACGCAGCATCTGCAGTTTAATTTATAAACCAATAAACGATCAGGGCAAGGCTGAGTGAGTCTGAGTCTTAGCAACTAATGCACTGCAGTCTTTTTCTTGCTAAATCACCCCTGTTGACATGAGACCCATTAGCAAAACGCTGTTATTCATCTCCTGGACACAGCGGCAGAGGCAATGTAAGCAGTGCTGACTGCTGCACACCAGCATGCATGTGCAGCCTGCACCCAGCTGCTTTGGAAAAGCTATTTCTGAAAAGCAGGCACAGACTCTCAGCCAGAGATAAAAGGATGCTGGCTTGGTATTATTTAATCTCCTCATAATGGATCCAACTAAGCCAGAACAGGATCTCTTATTCTAGACCAAAAAAAAAAAAAAAAGAAAAAAAAAAAAAAAGCATTCACCATGAGATCACTCCAGAGCAGCTACTGGCTTTGAAATGCACATCTGATCTTGATCTGAACTCGAGTCTCAACCCAGTGATTTACACGCAAAATGACAGGCTGAAATCAAGACCTGTAACAGAGCAGACAATTACTGCGGGGGATTGAAGGAGGAAAGGCAAGTTGATGGGAGGCAGGGATGGAAGGCTCATTTTATACCTTCACATCCCAACTGCACCCTGCCCTGCTGCAGGGAATTTGCAAATGACACCCACTCCCTGATTTGCAAGTCACATCACCTCTGGCTTGGGATCTTATAAGATCAGACAACCTCATTACAATAGAGAGCACCTTGCCTGTGTAGGGACCTATGAGGGACACAAGCCCCCAGCACCGGTGTCCCAGCCCCAGGAAGCAGCTGCCAAGCCTCAGTTACCAACCACTGGTACAGACCTCCCAAGCTGCTGCTCTGCTCCTGCTGACCACGGGCCTATTTGGGGGACACGAGTGAGAGACCCTCACGGCTCACTCCTGCCAGGAGGGGATGTGTGACCTCCTCTGCTGTCATTCCTACCAGCTTCATTTCTTGGGACAGCTTTGCAGCACCAACAGTCCTGGGCTGCTGAGTCAATGCCACTCACTACCCCTGCCTCAAACAAGTCACTTCTTTCACTGGGTTCGTTTTCTGCCCACGTAACCTTTTGTCCAAAAGGGACATGGCTTTTACTTCCACTGGGGGATCAGAGAAGCACTGGAGCAAGCACCGGGGTAACACAGCAGGAGAATGTACTTATGAACACAGAGGAGAGGGATGAGGGAACAGGGTCAGCCCTCTTGGTCAGCAACCTGATCACTGCTTGCACCCAGGAAAGCATCTTCTCTACCACCACATCAGAAAGCTGAACATCAACAACGCAGTACCCGACCTGCTGCCACCAGACACACACCATTTATGCATTCACAGGCTGCGAGATGCAGCCACGCTCTGCAAACCAGGCTGAAAAAGTTCAGGTAAACAGATATATGCGTGCAACTCCTCTCTCTTCCTCCACCCTGCCAGCCTGCAGACTCCCTGGGGAAGAGTCACAGCTCCCAGCCACCCCGCACAGCTACAGGAGGCACAGAGCAGTTGCTGGAGTAACCCAACAACTTCAACACTGCTCATTCACTCCAGCGTGCTGCTCCCTTCTCCTCTAGAACCATGGCTTTATGCTGGCCTAGGAGTCAAGCGATGCAGGTTCCAGCCCTCTCTCTCCCAGAGTGTCTGCAAGTTTAACGGCCATTAACTCGACTCTGTGCCCTTTGCTGCAGCTGACCAAGTGGTAAAAATACTACTTATTCCCCTGGTAAACTGAGCCCTTTCAGAGCCTGTAAGAACCACAGCTTCCTTTTGTGGCTTGTTTTTGGCATTGTAGTTAAGGTAACTGCAAAACATGGGAACAGACAAGCCTCAGGCAGGTGTATTTCACAGCCTTGAACCCACTGCATCTGACTTTGAAGCATTCCCTTTTCTTCACAGATGACATTTTCACTGTGCCTGGGTCCCTGGCCAGGAAGCTGCTACCACACACAGAGCTGATGCCAGCCCAGCTTCTTGCCTTCATGAGCCAATCTCTGCAAAAAGCATGGGAAAAAACATCCCACGGCTGTGATAAGCTGTGATAAGCAGAGCAAGTCATCTGCAGCAAATCAAAGGGCTAATCTCTGTGCAGCTGGTCTTGCATGTTTGATTCCTTCCTCAACAGTTTTAGCTGAAATGGAAAGTCACATCAGGATAACTTCCATGCCCGAGGGCTGCACGGAAGCAGTGGGGTTCCTGGATCTGTGACCATCCCTCCTGAAGAACTGGGAGTTAGAACCAGAGGTCAATGTGCTGTGAAACTACCCAGTAGTTTTTGTCCCTGCGTAAGCTTTCTCCTTGCTGACTGCTATGGGAGAGATTAATATTCTCCTTTTAATACTATTCCACAGGCGGGTTTCCCCAGGTCTCACCAGCTCTTCCCCACCTGGCAGTCTCAAAGACTCATTTTTCCTTTTGTCTCTCTGAAAACAGAGGGGCAGGTACAGCCAAGTGTGATAGTGGTATTTGCATTTCTGGGAGCTGGTGTCTACCAACAGCCCTTTTGGAATAAAGCCAGCTTGGACAGACTGCCCAGGGAGTCAGACGCGTGTCCTGCAGCAGCTGGAGCAGGAGCTGAACGAGGGCCGGGGAAGATGGGCAGACACTGATGTGGATATTACAGAGCTGCAGCCCAGTCCTCTCTCTGGAGGGCAAAGGCAAATGACGACACGGAGGCCCCACCTCAACGCGTGGGATTCCTCTCGGACGCAAGGACGAGCCCCGTGCTGAGGCTGGAGCTTGTGTGGCAGCCCGCGACTCCTCCGGCCGGGCTGGCACGGGAGATCAACACCAGCCCTGCCTGGGAACACGTGCGGAGACCCGGCACCGCGGCGAGAGACAGCGGACACCGCCGGGGGACCGGACACCGCCGGGGGATGGGACACCGCTGGGGGATGGGACACCGCTGGGGGATGGGACATTCCTAGCTCCCTTCGCCCGGGGAGAGAGGTTCGGGAGGCGCTGCCAGCAGCGCAGTCCCGGGGTGCCAGGGGCCCACAGCCTTCCCCCGCGGGCGCTGCCTCTGCCCCGGGCCCGGCGCTTCTCGGCCCGGCTCCCCGCCGTCCCCGGCCCGCGCCGCTCCCGAGCCCCGGCGGGCGGCCCCGGGCCGGGCAGGGCCCGTGTGGCTGCCCCGAGAGGACTCACCGAGGGAGGCCGCGGAGAAGCGCTCCCGGCCGGGCTGGGCTGGGCCCGCCCGCAGGCAGCCGAGGGCCCGGCCCGGCCCCGCCGCTCCCCGGCAACCGCCGCTTCCGCCGGGAGGGGCGGGCCCGGCCCGGAGCGGCCCCCGCGCTGCTCCCTCGGCCCCGCCGGTTGTGCCGGGGCAGCCGCAGCACGTGGGGGGCACTGACCCCCCGGCCGGCCCCGGTCCCTACTGCACAACATCTGCGTTAAACACACAGGGATTGCACGGGAGAATCCAGGCTTCACGGCTGGGATCTGCCTCGCCCAAAGGAGCGCTCCTGTGGTTACCATCCTGCTGTGCCTGGGCAGGGCAGCTTCAGGCTGTAGCCAGCCCACGAGAGGCCCCTTTCACATCTCCGCACAAATCTGCGGGCATGTCTCCTTCGCACCCAGGAGTCTCGGCACCCTCCTTCCTTCACTGGGATCACCTAGAGATGTTTTGTGCTTCCTTCTTCTCCTAGAGAAGGAGCTGCACTTTGGATTTTTTCTGCCCAATACAAACTTAGTGACAAAGGCACAAAGGAAGGTTCTCAGCTCCAGAAGGACAGCTTCAAAACAGGCCCCAAACTGCCATGAAAAGAGTCAGAGCTCTTCTATCTGAATGAAGGTGGTGACTTCCAGGTCAGCTCAGGACACATTATCTCATCCATTTTACATAGCACACACACTCCACATAACATTAGATACTCACACCTATGGCACGATCGAGTACAACTTCTGGCCCTGCACAGGACAAGCCCAAGAATCCCATCCTGTGCCTCTCAGAGCATTGTCCAAATTCTCCTTGAACTCTGGCAAGCTTGGGGCCACGACCACTTCCCTGGAGAGCCTATTCCAGTGCCCAACCACCTTCTGGGTGAAGAACTGAATTTCCCTTCACTTCCTTCACACAGCTCACAGTAGAGATGAGATTGCGCAGAGCACAAAAGCAGCCACGCTCCCACCCTTTAAAACAGCACAGCAGTAGACTTGTTTCTGACAGAGTCTGGAAAGTAAATATCCAAAGGTGAATACCTAATTTACACACCAAACAAGGAAAGCAGTCCCATCAGTACTGCAGGGATTTTGCTTCTTACTTGGTGTCTTCTGGCAACTTCTATAAGGAGTAGGGAAGGGCTCACCAGATACTGAGTGCCAGCTCTGAGTCTCCTGTTCACTTTTATTAGGATGGTTTTAGCTTGACTAAATCAAACACAAGCACAAAGCTGCAGAGAGAATTCCCTCATCAAACACAACTTTTTATTTCTGTAGAAAACATGGTACTTTTCAGGAAGGTCCAGCTTATGAAACAGCAGCGTGCATGTTAATATACATAAATACACAGGGTTACAATTTAGTGGGAAATACATTTAAAAAAAAGCTTTCAAGTACACAAAACAAATGTAGTAAAATTAGACTATCCTTTCCACATACCTGCCTCAGAGAGAAACATTTCTCAAAAGGAATGAACTTCCACCCCATCATCTGCCAACAAATCTCTCCACTGGACACCAGCTACAGGAGAGCATGAGGGTGGGCTGGGCCAGAGGGTTAATAGCCAGTGTTTGAGATCAGGAGCACATTTACCCATGGCAGTTCAGTCTCTGTTCTCTCAACTATCAGGATGCGTGTAGTGTGACAGTTACCCAGCCAACGGGTTAAGAGAGCTGCAAGAGGTAGGAAATACCTCCTTCCTTCCACTTTCAGGTCCCTGAAAGGTTACTGCTGTACAACTTTGTTACCCACGAAACTGTGGCAATCCCGTGACCCTGGGAGGCATTTATTTATTAACAGTCACAGAAATGAGAATGCGGCCCCACAGGCACGGCACCGGTGCTGCCAGGCAGTAAACACAACTGACAGGCACAGAGCTTATGGAAAAACAGCTGCTGGATGCAGGCAACCTCTTCAGTAGAAGGAATAATGTCTACAGATATGGAAGAATAGCTCAATGCATCACAGACTTCCTGAAGATTTTCCTGCCAAGACACCAACAACAGAGAATTATAGTATCATTTAAATAAAACACCAGTTTGAATGAATTTGAAAGACATTTACAGGAAGCCAAAAGGCTGATCCTTATGTTACTAACTTTAATCCATTCCTTCTACTTTTTGTCCTATAGGAGTTTAGAGACCTGTTACATCACTAAACTCTTTCATAAAATTTTACAAACTGAGGATTAAAACGTAAATCAGTCTCCAAGAGAGAAGAAAAAGGCATCTGAACAACAGATACTCCCTGATCTTGCTCTACATGCTCTCATGGTTAAATCAGCAACCTGTGCAATGGGAGTTGTGTCCCATTTCCAAGCCACACAATGGCAGAGATCCCACGATTCACTTCAGCTACTGCAAGTGCAAAGGGCAATTCAAGTTTTCCTACCAGTCTCCAAGATAAAAATTAAATGTTTGCAAAAAACAGAAACATTTAAAACTCTTTAAACAATTTAAACCAGAACTGTTCCTATCAGAACATATTTTACATGTTTAAAAAAACCAAGAAACTCAGGCTATTAAATAAGAATCTACGTATCTTAAAAACAGGTTTTTTTTTTACATTACAGCCAGAAGTGTTTATTGTCCCATTTTTCAAGGTAGGAAAGTTCATAAGTTATTTCTTTGAAGTGCCTCACAGAGGTTCTGGTTGGCATCTGGTTCCTCATTCATCACCTCCACAGTCTCCCACTCACCTGACCTACTTGATTTCTTGATGGCCTCTACCACACTCTGCATGTACAGACCATCCTCAAAAGAGGCTGCCATAGACACAGGTTTATGATCCCATGTCCGACGGTCTTCCTGGTCTTGGAAAGACTGCCGCAGGGCTTGCACCATGTACACCATTCCTTTCAGGTAAAGCAGAGGGATGTCTTTAAACCCCTTATCCAGAAGGCCCTTGTTGACAGGCAGAGAGTCTGTAAACAGTAGTTCTTCCTGGAGCGCAGTGTTCTTCTGCCCGTACAAGTCTGTCCCACGAGCTATGAGGCGACCGGTAGACCCCACAATCATGACCTCATGGATGAACGATCCGGGCATGTTGAAGTTGAGAGTCACAGTGCAACAGACACCGTCGCTCATGAGCATCTGGAAAACGCAGAAGTCATCGCTGGTGACGTGGCGGATCCCGCTGATGGCCGTGTTCTGCTTCACAAAAGTCTTGAGCAAACCGTGCACCTTCTCTGCCCTCCTGCTGGTGAGGTGAGTCAGGAGGTCGATGATGTAGGTGCCCATTGTGTGCAGCCCACCCCCACCCATGAGCTCGTCACAGATCCAGTTGTACTGGTGGCTGAGCAGGCTTCCCCCGTAGACTCGCACGTCGCAGATGATGACGTTGCCCACGTAGTGCTCCTCTATCAGCTGCTTCATCTTCACAAAGGCGGGCAGGAAGCGGAGAACATTGCCAACGATGCTCATCAGCTTGGGGTAATACCTGGCAGCTGTGACCATCCTGAAGGCATCCACAGAGGTAGCAGCTTTCTCACACAGCACGTTCTTCCCTATCCCTGCAGCACAAATGAAAAAAATACAGTATTTAGCACACATGAACAAAACGTGCTCAGATGCCCCAAAGGCTCTCAAGAAGTGGTGTTTTTAAGAGTTGGGCTTTTGTGCTGCAATTTCTAAGGTAAAGGTCTGGGAACTAAAATAGGAATGCCAAGCAAGACTGAACGCTGTTTCCAAGATGCTCCAGTTGCAGAGCTGACAAAGTCTCACAGAGGGAGGCTCCAGATAAAGAGAGGATTTTTACATCATGAAAGAGAAATGTTCAAATGGCATCACATGGCATCAAAACAAGACACAATATGAGTGCTATAGTTACAAAATTATTTAAATACCTGTATAGCCAGAGGAGGAAAAAAAAAAAGTCACGTACCCTGCAGGGAAGTGGTGAGGGGAGATTTGATTTTCACTTTGAATTTCACCATCACTATAAATTTATTATTTTTAATTAATTACTAGAAATGGGACATACAAGTTACTTACATATAAAAGACATACAGATTCTGAGCACTGAACACAACAATTAGAACTAATGTTTTGGCAAGTGGACTGTTTTAAAACAACCATTTCTAATCAGAAAGCAAATAATTTTGATCTGCACATACAGCCTGCTTGTACAATCAGACAAAAAGTGACTGAGTTACTTTGTGACAGGAGCTGCACCCCCAAGCCGACCCACTGCACTTTTATTGCTACTGATGCACTTTACATCCTGCTCAGCCCAAATGAATCGGGGCAGTCAATAATCCTTTTTTTCCCCCCTAACTTTAAAGCAGAAATAAAGTAATACAAAAGAGCACAACAATACAAGTTTTAACCAATTCTTACATTTGGAGCTTTTCTAGTATTCCCCTTCTCATGGCAAGGCTTTAGTTTTCCTGTTTTTTTCCTATTTCACATCTGTTCTGATCAAATACTTACCTAAACATTTTTCAGTGTAATAACCATGTTATTCCTAACATGGTTGTTACAGACACTAACTGGTGATATCAGACCTGAAGGTCCGTCATGGCACACCACAGTCTCTGCCCAAGAATTGCAGGAATCACTGCACACGGTGGTAGGCACCTGTCTGAAAGTTCCTCCTTAGCCAGAGCAGACTGTACTCCCTGCTCAGAACAGCTTTTAATCGACTCCTGGTGAGAAGGTACCAGCACAGGCCCCTCAGTCTGTCCCCGGCACACGAGGGAAGGCAGATTCCCCACTGCGGCTCCCGCTCTCCGTGCTCCCCCTCCCGGCTGCACCCAGCCAGCCCTTCAGGAACCTTCAGGGGCCAGCGCGCTCCCGTGACACATCGCCGTGCCCAGCTCAGCCACAGGACACCTACAGCAGACCCAGGACCTCTACTAATAGACACAAGCGAAATCCGGTCAGAAAATGAGAAGACTACAAGTGAGAAATCCCCTAAATCGATACGAGTCTACAGCAGCTTTAATGAACAAAGGGTAAGGTCAAACTCCCAGTAGACACCCTGGCTGTCCATTGGTAACCCCCCATTTCAGGGACCATTTCTAACTCCCCTGTCCCCAGTCCTGCTGCCAAGGTGAGGCACAGCACTCGGTTCAGTACTTTGCAGGGCTAGCTGAAGCACCTGGACAAGCATCTGGAGCTGCCTCAGTCCCAGTTTATCTGCCTTGTTTAAATGGCACTTGTCTCCAAGCCAGGTTACAGTAAAACACCACCAGAAAAAGCAAAAGGATGCTCACAGCATCCCGAGCAGATCCGCAGCCTCAAAGCTTGCAGAAAACCAAAGTGACTCTGGCTCCATGTACACCCAGGGTACAGCTCTGCAGCCAGTGCTCTGCTGGTGCTGCTCCCCCACCCACACAGCCCTGGGTCCCTGCAGGGGGGACTCAGAGCAGAGAGGGCCAAGCCTGGGGACAGCCGTGTCACGCCAGGCGGCTCCTCACACCGGGCTGTCCTTGCTCTGCTGCCCAGCCTCGCCCTTGCTCAGTGCTGTGCCTGTTGTGGCAGCCCAGGCTGGGCCTCTTGAGGAGCTAAAACTGGTTGATGCCTTTTTTTGGGGTGGCAGCCAGGGCAGCACACTGACAGCTCAGCAGCCCTCCGTGCACTGCTGGAGTGCCAGCATGGAGACCTGGGAACACCATAACAGTTCTGGGATAATCCTGCTGTTGCCATCAGTGGAACATCCCTCCAGCTGTTCCCAAGCTCACAGAGATGGCCATGAAGCAAGGACAAAGGGCCAAGTCAGAGATGGCTACAAGGTCCCTTACAAAAGTAATGGCCATGCCTTTTGTTTTCCAAGGTAGTGCAACTTACATCCCTGGGATTGCTACTATTGTTTTGGTAATGAATAACCTGAACTTTGTACCATATTGTTTTCCTAAACCACAGCTGCAAAATTTTCAGCTGAGGCCCTCACCAGCCAGGAGACATGAACGCATGGATGGGTGCATTTAACTGTGGGACATCAACCACAACACAGACATTGGGTGAAATTTATTTAGTTCCTCTGAGATCAAAAGAAGCACAAATTTAAGGAGAGCTTCTTGCTTCGCCTGTTGTGGAGATAAACCATAAGATTACACTCATTTTAATGTGAACTATCCCCTGGGCTTTGATCTGTTCTGTCTGGTTCATGAACTCAAACCATTTGTCACTGCTTTGTCCCCAGGCTTGTTCGTGGATGTCTGTCAGTAAGAAACTTAGGCAAAGAAACTGCACCACCTAGAAAAACTGGGTCTCTTTCTCCTCTTTGCCAGGAACAAAAATGAAAGCACAATTTAAAAAAAAGTAGAAAAATGTAGAAAAATAAGTAATAAAAGTGTCAGCACTTTAAAACAAACCAAACCCAACAAAACACAACACACAAGACTATTATTACTGCACCACATCTGACATTTCCTAAAGCCCAGTCTCTTGGTGAGTAAACACCGATCTGTTATAAACAATTCGCAGCCAATAATTCTCTGATTATAACCATCACTGTATCAACCCCAGCTTCCAAAGAAGTTGGCTCTACCCTGGTTCTGTGTTCCTTCTGAACATTCAGGCACAGGAAACCACCCAACAATGGCTTTAAATAAGTCACAACATACTGAGCAGCAGACTTACAAATACCACTGCAATGAACCTGGAAATCTGAAAGGTAAGGTCAGCATCACACTGAGATGTCTGCGTCAGTTTGCAGATCAAAACATCTCAGGACAGAGGAAGTGATTGTTACCTTTTCCTGCTACATCCATCCATTTCCCTGGCTTTTTCAGCCTTCCACTTCCTAAATTTGCATTCAAGCATACATACAACCTCTGTACTTCTGAACCAGCTTTACTCCTTTTCCTCCTCTGGACAATGCCATCTTATGGGTTCCCAGCCTTCCATGAAGGAATCCCAAACCCTTTTAGTTAATAATTCACCAAAGAAGATTCAATCCTCTCTTTTTTAGCCCACTTGATCATCAAGAGCTGCAAGACCTAGTGAAATGCATATTACCTAACAAGTGCTCTAAAGAGCTTTTAGCATATTTGAAGAGATAAATTCTAACTTACAGTTCAAATATTTAAAAATCAGAATACCTTAAAATTCAAAGGACAGTACTCTAATGAGGTAAACAAACAAATCTAACAACCTAAAAAGAAAAGGAAAAAAAAGCCTCAAATCTGTCTCTGCATATCTAAGTGGCATTGCAAATGTTTGTGCAGGGACTTGTTTACTTCCAAAAGAAATTACCGTAGAGCAAAGAGGCACAACAAACCACCCTGGCTCACATGGTCTGAGATTACCTGTCCTAAAAACAAAGTCACACTGGGGAATGAAGAAATGTCAGGATGCCCGGGCAGTTGGCTCCCATCTCCCTGCCCAACCAGTCAGACACCAAGGGGTGTCATCCCTTCTTTCTCATCTAGCTGGATTCCTCCTGCTGTCCCCAACGTCTGCCCTCCTGCGTCATGTAGTAGGATTCCTCCACCTGGGATCACAGCAGCCTGCTATGGCCATGGATGTCCCAGGAGTGGTCCAGGTAGTGGTCAGGGTCACAGCTAAAACAGCATCTCTTAGATCCTAATTCACAAGATTCTACTGAGTGCATAAAAATATTTTTTCAAAGGCTTTCAAGTTCCAAGTTTTATTTTACTTGTGGGGAAAACAAATCAGAGCTGAACAACCCTCCCCTTCCAGGCAAATCTGTTTTCTAGTACAGAAAATTTGAAATTAATTAAACAATTCAAGTTGTTTTGTTTGGGGTTGGGTTGTTGTTTTTTTTGGTTGCTTTGGGTATTTTTAATTTCCATTTTACCC
Organism: Corvus kubaryi; assembly: GCF_017639235.1. Lineage (NCBI taxonomy): Eukaryota > Metazoa > Chordata > Aves > Passeriformes > Corvidae > Corvus > Corvus kubaryi. Next base: position 5,305,591 of record NW_024581093.1, on the reverse strand, counting down.
TCTCATTATTATCTCTGATACAGCTGATTTTTATTATAAACTCCCTACCATAAGTTCAGTCTGAACAGAACAAGATATTTTAGCCCAATTGGTTCAAGCAGAGCTATAAGCAATTATAAACAGTATTTTTACAAAAAAAACCCCAGGTAACTTTTCTCACAAATGCCACTACCAATGCCACATGAAACTTCTAGCACTGCATTTGCCCTTTGGTGCAATCAGAATTGTGCTGGGATAACAGCTCCAAATTTCAGTCTGCCAACAAGCTACGGATTTTTGGTCCAACTGCAAGGATAAAAAGGTACCTAGAGCCTTCACAGCGATTTGCCGAGTTAGTGGTGGAGGGATGTTGATGCAAACCAAATCTACGTCCTGATGCAGCAAGACATCGTCAGTCCGACTCGTGTAGAAGGAGATGTTCATTTCCTCTGCCAGCTGTTTGGCTTCCTCTTCAGTCTTCCCCCAAAGAGCCTCAATGGAGAAGCCTTCTGCCCTCAGCAAGGGTACCAGGACCCGGGCAGCACTACCAGTTCCAAACACACCCACTCCAGGGAGCATTTTCATTCTTCATTCATTCAAGCATCAGGGTCTACACACAGGCCTTCAATAAAAATGTTCAGCTCCTCAGCTTGGTGTTCTATCCACACTTCCTAAAATGTGAAAAGTTGTAAGTCATTATCAACAAAAGGCACATTATGGTATCAAACACATCTATCCTGAATGCCACCTTCAGTCCTTCTCATGGCTTTCAACATTCTCAAACATCCTAATGACAAAAACCAAAACCCCCAAAAGCTGCTGCCATCTGTAGAGATACCATATTAAGGGACAAGTCTAACAAACCTGTTGCAGAAGAATGGTAAGAAAGCAGCTTGACAAAGTCACCTCCTCAGCTTCAAAGCTCAGCACATGGGGACAGAAACACACACAAGAATGCAGGACAAACCAGACAGAGAGAGGCACAAACTGGGAGTGACAGGAAGCACCAAGAGGACAGGACACAGAGTCTGTCACACCGGCAGTAAAAGCAGTGCTGCTCTATTTGTGATGATGTAAGTCCCCAAATGAGACAAAGGTTTGTGAGATGAGGTAATATCTTTTATTAGACCAATTGAAATAGCTGAAAATAATAGACATGCTTTGGGGCACATAAATCTTTCTTCCAAATTAAATATACAAACTGAAAACAACTACTTGGACCTTAATAATTTTATGGCAAATAGATAAGTCAGTCCAGAGAACATTTAGAAAATATGTCCTGGGGGGAAAGCCTGGATTCAGTGAGCTTTTTTTTGCCTGGGGAGGAGAAGGCTACAAGGAGACAAAATGCCAGTGTTTAAATACGCAGAAAGCTGCTTTCCGAAAGGAAAAGGGCGCTCCTCTGTGTCCACTGTGGGTAGTAGAAAGCTTTACTTAGCTCAGGACAGTCAAAAATATCTCCTTCTGCCTATGCCACTTAACCTCCAGGAAGGCAGGGTTTGCACAGAATTATTATAATCCCTACACACAAACATTTGGTCAAGGCACACTCCTTTTGTTCTTTCAAGTATTTCCTGGTAAATGAATTCCTTCAATCCCTACCTGCCAGTCTGCCTTAGCACAGCTGCTGTTCACAGCTGGCCAAACTGCCATTAGCATTTGCTTTAGCACCAACTTCAAGGAGAGAAATCAGAAGTCTCCTCAACCTCTGACACCACAGAAACCTATGATCCAGCTTTTGTTCTGTGCCTTTCTGAGTTGTCATCTACTACGCCCACTTGACCTTGTTTGAATTATTTTTTTAGAGAGAAAAACATGATGAGTTCAGTTTTTGTTAGAAGATTACAATGAAAGAGCAAAGGTCATATTTTAAAAGAGAACTGGTACCTGCACCAGATCAACACCTTTGGAAAAGACATCTATGACCAGCAAGAATCATGGCCTGTTTCAGAAAGAGAGTGTTACTCATCTCCCCATCCCAAGATACTCACATTAAGTTACAACACATGAAAGCAAATCCTGACACAACTCTGGGCAGTACCAGCACAGAAGTAAAACTACTGCCAGTGCAAGTGCTTTGTTTGTAATCAGCATCTCATTAGTCTGGGGGTGCCTACACTGCCCAGCACCTGTTATAAAACTGAACCCTGTCTGAATTCCCAGGTATTTTTGTAGTACAGACACTAAACTAGAAAACAGAAATGCTTGAGAATATTTATCCTCCAAAATGCACAAATGCTTACAGATGCTATTAAACAGCTTATGAATTATTTACTTAAATAATTCAGTATGTTTTTCCTTATTCTGTGTGATGCAGCATTTGCAGTGATACTGTCACTGTCATTCTTTATAAGGATGAACAAAGTGCATTGGCATAAACTCCTTTTTATCCAACATTTAGCAGTGACAAAGATCAAAAGGATCTTGAAAATATTTACTAGTCTACATAAAGGGGTGGGATCCTGGGATACTGGCAAGGAGGATGGCTTGTACCCAGGCTTGCTTTATATAAATCACACAAACAAAAATAAAACCTTGCAACTGGATGGATAGCAAGCATAACTCTTGAAGTCCCCACAAATCTGTTTGGCAGTTTATGATCTGGAAGAATTAAAAATTCTTACAGCAGAAAGAGCATCATCTTCATTTGAAGGGACACAAAGTGAGGTGGAACAGAGACCAGGTGAGTGTGTGCCTGCTTGCACCAGATCACACAGACGTGCTCAACAATGTCCAAATTACACAACACCACAACAGTTTAGAAAAGCCTGAATTCATTGAAAATGCTCTAAGAATGCACACCACAGCATGTGCAACAGGAGACTCAGACAAGCTGATTTCGCTAACAATTGCTCATTTTAAGTGTTACTCTCTCCTGTTTTCCATCCAACTGTATCTTTAAAAAAATCTCAGTCAGGTGGAATTAATTTTAAACTCACTTATCCTAAAACATAGCATACTTCTACTTTGGTATCACTAAGACCTATGGCACAAACCTACAAAATCTAGTGATTAACTACCACGCACCAGCTCCTGATGCTACAAAAACTTCAGGTCACCAGCTCACCACTAGTACCACCACAAATCAAGAAGTGGCCAACCCAGCTTCAGCAATGACTTCCAGCAAGGCAGCCCCAGTTCTCTGGGTATGGAGACACGGCTCAGAGGGCCCCACAGGGCTGGAGACCCCCAAATATTGCAGCCACCAAGCTCTGCAGAGTGGCCCTGAGCAGAAGACATGCTTCTCTGCCCTCCCCTGAGAGCCACCTGCAGCCTCCTCTTCCCCCACCAGACTTTCACCAACTGGGAAGTCCTGGTTTGGCAGGGCAGGTGCAGCAGGATGGATGTGGATGTTGAAGGGCAGCAAAAAGACAATCATTACACAGGGCAAGTCACAGAGCACACGGGGCACAAGCAGAACTGGAGCAGATGCTGAAAAACCCATAACGGGAGCTTCAAAAAAGGGGTACACATGGGTACTCCACCCTTCACACGCACACTGCAGACACACTCCAGTGCTGGCAGATGAAGGATTCCAGCCCAGGCCACCCTGAGGAAACAGCCTAAACCCTCTGTGTCTGAACAAGGCACCGCTGAGGAGAGGCAGCTGTAATTAACAGTTTAGGAAGAACGAACAGACATGCCAAAAGAACAGCACTGTGCCACCACGTAAGTCCCCAGAGCACCATCGTCTGGAGCGCTATGTGCACATCTGGTACTTCTCCTCTAAGTGGGGAGGGAACAGAACTGCAAGTGTTGCAGAGGTGATCAAAAGCATCAAAATCTTCTGAAAAGGAAGACCTAAGCAAGGAAAGATTCCTCGATTTGGAAGAGACATCACAGGTAATAAAGTCAAGTGTGGCTTAGGATGGAGAAAACCGAAATTTTCACTGTTCTTCACCACACAAGGGCACATCAAATGGAGCTCAGAGAAGGCAGGATCAAAACAATCTGAAGGAGGTGGTTCCTTGCAGCAGACTTTTTAAAGTTGTGAAGTGCCCTTGCCATGAGACAATGCAGACATTTGTCATTCACAGGAGAGAAGAGAGACTCTTGTCTATCCACTGAGGCTCACCGAATGCACAGAAGTCACATCTAGCACTGAACTGAAACCTACACACAATTGGATTCAGCAGAGCACGGAAACAGCTCTGAGAAAGAAACTGCTACCAGCACCAGCTTAGAATTAGGTTCAATTTCTACATATTTACTTTAGAACCCACCAAGCCTCAAACCTTCAAACAAGCCTCAGCAAATTAGTTACAAAAATCATGAAAAGCCTTTTAAAAGCCAATTAAAGTCCTAGTGCATCAACCTCTCCAGTGGTCAAACACTGGAATGAACACTGGAATGAGAACCCTCCCCTGGAACACCCAAAAGGCAGAGCTTTTATGGGCAACTGAAACTAGACTGCCACAGATACCTTGCATGTCAGGAGATAAAAATCAATCTAACAGAGATGAAATAATCAATTTTGCAACATCATTCTGACTAAAATTTTCCAGCAGAACCACTTAAGAGCTCTACCATTCCTTTTTTGGTGGCCACAAAACACCTCAATTCTTGCTGAATTTCACAGTGAGTTTGAAGTCCCATCCCAGTCACTGAAAGGAGCTTTTTGACTCTTGATACACATAGCAACAAGAAGTTTTGTGACCCAATGCAATGAAAAACCTGACGGTTCCTAAAGGATCCCGTTCACTTCCATGTTGAAGCAGTCTGGGAGCTCCAAAGGCAGAAGTCTCAAAAATTAAATAGTACAGTCAAAGATCACAGGGCCCAGAAACTGCTGTAGACCATTACAGACAGCCAAAGATAGTGAAAGAGTAACAGCCTATGTCCAGAAAGGTACCGGCCAGGGTAGCACTGGCTCTGCATAAAGAGAAAGCTTTTCACATTCTCCAACTTAATTCTAAAAAGTTCCATCTGGGTTCCAAGATGAGGTACATGGTGGAGGAGCACACCAGCAAGCACTTCTGCCCTCTGGCATGAATATATACCTGAGGCTCTGTATGAAATGGTTCACATGTTGATGTCAAAACTGACGTGCTTTCTTTACTAAACATGCTTTTGATTCAGTGCCAGCGGGTTGTATGATAACCCACGAGTCCACAGCTTCAAGGAACTCCCACCACACCTCGAGACAAGCCCAGCACAGCATTCTGTCCTTCCTGGTCTGCATGTACAGCAGCAAAGGCCCCGTTCCAGGCACACTTCCCACAGGTCCACCCGAGGTCGAAGGTGGCAATGAGGACCGTGCCGGAGACAGGAGCAGTTGGAAAATCCTGGAAACCAAACCGGCTTTCATGCAAAGCTCATGGCATGGCCATGGCTGCCCCAGGGATGCCTCCGGCATGGCCCACGATGCTCTGTGCCGCCCGGAGGTGCGGGGCTCGGGCAGCTGCTCGTCGTGTGCGGGTTCTTCACAGGGCTGGACGGGACAGAGCTCATCTGACCTCGCCTCACCTCTGGAACAGGGCAGGGGTCACCTCGCGTCACCTCACCTGACCTACCCCCTTCAGGGGTCTGGATGGGACAAGGCCCCACCTCACCTCACCTCACCCCACCCCACCCCACCGGCCCACACGGAGCTGGTACCCCCGGCCCCTTCCCAGCCGCTCCCGGCCCCGCGCCCTCTGGCAGGGCCGCGCCGCCATCGCCGCCCAGCGGCTCCGGAACAGCGGAGGAGCCCAGGGGACTCGGGAGGTCCGAGCCACCCTCACCTGTGCCCGGCCGGGCCGCCGGGCTTGTCCCGCCTGGTGCATCCTCGGGCCGGGCGCGCTCCCGAGGCGGCCGCGCGCTCCCGGGGCGGCGCCCCTGCCCGGCCCGCGCATGCGCGGCAGCCCAGCGCCGCACCGCCCCTCCGCCGGGCAGCGGCCGCAGCCATGGCGGCGCCCAGGGGGCTTCACGCGCCGCGTGAGGGACGCCCAATCCTACGGCAGGAGATGGGCGGGGAGGCGGGACTTGGTGTGACGGACAGAGACAGCAGCCAATGAGAGATCAGCTCGGGGCCGCGTCATCCCCGCGGTCAGCGCTACGGTGAGGGGCTCCGGGCTCTCGGGCTGTGCCCGTATCGGGGTCTCGGGGCGGCCGCCTCCTGACGATGCTCTGCCCCAGGGAGCCCGGGACATCTCCAGTCTCTGCAGACACATCCTGCTCGGTGTCACCGTACCCTTCCATGCCTAGCTCCGTGTGGGCTCAGGGACCTCAGATCAATGTGCTTGCGAGCCCCGTCAGCCCCACAGGGCTGTGAGGTTCAGGCGGAGAGCAGGATGGCTTTTGGCGACCCTGCAGAGGGCAGAGCACCCAAGGAGGAGCCTCTGTAAAGCCACCACGGGCCGACTGAGGACAGCTCTTCCTCACACTGCTCCTCATCCTCCCCAGCATCACACGGGAGGCTCCTGGCCGGCTCCCAGCAGTTGGGAGAGGAAGACCGTGGTGGCACGTTCTGTATTTTCCTCGTTCACTTCAAGGGAGTGGGGAGCTCCTGAGGAGCTCTGCAGCCATGGACAGCTGTTGCTGTGGACACTGTATAGTGCCTGGTATAGCTGCTCCTGATGGGGCACCCTGCGTGCTATTAACAGCAGCATTGTCATTTCCTGCTCTCCTTTCTCCTTGGCAGAGAACACCATGGAATATTGCTGTGGAGCTGGAAGAGACTCTGATAGGAGAGGAGCTCTGTGGAGTCAGCAGAAGGCAAGACATTAACCTTTAGTTCCCCCAGCACCACAGCTGGGAAGACTGGGAAGGCACTTCCTGCTGGAGAAGGTCTTGGCTTCATCAGTGCCAGGAAACGTGAGAACCAGAATAGAAATCAAAGGGAAGGAAGCGAACAAGTACACATCATTATGCAATTGTGAGATGAGTGGAGATGACTTGAATGCAGAGAGGAAGTGAACATCAGAAAGAGCATGGGAAGAGATGAAGAGGTCCAGAGGGGAGAGCAAGAGGAACACAGAACCTCTCACTTGTCATTCCTGTGGATCTGGTACCCTCTTATCGGCAAATATTATGCTGGTGTTGCTGTTTCCTCATGTGGGTTGGTTTGCAGATGAGACCTCAGCTTCAGCCAGGAGGTTGCACTGGCTGGTGGAGAAGAGCTCCAGTGAACACCCTTTCTTCTAGAGACACGTGTGGCTGGGCTGTGTGTGCCCACCACGGTGTGGAGGGTGGTTACTGTGGATGCTGATAGAAGCTAAAGGGGAGGAAATGGCAGATGGGAGGAGGTTTTGCTCTGAACTCAAAGAGGAAAAGCAGTGGCAGGCAGTGGGGAGCAGCAGAGATTGCACCCGCAGAAGCTGGGGAGACAGAGCGACCTGCACCTGCTGACTGCTGCCCATGTCCCTTTTGTGGCAGGGGTGACACAAGCTGTGTCTGGCCTCGTGGATGTTCCTGTCCTAGTGTCCCTCATGCCTGAGGTGGCAGGGGAATACAGAGGCTGGGCTGGAGCTGGGATCTGGGTACTCGTGGCCAGAGCAGGGGGCAGGGCTCTGCAGGGCCGTGTACATCCCACAACCAGAACACTCAGATCAAGCCCATCCCCATGTCAAACCGCAGGTCCCTGGGGGCTGGCAGGGTGTGTGGGTTCCCACCTGAGCTCAGCGAGCACACCCGATCACCAGGTGGGTGTGGACATCACCCCACCCCCGCTGTGACAGCAGCACTGCTTCCTCCAAGGGGTCCATTCCCCGGTGTAAAACAAAACAGACTGGGGTGGTGTGGGGAGGTGGTGCTGTAGGAAACTGGGGAAGCAGCAGGGAGCTGCTGGACTGGACCCTAGAGTAGTGGGAAATGGCCATCAGCAGCTCCCGCATGCATTACTTGGGTCTCGGGGCCAAGAACGTGTGGTCAGGATGAAACCGGAGGAGGAAACAGAGAAGAGAGGAGATAAGAATTGGGCTGAGGCAAGAGAAGGGGAAGAGAGGGGAAGCCTGTGAACACAGAGGGAACTGCCTGGCCCAGTGGCGAAGGGGCGAGGTCCCAGCAAGGCTTCAGCTCCCCTCGGCTGAGCAGTGACCCCCACGCTGCAGGCAGGGACGGAGGCTCCCGACCGATCCCACCAGGCACCCAGCGTGGTCACCAGTAGGCTGTTGGGAAGCATGGAGCTCTGGCTAACCAACACCTTTCTGCCCCTGCTGCTCCTTACCTGGCTGCCAGTTGGTGAGTCCCCCAGTGCCCTTGCCTCTGCTCTGAGCTCTTCCCTCTTTGCTTATGCCTGCAGAAGGTGTGGGAAGTGCCTGCTGCTGCCTTTTCCTCTCCTCTTGCATCGTTTAGCCCATCTTCTGTGCCAGCGCCTTGCCATGTGCCTTGCAGAGGGGTCCCCCTGGCAACTGTGCACACACAGGCTGTGAGCTTGGGGGGCTTCAAACCAGCTTCGCCTTCAGCAGCAGGGAGAGAAAACAGTCAGGGGGGAAGGAAACAGGAACGCCTATAAGCCTGATTATTGCAGAAGGGGTCAGCTTCACATGGCAGATGTGGATATTCCTTAACCCAAAACCAACTGTTTATAGGGGTTTTTTTCCAGCAGGACATGCTCACCAGATTTCAGCCACAGTTGATGTGTTGGTAGGGTTAGATCTCATCTTGCAGTGTCTGCCCCAGGCAGGCTCGAGCAGCCCTGCCAGGGAGGTGAAGTGGTTTAATGTCACCTGAAACAATGGAAAACAGCAGAATGATATGGAGAAGAAAAATCATCTGGCCCAGCTCATCTTTGCCAGCATGAACAAAGCACATGCAGGAACGTACATACGCAGGATGGAGAGCACAACACATCCAAGAACAGATGTTCTGAACTGAGCAAGGGTGGTAGGGGACAGAAGTCCTCTAACATCCCTTAGAGTGGAAAGAAAGGACTGAAGAGAGGTGAGAGAGGGAGGACTCAGCTGAGAACATGTGAAGATGAATTCAGCTCAGAGATTCAGCAGTGATTCTGAAGTACTCCAGAGTGAGCATTAGGGGGTGGGATGAAGCCAGAGAGGCTGCAGGGATCTGCCTACTATATTTTCTTTGCTTCTCTAGGCCTGACCATTCTCCACTGCCAATCCCTCAGTCCCACCTCATGCTCCATGAAATGGTGGAGCCTGAGGCACTTCCTGCTTGGGTGCCTGTGTCACAGGAGGAGGAGGTGCCTGCCCCCTGATCCTCACGTTTTCAGTCCTTCCTGAGACACAGAAAAGTTTGTGCACTGCACAGTGTCCAGTGGCACTAGTCAACGTGCAACATTCCAGTGTTGAGGAATGCTTAGCAGTCAGATTTGGAAGAGATCATCAGCTGGTGCAGGAAAGGACAGTCATTTCACCTTGTCTTTCATGAGTGACACTTGGGACATGACCCTGAAAGATCATAAATATTTCTGCTATCACTTCTGGTTTTGTTTCTTCCAGGAACAGCCAGTGAGCTGGGAGAGCCAGGCACCACTGTGCAGTGCGAGATTTGTTTGGAGAATCTCACAATGCAGGTGAATAGGTACAAACTTAAATGTCTGGAAGTGAAGAATCAAACCAACATTGTGGTTCCAGGAGAAAACTGTATGAATTTCACCAGCTCAAACATGAGTACAGCCCACACAGGGATCTGTATGTGTAGGGTCTTCATCACAAGACCAAACTCGACAGACACTGGAAACAGCACACAAGCAGCAGTTCTCAGTAAGTGGCCGTGGGTCCGTGTTCATGGGGGAGATGAGTGGGCAGAGAAGGATGCTATATCCAGTGCTTTTCTGGTTCCTCCATGTGTTGTTTCCCCTGAAACCATCCCAAGAACTGGAGGAGCCAACCCAGCAAGGCACCTTTTGGCAGATCCCACCATGGAGCTTCTGGGCCATTGGTTCCTTGAAATAGGACCTGCTGTATACTCCAGCTGCCATGGCTGGAGCTATGGTGGCAGGAGCAGGACAGCCCAGACTGTGGGTTCAAGGCTCCTGCTCCAAAGCAGAGCAGGGTGCAGGGTGTTCTCTGCCCCTGGACAGTCTCTCTCTCATGTTTCTGCCTTTCAGGCTGTGGCTCTGCAGAATCTCAGACCAATGTCACAGAGAAGATCTGGACAGGTACATCCCCACAGTCCCCTGACTGCTAGAGTGGGGGCCAGGAGGAGTCTTCAGGGAAAAAGAGGGAGGAGCAGTAAGGGGAAAAACATCCAGATGTTTTCCCATGAGTGGGTGGGACCAACTGCCAGACTGGGCTAGGTACCAGTGGATCAGAGGCTCTGATGCTGGGAAGGGGCTCTGATGTTCCAACTACCCCCTGGCTGAGTTGGGATGAGTTTGGAGACCGTTCCCCACAGGATTTTGTCAGCACCCTGATGCTGTGGGTGGTTCAGGGTCTGGAAGCCCAAGTCTTGGAAGAATCTAACCCTGCCATGAAGAAGGCAATGGCAGCATGTATCCCTGCATGGGGGGATGGTGGCTCACAAGTGCCTCTGTGATGTTTTGTGTGCAGGACTCAACCTCCTCCTGTGCATCCTCTTTGGCTTTGCAGTCGGGACGCTCCTTTACATGCCAGTAATTGGCTTCCTGCTGTGGCAGTGCAGAAGGAACAGAACGGGTTGGCATTTCTTCCTCAACTGTTGGTCTGGACAGAGCCAGGCTTGGGAGATGTCCATCTTTGACATCCTACTGCTCCTGCTCACTCTGTGTTCCCTTCATAAGTCTGTCCTCCTGAACAAGCTGTCCCAGCATGGTGAGAAGGTTCACCCCTCTCCCTTCCTTCTGGCCAGTTGCTGGTGGGAGTCTGGTTATGACACAACCTGTTGTGTGATTGAAACAGGTCTTGCATATCCAGAAGTGTTCATCTCAGGGCTCTCATCCAGCCCCTTCAAGGGCTTTTAAGTCCTTTCCAATCCCTCCAGCCCTTTGGCTATCTTCAGAACCACAGAGCCACAGTGCCGCATCCTCTCCTGCAACAAAAGCAGGACCAATGCAGATGTTGGCTTTATTCTTTCATTATTTTCTTAATTTAAAATAATGATCATTGTCATTGTTTTGACTACTGTGTTTAAACTAGGTTTCCTTTTTCAGGAGAGCTCATGAGTGGGGAAGTGGTGAAGGGGAATCAGGTCAGTATGGTAAGCCAGGGACAGCTTTGCACCTATTGCTTCCTCCTCCCTGTCAAAAAAAGCATTGGCTGTTGAATACCCACTTAAAGGATTTCACAGTAAAATCAGCTTTGCTTTCTGAAAACATGGTTCTAAACACTTATTAATTCCTATTAAATAAGGGCTTATGAGTGTTTGAGTAGGTGGCATTTCTGAGCAAGCTGGGTAATGCTTGGGCAGCACAAAGAGTTGTGCCAGTGGAAAAATATTAGCAGGGAAGACACAGAAAGAAAAGCCAAGGCTCTACTCATTGCTCTCTCCCTGCAGGTGGCTCCAGTGACAGGGACCGCAGACCTGACCTATGCCAACCTGAATTTTAGAAACAAGGGGACAGGATCTGCTTCCTCCAACGTCATTTACACTGAGATCAAGCCATCACAACAGAAGCAGAGTGGTGGGGATGGCAGTGCTGCCAGCACAGAGGTGGATGTCTCCCCCAAGGAAGAGGGTGAATGAGGGAGGGTGAGCAGCTTGTTGTCCACCTGTTGGGGTCATCCTCCTCAAAAACTAGGTGTTAGCTCATACAGCAGTGCAATCTCGGTGACCAAAGCCACCTATTACCCCAAGTGGCTGCACAACCCTGCTTTATGTTCCCCTGGAAGAAGCCATGTCTCACGGTGAGGACAGGGCTCTTGAGCCCATTTTCCCCTTGCCTTCTGCAGTTCCAAGCACTGCCAAGCCTCAGCAACTCTTTTCAGTGTCTCCTGTCACTGACAGAGGCTCCTCTAGCTACTTGTTCCGTGTTTCAGGAATGACACTGTGCACTGTGTGGCCAACATGGTGTTCAGGAAGAGCTTGGTCCTGGATGTGCTGGGTCGCATGGCCATGAGAAATCCTGGAGGAATTTTCTGGATTTTCTCTGGTGCAGGCACCTGCTGTGATGTGTGTTGACCTTGCTCTGTTTCACTCACTTGAAACACAAGGGGCAAGGATGGAAAAGCATTTCTTGTTTCACAGAGGTGCTGCTGCAGTGATGCACATGGATCTACTTTGTACTGGGAGTGGTTAGGTGTTTTTGCTGGTTTGGTGGTGAATACCCTTCTCGTGGGTAGAGCACTCTCTTTTGTGCCCTCTTTTATTGATACTGTTGTGTTTATTGTGAGTTTTTCAGTAAAAATGTGATTCCCACTTGTAGTCTCTGCTGGTATTTCCTCTGCTGTTGGAAGAGGATGGGGGAAGAGGGGCAGCTTGAGTGGAGTTAATTTTCCTGCTGGGTTTGAAACCACCGCATAGCTCTGATGATTTAGTGTTACAGCCACAACAGATGCTCAGGTTCAGAGATGACCCCAAAAAGGTAGTCCAGATCTTCTGGATTATTCTCAGAGCATATGATCCAACTTGGGCAGATGTCCAACCATTATTTGAAGTGGTGTTTGCCCTACACAAGTGTATAAAATCCAGGAGTGTAATCAAAGAAGGGGAAGAAGCAGCTGGGGGAAAACCATGGCCAATGGCTGACACAGAATGGGATCATAGTATGGAAGCAGTGAGGAACACCTTGAGATGGTGTGGAGATGGACTTTGAGAATCCTAGGAGTGAGTAGAATGAAAACAGATCAGAGTAAAGTGGGGGACTGTCAGTAAGGGTTGACAGAGCACCCACTGGATTTCTAAGTTCAATTAGCTAAACAAATGAGAATGTATGGAGGGGCTAACCTTGAAAATTGATCATTGAGTTAGAATGATTCAATGTGGGGATTGTAGACAGGAAGAATAAGGAGGACCCTCCCACTGGGTTATAAGTTTGAGTGGACCCTCCTGCTTTTCAAACCTCTTCTGGCACCACAGTGCAGCTCAGTCCAGTCTTATTCTCAGACTTGGACAATGCTTTATGCTTAATGAATTATCCATACAAAGTTTATTATAATTTGGAGTAACTACATGGGTTAGTAGTGTTCCATAGTATATGTTCAGCAAGCTATCAGTGACTTAATGAGGATCTGTCATAGGTGAGGGATCTCTCCACCTTGGATAAAGAAGGGTTCTCTTCATCTCAGGTAAGGTATTTCTAATTTTGAGAGGGCTCCCAGCCCAAGAGGAGGGTCACTGGTGTGCAGTCCAGCTGCAGTTCAGGGACAGTTCTAATTGGCCTTTTCCTGATAACGATATTGATAGAGTGAAGTAGTTGCCTGCTGGTCAATAGGACAGACAAGATAGATTTTGGTTTAGTACTAATATCCTGTAAGGTGAGAAGTGAAGTGTATCTGTCATGGGCCAGGTTCTCACACTCACCCCATCAGCTCCTCTGCCAGGCATGACATCATCAGCACCTGCATGACCAAGTTCCATTCAATGCCCCATCAATATTCCTGCCACCAGTGACATAAACACCTGCACCAGCTTGGCAGTGCTGGGGTAACTTGGACTCAAACATCTTTTTTTCTGACCTAAAAGGATCCCATGATACTCTATAGCCAGGCTAGGTGGTCCTTCAGCTGGACCAGCACAACCCTTCTCATGTGTCTATAGCATGAAATTACTTATGTTGTTATTTTAAGGAGGAAAGGGTTTTAAAAACCTTCAACTAAGAGGGACAGACTGCTCATGAATTCAAGAAGAGATGATCCAGACACCTGAGACTTGTACTAACAGTGTTGGTAGCCAGTTATTATTTGCTGAGGGAAGGGGGCAAGTTTCAGAGGAGGCAAATACAGCTGCAGAGTTCTTCAGAATCCCACTGGTCAAAATAGAAGGCCATGAGGAAAACCACAAAGGATATGAGCAGAATGACATGCTCACTAAATTGCAAAGAGACAAAAATGGAAAGCTGAGGTAAAATCAATTTAAGATTAACAAGGGCTGCCAAAGGCTCTGCATTTGCTTAACTGCCTTAAAAAGAAGTGGAGGGGAAAATGTGGCTCATTGCTTCACCAGGGAAGAGTTATTGATCAATGAAATGGAGGAAGCTGGGACATTCATAGTGCTGCATTTGCATCCTCCTTTGTGCCCAAGGTTAATGGGGAATCAGATCTGGGATAGCTTTTTTAACAGGGAACCAGGCAAGAAGATATGAAATAGCCTTGGAGCAGCAACATGAGTAAGCAAGAGGGGGGAAAGGCAGCCAGGGCTGCTGGAGGAAGTAGCTGAGGTAACCTCTCCCATGCAAGCAGGAAGGGTGGGGGCAGCATCTTTGCTCATTGGCTATTTTTAAAAAGGTGAAGCAGCTACTACAGCCAGAGCTGAGCCTCCAAATTTCACTTCTCAAAAAGATGCTATCACAAGCAGCTAAGCAAACGTGTGAAGATAAAGCAGTAACGCAGTAATGCTCTCCTTGCCCCAAACACCTCCATATGGAGAGGGCCCCTTGTCCTTGTGTGCACCCAGGGCAGGTGGGTGAAACATCCCTGATGGGTTTTCCTGCCAGGAGCATGGAATGTGTCCTTGCTGCCCCTCAAGCTCTGCTGGCCATACAAAGGAAGGCTGACTCATGCAGAGAAACAAAAGTAAAACTGCTGCTTCTCCCAGTTTGGGCAAGAGGAAAGTGGAGTTCAGGGTAAGGGATGCCTTTTGTCAGGGACATCATAGAGATCTGATTTTCTCCTACCAGTGAGGCTGAGAAAAGGCAATAAAACTCTCAAAGGCCATAAGTGTGCAGAGGCTTTTGCCCACTTCCTTACATCATGAGCTAGGAGCAGCAAGTTGGTTGGACAGGTGGTTTACCACACAACTGCTGTCTCCTTGGCAGCGGTTCTTGCTGATGACAGACGCAAGGACTGGGGAAGAGTGAAAGATAGGTGATGCAACCTAATATTTGAACAGTTTGAGAAATCCCTGAGAGGCCAAGAAGAAGGAGAAACACACTTAGAATACCACTCATACCAGCCTTAAAACAAAGGCTTTATTATTGGTCACTTTTATTTCAAGAACAGAGCAGCCTTTCATCCCAGCACCCTCCATGAGTTTAGTAACTCAGGTAGCACACAATAAGCAGTCACATCCTGTAGCGCAAGAGCCCCAAACAAAACAATCCCCACTGAGACACTGGATGTGGGCTTTCCTCCTCCCCCTCCCTGGGTGAGAAGCAAGCCCGGCACAAAATGTGAACAGCACCCTCATCCCACACCTGCAGGATGCTTCACTAGCAGTAACTACACAAATAAATAGTATCTCACAGAGAGGGAGCAGATGGCGACCAAAGATCATCTAGAGATTAAGTTATTGCTATGTTCTTAAGTATTTGACACTGCAGGTAACTCACTTGGGTGACCACCAAGAGAGGTGACAGTCTCAGATTGCCCTTGTGTTATCAGTTTAGTTTCATCAGCTCCCTGCCTTAAAGGCAGGAGTTCTTGGTGGGACTGAAACTTTGTCATTTTGCTGGAAACAGCTGGGGGTAGGGGACTCCCAAAACACCTGGAAATTGATTATGCCTGCCAGCCTTTCCTAAGAAGATCATGCACACTGCTAAGAGTACATACTGCTAAGTGTACATACTGCTCAAGCTCCTGACTTGCCACAGGAGCTGCTGAGCCATCTCCACATGATAAGGGGCTGCAGGTTCAAATTTCAAAGAGAGCAGGAGCCCACTCGTGCCAGGGGCTGAGCCAGAGCTGCTGATTCACCAGGGAAAATCAGGACTAATTAGAGCTGTAGGACACGGGCATGGGAAATGCCACAGGCACACAAGGACAACCTGACACGTGACTGTACTTCCCTCTGCTGGTGGGACACGCTGTGACAGCCAGCGTCCAGGATCAAGTCAGGTCAGCCAAAACAAGGTGTAACATGAAGTCTAATACATGACTTGTCACCAGAGGATCAGGTAGCCCAAGGCTGATGGCAAGCGGTGAGCTCACAGCAGTGTCAGTGCCCGCAGTGTCCCTCCACACATGGAGTATTAGCTGGAGAGCATGAGTTTGAGAGGATGAGGACTGCAGGAAGAACCTCAGAGTGACGGAAAAGCAGCAGAGTCCTTGGCAGGACATGTCTTTGTTAGGCATCGTGCAGCTGGTTCTCTTGCAGGAGAATCTTCTCTCCAGGCTTGAAGGCAGGCATCCCCAGGTAAGGGCAGCTGGCACAGCGGAATGCATCCCCCAGGTAGCACTGGCAAGGGAAAGAGAAGCACTGTCTGTTATCAGGTGCCACTTTCAGGTTTCTTCCCGTGACATGGTTTCTCCAGCTCAAGAGATGTCTCATGCTCCTCAGCATGTAAGAGCACAGAAACTGCTTCCCTTCTACCCCCTTCTCAACACATCTGGTTAGTGCGGATGGCAGAGCTGTGCAGGCATTGGGCTCACACAGAAATGTCTCCACCCCACCCGGTGTGCCCAGGCTGGGGGAGTCCCCTGAGCTCCCCAAAGGCAGCCCTCCTTGAGCAGATCCCTGGTTAGCTTCTGAGCAGGGGGAAAAGGCTCACTGCTCACTCTGACTCCCCTAGGAAGACAGAAAAGACAGCATGTGCTGGTACAGAGCCCGTGAGCACAGGGCAAAGGCTGGAGCTCTGCAGAAGCTGCAGAGGCAGTGTGTGGAAGCAGTGATCCAGCTCAGACAGCAGTTACTAGGGAATGCAATTCTTACACAGAGATCATATACTGCAAACCACAGTACAGAGACAAAAATTACTAATTACATTTCCACAGGCAGATTTGGGCTGTGAGCTCTTCTTCTCCTGTTCCAGTTCTTCAGCCAGGCCACATGTGCTGGAGAAAAACAAAGAAGTCACCTGCATCTTCCTGCTTAAAGGTCATGAGTCATCAACACTTGTGCCAGCCCTACTCACGTGCAACAGCCCTCACAGCTGACTCTGGGACTCACGCTCCTCACTTTGTTCTTCAGCACCATGGTTTGTATAGCAAGTGTTGAAACACTCCTCAAGTTAAAACTGAGTGGGAAATGACACTACAGCACTCGCTACTTGTGCTGTTTCTCCTTGGAATGTGAGAAACCAGGGTTTTAGGCAAGCTGCACAAGCTATGCAGCCACCTCCAGGATGGCTGTTGATAATACACACCATTGTGATAATTTGTAGCAGTCACAGGCCAATTCTCATTGTATTTGTGTTTACATTCCAATAACTAAGATAAGAAAGGACATGAACCAAGAGAATAAGGCTCTGAAGAACAGCAAATTGCCTACAATCGTTTTTAAATCCCTCCAACTCTTAAGAGTTTAATGCTCCAGTTGAAAGGTTCACCGATACCTCAATTCCAGCACTGACCAGTTCTTGCAGGCTTTCTTTTTGCCCGTTTCTTTGCAGGATGGAGCTCTGAGGGATGATGGATCTGGCTTTTTCAAATCTTCTGAATCCAACAGCTCATCAGAGTCCAAAAGATCCTGAAAACACACCATGGGAAACAAAATGCAGGAAATGGACTTTTCAGTAGGGAATGACACTGCTAAGTTACGTTCGAAGACATGGTGCTATCTGTACACAGGCATTAAAGTGCTGCAGCTGTGCCCTCTTATCCCTGCCTCCTCTCTGCCCTCACCACACCACTGAGCTCTCCAGACCCCATGAAGGAGATGAGCTATTTTGTCTTAGGGAGATTTTTCTACCTCTGAAGTTGTAAAGCTTCCTAACAGGCATGACTGAAAGTATTTAGAATAGGAAAGAATGGGGAGAGAGAAAGAATAGCAAAGCCTCACAAAAAAAACCACTTACCATCTCTTCATCATTCATATCATTGGCAGACAGTGTCCACAGCTTGGCAGCAGCTGGGTCCACAGAGGGTTTTCCTGGAGTCAAAACAAAGGAAGAAACAGCAGTTATTGCAGCTTTTACCCCATCTACTCCCAACAAATAAAGAGTTCAAGCAATTTTGGAAAGCCCGACTTCATAGGTTTTTACTGTAGCGCTCCCTGCTTGGGAACTGTCTCCCTGTTCCAAGTGATGCCTGTCACTGAGAGCCAGGAAATCCAGATATTCAGCATGCTCCACTCCTTACCTGAAGGACCAGGTGTCTTGGCAAAGGACAGTTTGAGCTGACTTGAGGATCCCACTTCGAAATTGGGCTTCCTGCCTTCTATCTGAACAATGAGAAGGTCATTGCCTTGGTAACCCAGATGTTCTCCGACAGACTGGACCTCCTCTGGGCTCAGCGCTTCCTTTTGCAGCTGCAAAGTAAGATTTTAAGTTAACCTCATGCAGAACCCCTTCTTTTAGCACCAAGCCCAGCATTCCAGTGAACAGATAGTCAGTACTTTCAACCCTGAAGAAAAACACCACGCTGACAATAACTAAAGTTTGTGCCAGGCAGTGGCCATTTACAGCAAACCAGGGTAGCTAAAAACTTCATCTCCCAGCAAATCCCCAAGCAACTGCCCGAAGGCATTTCTGGAAATGGTGAACACATGCCTACCTCCTTCACTTCCACCAACCCAGAGAGAGTCAGAGTTGTGAGGAGCTTGGCTGCTGTCTTGATTTTGCCATTGCTTCCTGCAAGACACAAAAGCAGAGAGTAGGAGGAGGCAAGAACAAGAATACAGCTCACTGAGAAACCTGGAAGAGCAAGAACTTTAGAGGGAAGTTCTTGAGCCAAACCTCTGCACTAAAATTGGGCCCTTTCTGCTTGACAGCAGGAACAAAGCAGAAAAAGCAGCAGCAGCTTGTTCATTAAAATAACAGTGTGGGGTCACAAACCCATTCTAGCTCCAAGTATGTTCTATATATGCCAAAACTTTTCTCAACCCAATCAATATCCATTGAAATAAGATAAAAAACCCAGCCTCAAACCCCAAACAAACTCACTCCCAAACATTTTTACTTATTAAAGAAAACTACTCATAAAGTTTTCAAAACATGGACTCCTAAATGAACACATTACATTAAGAAATCATCTTGTGTTCACCTTCTCATGGCTCCTCTAGCTGTACCATGGCAGGTGCTCTGGCTTTTCTCTTAAACCCCAGTCCAACCACTTTTAACCTTTTCTGGATAACTATTTCTCAACTGGCTTCTGGGGCACTCTCTTCAGCACCTGTTACCTGTTTTTAAAACCACTTTGGAAGCTCCTCAGAAACACAACATCTACAACTACTTAACATTGCACCCTGAGGAGAAAACAGTGATCACTGAAGCTTTTCAGTGTAGTTTAGGAACAAGCCTATCCAGCATTTTTGATAGAAGCAGAGTGACTGCAAACATCTCTGATGGATACCAGCTTAAGCACAGGATAAAAACCTCGTGATTTGGGTTAGTGTATCAGGAGAATGAAAATCTCTGAACATCAATTGGGGTTCCTGTCCTTTCTATTTCAGCCTAATCCTCACGAGAAATGCTATGTTGCCATGGAAGCAAGATTCTCTCACCAGATTCTGTAACCACTGGTTCTTTCAGGAGGACACGGCCCCCTGGCTTAAGTATCCGAGCTACTTCTGCCAGGAGCTCCACACTGTGCTGTGCTGTACTGCCTGGTACCATGCCCGAGAGGATTACATCAAAACTGGACTCCCTGTGAGCCGCTGAGAAGAAAGAGGAAGATGGTACAATTTTACACATGTACACATACAGCTTAATACACCAGTTCCACCTCCCTCAGCCCTCATGCTTGTGTGCAACAGTAACAACTGACTAAAGACACCAAGCATAGAAGCGCGGCCAGGGTGCATCACTTCCCCTGCTGGACTGCCCAGGGTAAGAGCCAGCAGCAGGTGATGTTCTGAGCGCTGACTCCCAAAGCAGGAAGGTGTTGGCTCACACAGCAGCAGAACCCTTACCCTGTTAAGGAAACAGTGAAAAATTAAGCTCATTCTTACACTGAGGCAGCTGGTTAACGTTTTCCACAGAGACACGATTATCAGCTCCCACCAGCGCCTGGACTTTATCCACCAAATCCTTGAGGCCTTCGACCGGCGAGGAGCTGTCCCAGACGATGGCCACACGCTGGCCTGGAGTGACTCCATACTCCCCCATTTCAGCAGCAGCAAACCTGGCAGTGGCTGGGAGAGGAACAGGGCGGGAGAGGGAGAGGAAGGATAAGTGCTGAGCACAGCACAAACCTCTGTGCACTGTGACGTAATCGGTTGAGGTGTTTTAATAAATGGGGATAATTTTCTGGAGGCAGGCAGCACAAAGTTCCCACAAGCTGTGCCTTAGCAGGACATGAAGAAAGAGCTACACTTCAGGCCATAACTCAGTTTCTCTCCCGTTCAGGCACTAGTTTTGCTGGAAGACTGCATGCTGTGCTTTAAAGAAACCAAAAAACAACAAAAAACTCACCTGCTTTCCTTAAAAATCTGAATAAGACAGCATTTCTGAATTTCCTGAGCAGTGACAGCTATTTGAATATAAACACTGCCTTGTCTCTCCTACTCCAAACACAACCTAGCAGAGTTTGCTTATGCAGTACAACAGAAGAAAAAAGTAACTTTCAGCATTCCAGCATTCCAGATTGAGGCTCTTCCCACCGTTATGATTGGTTGCACAGGGTGAGCAAATTACAGGGAGGGAGGAGCAGAACAGAACCTTCAGTGACAGTTTTGAGAAAGCTGTCTCCACTGATACTTTATATGAGATTGTATTCTTTGTATGGCAATAGTATCCCATCATCACCAGTTCTCACAGCAGCACCAGCTACTGAACCAGATGACCTCTCCTCTTTCCTCTATCCAACATAAACCTATTTTCTTCATAATTTAACACAACCACAGAGAACAGAGAGCACTGGTGACCAGAACAGTTGCCCAGCATGTCTTCAATTAGCTGCACACCACACACCTACTTCAGGAGAGACAGCTGTAAGCAAGGTCTTTACCAGGAATCACTACATCACACATCCTGGGAAATGCCTTATTGCCACAACGCTGTCACTGAAGCACAGCTCGTGGATATGCTGTAGCAAATTTAACTGCAGTCAGGTGGGGAGTGGATTTTGACCTACAGTTCCTCTGGCTCTGGGTGCTGTGGACTCCCCCTCTCTCCTGGAAACTGCAAACAAATTCAGAATGGGGCACTCTGTGCCTTTTCTCAGCTACTCAGGTAGGAATTCACACTAAAACAACCAAAATGCCAACCAGGTGGGGAATGTACACCTCGAATGTACACCGCAGGTTGTAACATCTCACAGCTGGTTTTGCATGGGTGACACAAGCTAAGCAGCTACAGCAGACAGTAACACTCATGAACACACATATTAATCCCATTAAAAAGTCACCTTTCCCAAGAAGAAAGCTGAAAATATCAAGAGATACTTAAGCTGTTAGGCTAAGGTGGGAAAGATAAACCCGAAGTGACACCTTCCTCTCTGAACAGCAGGCTGTGACCTTTCAAGATCAGTCAGAGCCCAACCTGCACCAACAGCACCACCACCTTCAGTGCCCTGAGATGCGGGGAGGAGGCCGAGGATGCCGGGTGGGTGGTGTGAGGAGGGGCCCTTATCTCCGTGTCGCACACATTTAACAGTCCCTGAGGAACAGGGAAAGGAAAGGGACTAAACAATACCGCAGGTTCCGCTTCAGCGGGATCAGAAACCTGCTGTGTTGGAACGGGATGATCGTGACGGGCCCTTCCAGCCCAAACCATTCCAGGGTTCTGCAGCACGTCAGGGCTGTAAACTGCAGCCTCCTGACACAGCACAGCCAGCTTCCAGCGGCCGGGAATGCTCCGGCTTCCAGCGGCCGGGAATGCTCCGGCTTCCAGCGGCCGGGACGCGGCGCAAGGCTGCGGGCCCTACAGCAGGTGCGCATTTTAAGCACATGGAGAACAGGCGAAATTAAACCTCTCGGTCGCCGAGCAGGGACGGTTTGGAGGGAGCAAGGACAGGACACGTAGGGGAATTTCGTGAAGGAATTAAACACACACACACAGTCCGTCCCCCGCCCCCCCACACCGCTTCAGGCGAGGTCTGAGAAAAGATTTTTAAGGGGAAAAAAGGGGGACCGCCGTCCCCGTCCGCCGCGCTCCCCGCTCACCTCCCTCGCTCGGCCCGCTCGGCTCCGCTCGCCCGTCCCGGTCTGACGCCGTCACCGTGACGTCATCGCGCTCTGCCCGCTTCCAAGATGGCGGCGGCGGGC
>NW_024581093.1:5256316-5283171 GCF_017639235.1 Corvus kubaryi | reverse complement strand
CGGGTGAGGGGCGGGGGGCGCGCCGGGGGCGCGGGGCGGGGAGGGAAGGGGGGGGCGCGCTCCCGTGCGCGCTCCCGTGCGCGCTCCCGTGCGCGCCCCCCGTGCGCGCGCCCCGATGATCGGGGCGGGGCGGGGCGGGGTAAGGTAAGGTGAGGTGAAGGGCACGAGGGCTGTGAGGGAACCGCGGCGGGCGCCGAGCGGGTGGGTTTGAAGGAGAGGTTGCTGGGTGGTATTTTTCTTTAAAAGCGTCGGCCGTGAAACGAAATTTGTTAAAAAAAAAACCAACAAACCAACGAACCCAAAAACCAGCGGCTAAATTAAAAGTTCCCCCCAGGGTGTCGTTGAGTAATCGGTCAGTGATTACGATGTGGTGTCTGTCACGGCTGTTCGGCTCCCGAGTAGGACTTGCCTCTTGGCCCCTGCTCGGAGGTCAGTGCCTTCCACCTAACCCCTTAATCAGGGCTAAAAAGGGGACAGGGCATGTTTGGGTGCCTGGTTTCCAGTCCAAGATTGGGAAACTATTTGCAATACATGCCATTTTCACTGTTCTTTCCCTCACAAAACATTTTTGCTTTATTTTTTTTCACGTAGACATGAGCTCAGCTGAGACTGGCACTAATCAGAAGCGTAAAAAAAGGCTCTACGAATTTCTGTTCTTTTCAGCTGTGTTCACCACAACTCTCCACCTGAATTTTCTGTGTGTCCTGGTGTGGGAAGGAGATGCTGACTCTTGGTTTCCCTTGCAGTGGTCAGGTGCCAGCACTACCCACCACTCCGTGCTCTCCAGGCCTCGGCTACGCTGAGGAGATCATCCGACGAGCACAGGAAGGAGCCATTGACATCTTCCTCTCAGCAGCGCTTTGATTCGCCTCCAGCTGGGCACCAGCCTGAAGAGGAACCCCAGGGCCCTCGCCCCAGGTAACTCACCAGCTCCTTCTGGCACTGTCCCATGGGCAGAGGGATTGGAGGGCTTTTGCTTTCCTGAAACTCGCATCTGAAACTTGAAGACAACAAGATCCAGAGTTAAGGAGCCCCAGACTGTAGCAGCTAGAGAGCTGGTTTGCTGTGACAGTGCAAATTCCACCATGGAAACAGTATGGGACTTGCTTTCAAGAGGGAAGCTTTCTTGTCTGCAAAGGGTATGTCTTTGCTTCTGGATTTTTGTGTAAATCTAAAAAAATAGGGACAATATGTTGACCATATGCCCGTGTTAGAAAAGGTTGTAGTTTAGTTTTCTGTAAAGGAGGGGGAATGTGGGGCTGATTGGTCTCTGTGTAGGCATCTGCATTGAGCCCTCCTTCCCTTATTTTTCTCTTCTCTCACAGCAAAGGTGCGTTAAGAATCGTTTTTCTGGACAGGGAAGGATTTTACTGGAGGAGGCCAGATTTATACTAAGCATGTCTCAAAATGTGCCTGGTGTCAGTGAGTGAGTGGCAGAGTCCAGGGTTCTGATGTTTGGTGGTGACATTCCCCTCACTGTAACAATACCTTCTCATAGTTACACTGGCCAGGGCGGCCAGGAGTCTGAGGACTATGAGAGCGAGGAGCAGCTGCAGCATCGAATCCTCACAGCGGCGCTGGAGTTTGTGCCTGAACATGGCTGGACTGCAGAGGCCATTGCAGAGGGAGCCAAGGTATGTGGGGAGAGAAGCAACAAACCAGTTGAAAACTGGATGGAGCTGAAGTGCAGAGACAGCCAGGCCTGCATGCTTCCCCCACATACTCTTGGGCGATGCACCTAAGTCAGCAAATGCTACTGGGCCGGAATGAAACCCAGCTGCTACAGATAACCCCCTCAGAGTTAGACTAAGGCATGAGGTAGAGTAGTGATCCTAAAGAGAGGAAAACATGTAGGAAGTGCTTTTTAATGCAGCGTTGTTTTGTTTAAATTCACATAATGTCTTCCACAAAATTAATGAAACTTTTTCTAGCTGGATCCCTCTTAGCAGTGTCTGACCTGGTCTGTGCTTCTCCCTTCTTCTCTACAGACCCTGGGCCTCTCTGTTGCTGCAGCAGGGATGTTTCACAGTGATGGCAGTGAACTGATCCTGCACTTTGTGTCTGAGTGCAACACCAAATTGTCCAAGCTGCTGGAGAAAGAGCAGAAACTAGTGCAGCTGGGTGAAGCAGAGTGAGTACTAGGTGTGAACAAATGTCTTCCTTTGCAGATTTTGGGAACTGCGTAGACAGAGAGGCCACCTGGGACACAGATAAGTTAAAAGTGTAGTCTACCCAAATAAAGCCATTTTCCCAGATACAGACTAGAACCAAAGGCATGAAGGATATATAACACTTTGCTTATCTAATGCTAAGCCAGGTGGAGATTGATCTTTCAAGATCAGAATTGAATTTAACTTGGATGTGCTTCCTAATTATTTTTTTCCTTACCCAGGAAGAAGCCTATAGATGAATTCTTGAGGCATGCTGTGGAAGCCAGACTGAGGATGCTGATTCCATATATTGAGAAATGGCCCCAGGTATAAAAGTAATACCAACATTGTCTCCTTTGCGTGTGTGTATTTTAAACACCCTGTGACTTTCAACATAGTCTCTCCACCAGATTAGTTCAAGGTTGTAAATGAAGCCCTGGCTGGTTCAAATGATTAGTAGCCTTCAAGAGGAGAGCAACCTTGGAAGGAGGCAGTTAAAGGTGACCTTAGAGCAACTATTTCTCGCAGTTCTGGAAAGGCAAAGCTCTCTGTTGTTCACTCCACCCATCTGGCATCCCCAGGGTATAACCTGTGTCTCTGCTCAGTCCTATTTGCAGTGTCACTGCAAGTCAGGCTCTGTGCAGCGTTGCTGTGGCTGCACTGGGATCACCTGACACCTGGAAATGCAGAACTGCTTTGCTGCAGGAAACTGTCATTGACTGACAAAACCCTGGCAGCCTGAGGGTAGAGCTGTGAACTGAGAAGGCTCCATGCTTCAAAATACAGATTTAACTCTCAAGCCGTTCTTCCCAGCGTGGGAAAGGAATTGAATTGTGGCCACAGTGACAAGCAAAGAGTTCCTAATCTTGGGCTGCAAAGATTGCTGTGAGGTCAGCCTCTGTCCAGAACCACTGCTGGCCTCTGGGCAGCTGAATCCAGCACCCCATGCACAGAGAGAGAGTACAGGCTTCATGTTGTTCTTCCAGATTAGCATAATTTACCTTGTGAAGGATGTGGGTGGTTTGTGTCTCTCCTGGCATTGTGTGATTATGTTCAAAGGCTGCAGGATCCCAGCAGGGCCATTATGGCTGGTGCTGTTCTGCCCTTGGTTGCCACTCTTGAGTTCAAAGTCAAATTCAGAGAAATGAGAGATGTGACTCCCTACCCACAAGGGCACAGCACAGGATGAGTCAGCTCAGCCTCAGATGTTTCCATGCCAGAGAGGCACAGGGATGTCTGAACTGAGCAGGGATCTTTCGGCTCCAGTACAGGGTGAGGCCTGAACTTGCCAGCCACACTGTGTGTTCCCTGCACATCCTGTTGCTTGTAAGGACTGCAAAGAGCTGGGAGGACTTGTCACTGGGAGCTGGAGGCAAGTCAGCAGCAACAGGGAAAACATAACAGAGCAGAGCACTGTTGGTCTGCTTAAATTGCATCCTTCTCTCTTGGGCTCCTATTTCTGTGTGTGTTTCCTTTGCAGGCCCTGAGTGTCCTGTTACTCCCACGTAACATCCCTTCGAGCCTCAACCTCCTCACCTGCATGATCGATGATATCTGGCACTATGCTGGGGACCAGTCCACAGATGTGAGTCCTTGTGCTTTGGGGACAAGCTGGTTCTACCCCTCAGCAAAATCATGGGTTCAAGTAGGAGTGGGGTTGAGTCCCTCTGCAAATGGCTCCTTTGTTGAGTGAAGAAGACATTGCAGAGGGACCCAAGGGTCTTTATAAACTACAGTCTAATTTCTTAAGAGCCACTGAGAATAAATGCAAATTACTGCCAATGGGATTAGTGCAAATTAAAAGGACCTACTTTCCTAGGCTCTTAAGTGCTCTTCTTTTTGTTTTTGAAGATACAGACAAAGTTGTTGAGATTTTGAGACTAAGAAGTTGATCCTGTTTTCAGTGAGTGAGCAGTGGGTCTGTCAAACAGCTCTCTTCCACCAGCAGTAGCATTTACAGACTTGACTTGAAAACCTTTAAAGAACCTACCTAAAAATACCAGTAGCTTATTAAAGCTTTCATCTTTCTGGCAGGAAATAAAAGAAAATTATAACCTTAATTATAGCAATTAATAAATTACTTTAATTCTTATAGATGTAGGGAGAGATGGAAAAAGCTAAATGAACCATTTTAACAAACTACTTTAATAAACTTCTTTTATCTGTGTATAAAAGAGAAGCTACTGCAGTGAAAAATAAATAAGATGGCTGAAAAATTAAAGGAATAAACCAGAAGACAACTGAAAGAACACAATTGCTTCAGGAACTGAAAGTCCCTTATGTGTTATGCAAGTCAAATCAACATGTTGGAGCTAGTGTCTGCACTGAGCTGTTCCTAAAGTCTCACTGATGCAGGGATTAGAAGAGGTTCTAATGTTGGTGTTTTGTTTGCACCTTCTGACTGGTTACATGAGTTTTCCGGGCAAGCCGTGATGCTGAGCCTGCTCCCTCTTTCCCAGTAAAGGGATTTAAAGTCCTCACAGCAGGTCCCTTTTCCCAACACCAGGAGCCAGGCAGAGTATTCTCATGCCTCAGAGACTCCTTCACGTGGGTTTTTAGGAGCACAAAGAGAACAGAAAGAGTTTTGTCACAGGCCCTGAGAGATCCAGCTGCCTATGGCAACTTCGCCTGTATGGGGAAGGAACGTGCTGTGGGTGTGTGATTTTCCCTTGCTGTTCTCTGATAGCTGCACTCTTGATGTGCATTCAGATCACAGCTTTGTCTCTGTCCTCCTGTGCCCCTGCAGTTTAACTGGTACACTCGCCGGGCTGTGCTCACTGGCATCTACAACACCACTGAGCTGGTGATGATGCAGGACTCGTCCCCTGACTTCGAGGATACTTGGCGCTTCCTGGAAAACAGAGTAGCTGATGCCATGACCATGAGCAATACTGCCAGTCAGGTAACCTTAGGGACAAGTGTGCATGCAGCAAATCCCTTCTCCCCAAGGATATATGTGGGCACACCTGGCTTTTCCATCCTGCAGATCCCACATCTGCTGAGAGACACCCTTGTTGCTGTCAGTTCACAATCAATAAACTATTATGTGTTTTTTAGTAAAATGACATGTAGCTGCCCTCTTTGTCAGACTGTCCCAATGGTTAGGAGACATCCCAGGAAACCCCTTCCATGTGTCCTATCTGCGGCTGTCACTTGTCTGTGGTGCTGTCAGCACCTTTCTGTAGCAAATACGTTTGTTGTCCGTTCCATCTGTGTGTTTGGGGGCCACAAGTGCAACTGCAGGAAGCAAAAGGTCGTGTTCTCCCTGTGTCTCCCAGGTACAATCCACTGGAGAAGCCGTTGTCCAGGGTCTGATGGGAGCTGCAGTTACTGTAAGTAATGCTGAAACCAGCTGGGCTGTGAGAGCAGAATTGCTTCTGAATGTCATCATGTGTTTTCCTCCCAAATCTAGAGGACAACATGGAAAAACAATCGTCTTTCATAACTTAGATTTACTTAAGGGTGATTTCCTGGGTAGTTTGGCGTTAGTTCACTGTTTTGTGGTGAAATAACTTGTAATAGAGCATAAGGAAAGTACGTCAGAAGCTGCAGGGTGAGCTTTAGGGATGAGAGAGGTGACCAGAATAAATACAACTGTCCTCCCTTGCTTGTCACAAGATCTCTCCCTCTGCCAGGCCCTGTGCTGGAAATCTTGACAGAGGGTCAGTGGCCCCATGGATACTTGGGAGGTGGCACCTGTCCCTGAGCCAGCAGGGTGACTTCCTCAGGCTGTTTCATTTGACCCCAGTGCCCTTCCAAGAATTCATTCACTTCTTGGTAGTGTCCTGGACTGCTTTCTGTCCATGCAGAGGGAACTGCACTTCCTCTGGGAAATAGCTCTTTGTGTGCCCAGGAGTGACTTTTGACGGGCTTCAGGGCCTCGCTGTGATTCTATTTTTGGACAACTCCCATCGCATTTAGCAACAAAGTGATTTCCTTGTTACCAGAAATACATTTACCTTGTATCAGGACAAGACAAACAGGCTGGAACATAAATTAGAAATTATTTTTACTGATGAAGCACTTCTCAATAATTTCTCCCACCTCCTTCCCCCTGCAGTTATGGTGAAATTTAGCGTCTCTCCTCTTTCATACCTGCATATGCCAAAAGGATCCTCCACTAGAGAAATCCCGGGCTCTGTTTTACATCCACACGATGCTCTCGGGTCTGGGATATCTCCCATTGCCGAGGTTTGGTCTGTCCCTGCAGCAGATCCACTGCACAGATAAACGGGAGGAACTGGATGGATTCTGAAGCGGGCTGGGTTGTAGTCAGATGGCTTTAGGGCAGAATCATCCCAATACATAACTATTAGGGGAACACATCCCGAACCTCCCACGTCCAGGGTGTCCCGAGGGTAGCACTGTCCAGGCGTGCTGAGTTCTGCAGGTCTCTGCAAGATGAATGAGTGAGCGTAAATTCACTGCCGAGGTCTGCATGGCCGCAGAAATAAACCCAAGCTGAAACCTACTGACCGGGAGTGCAGGTTCCGGTCAGAGGGGTGGCCGGAGGTGGATCCAGTTTGATCCTTGCCTGTCCCCAGACCACAGTGATGCCTCTCGCCCCCCGCATCACTGCTCGCAGCACAGGGGCCTCCCCTCGGCACCTGCTCCGGCGGCCGCCCCGGGACAGCAGCACTAAACCCCGTTCTCCCTGTGCCCACAGATCAAGAACCTGGCGGGGCTGAACCAGCGCCGGTGAGGCGGCGGCGGTGGCGACGGCGGTGGCGAGCACCGGAGGAGCCGCGCCCGGCCCTTCCCCGGCACCAATAAAGTTGTACTCAGCCTGGCACGGACTCTTTTTGCGGGCGCACCGGGGCCGGGGGGAGCGGGGTGGGGACGGACCGGGCGGGCGCTCCGGGCGGCGGGATCGGGGCCGGGATCGGGAGCGGGATCGGGGCCGGGATCGGGGCGGGGCGGGGCAGCCATGCCGTATGCCAACCAGCCCACCGTGCGCATCACCGAGCTGACGGACGAGAACGTCAAGTTCATCATCGAGAACACGGACCTGGCGTGAGCACCGCCGCGGAGCCGGGCCGGGGCGGGCGGGCCCGGGGGTGAAGCGGCCGCGGGAGGCCCCGGGAGCGGCCCCACGGGCCCGGCCTCCCCGAGGGCGCCTCCGGGAGGGTCTCTTGAGGCAAAGCCCCGCAGAAGCTCTGGCCGGCGTCTGTGCGGGCCCGCAGCCCCACGCTCCCTCATGCCTAAACACGGGTGTTTCCCTCCGTCAGGGTGGCAAATTCCATTCGAAGAGTGTTCATCGCAGAAGTCCCCATCATAGGTGAGGCCTTTTGCTTGCCTGT
This sequence comes from Corvus kubaryi, assembly GCF_017639235.1. NCBI lineage: Eukaryota > Metazoa > Chordata > Aves > Passeriformes > Corvidae > Corvus > Corvus kubaryi. The sequence continues at coordinate 5,275,721 of NW_024581093.1, read as the reverse complement.
GGTCTCAGTCCCTTAGACTGCCCTCCCTGTGGCTCCCATGACTTCCCCTCCGTGTTCTCCCGCACCTCCCCGCTGCTTTTGGCTCTCCTTACCCGTGCTCGGGCAGCACTGTGCCCTGCAGATGCTGCCTCGGTGTGTCTCTGCAGTCTCTGTAATGTTTTCTGTGACCTCACAGGCTGGCTTTTCCCCACATGAGTATTTCTCAGCTTGTGACTTTCTCTTCTCTGCAGCCATTGACTGGGTCCAGATAGATGCCAACTCCTCCGTGCTCCACGATGAATTCATTGCACACAGACTGGGTGAGTGCTGGGGTGGGGAGGAAGATGAAGGTGGGTTGTGGGCAAAATCAGTCCAGAGATGCTGAAGCACCTTTGTCAGGTGCTGTTCCTCCACTGTCTTTGCAGGAGAGTTAGGGGCTCTTGTGGTCTCACTCAGACATTCCTCTGATTTCCTGCTTCCCACAGGTCTCATCCCACTCACCAGCGATGACATTGTGGATAAGATGCAATATTCCAGAGTGAGTCAGGCGAAATGCTGGGGGGAATAATTTTTGAGGGTGGTGCGTGTTTGATCTGATGGAAAGCTCTGGCAGTTTCTTGCATGGAGAACCCATGTGTGTGTCCCAGGACTGCACGTGTGACGAGTTCTGCCCGGAGTGCTCCGTGGAGTTCACGCTGGATGTCCGCTGCAACGAGGACCAGACTCGGCACGTCACATCCCGCGACCTCATCTCCAACAACCCCCGCGTCATTCCGGTTGGTGCCGTCCCGCTGCGCGTCCTGCTCTGCGTTCCTGCTGAGGCAGGGTAGCAAACACATGGAATGTAGACACAGCAAGGCCTCTGAGCATGTTTCACATCGCCCAAAGCTCCACTTAAACTGTAGTGGGAGAGCAAAGCAGGAATAGCTGCAGAAGCAGCGTGTGTGCCAGTGTCCTCCTCATCTCTGCTGTGTTGTCTTTCACTTGCTGTCTGATGGGGTGCAGAGCAGTATGGCCTCATCCTGCAACCCTCATCCCAAAATCCTTGGCTGCCCCTTGACAGGCCTCTGGCTTGCTGGTTCTTGGCTCTCAGCATGGCAGAGTGTGAGGAGCCTGGGCCAGGGCAGTGCTGCCAAACAGCTCCTGTGCAGTCATCTTGGGGAGGGTTGGTGGTGCCAAAGTGGGACAGATGCAAAGGGACTTACAGAGAATGTTCTAATACACTGTTGAGGTGGATCCAGATGTCACCACAACCTGAGGCTGCTCCTGCTGGTGACGGTGTCTGCCTGGGTAAAGCCCATCTGGAGCCTGCTGTCTGTTACTTGCCTTTGGCTGAGGTGCTCTGAGTGCTGTGTGTCATCTACGGCAGCTGTGGGAGTGACTTTGGGAACTGAGCAGATGTGCTGTGCAGGGCTGGAGCACTCATCCAAGCTGATCTTGTCATAATTTGCTTGCTTTTGTTCTGCTGCTGCAGGTGACATCTCGGAGCAGAGACAATGACCCCAATGACTACGTGGAGCAGGATGGTGAGTGGTGGGTCACTGGGAATAAGAGCTGGTGGAGGAAATTAACTTTTCTCTCAGGTTCTTTGAACTCATTCTTCCTTTACTAGCTGTGCAACCATAAGGCAGCCATAAATCGGATACTTCTGAGCTGCTGGTGTCACTGCATCAGTGGGGTAGTGTTTTGTCTTAATGCCACTTACAGATTGTCCCAGAACTAAAGTCAGAGGGTGCTTCTGTCTCTCCTTGTGAGAGCTTACAGACAGCAAAGAAGTGAAATGATGTGATGTTGGCTGTTCCCTGGGGGCCTGTGCAGCTCCTTTTTACTTAGCTGCTCTGGGGACACAGCTGAGCCCCTCTAAAATCCAAGCAAACCCTGGATGCTGGTGACATCTTCCTGGACACCAAAAATCTGCTTTTGCTGCAGTGTGATCCTGCACGCTCATTTCTCCTCTGCAGCCTTCTCAAACCAGTGTGTGCTTTTCCAGACATCCTGATCGTGAAGCTGCGCAAGGGGCAGGAGCTGCGGCTGCGAGCCTATGCCAAGAAGGGCTTTGGCAAGGAACACGCCAAGTGGAACCCCACGGCCGGCGTGGCCTTCGAGTACGACCCCGACAACGCTCTGAGGCACACGGTGTACCCCAAACCAGAGGAGTGGTATGTCCTGGTGTCTGTCTGCAGGGACTGGGAAAGATTTTCCAGCAGCCAACAACTTACTCTTCAGCCCTGGGGATAATTTGGGTCAGTAAGTGATGGGGAGCGTGCCTGCCACATCCCCTTGCACAGACTCGGCTCCTGGGTTTGGGTAGCAAGGCCAGTCACTTGTTTGCAGCTGCACACAAGGTGGACTGGTTTGTGGTCATCTCTTGTCCTCCCTCACGTACCATCACTGCTGGTTTACCTTGCTTTTATGCCCCTTTTCACCACTTGTTGCTGATCTTCCCTGTGCAAGTGTTTTGTAGGTCAGGTAAGGTCTGAGGAAGGAACAGATCCATATGAGAAGAAAGAAGCTGCTATGAGAGCAAAGAGTGGAAGGTTGGGTTGCAAGGCTGATTTTTCAGCCTGGCTTAAGGAAGCCCAGTATGGCTCTGATTTAACCCATACATCTCCTCACTCCTGGAGCCTGAGCTTTGGCGGGGTTTCCCTCTCTGGCCCTTTCCTCTCCTCTGAAATACCATTCTGCACAAGTTGCATGCTGCTTCTCATCCAAAAGTGACGTGAGTTTACATTTGGAAACCTGCTGCCCTGCTTTCGATGGGCAAGGCCTTTATCCATCATCACTTTTCATGAACAGGTACCTGAGCTGCTCCTGGCTCTGTATCCCAGTGATCACGTGGCAGACATCCTGCCACTGAGCACGCTGGAGCCAGGAGCATAGCGAGGAACCAGGTGCTTCAGGCAAGGCAGAGAGAGGCAGAGAGCAGGGACCGGGCAGGGTAGTGGATGTGCTGCTGTAAGCATTGATGGGTTGCAGGCTCAGGAGCCTGGTGTGGCATACAACAGGACACCAGGAAACAGTTTTTGAGAAGTTCTAGACAAAATATATGTAAAAGTTGGAAAAATCCCACAAGAGGTTTGATATTGGAGCTGCCAGTTCTTGATGATATGTCTCTCTTTCCAAGTTCATCTGACTCCCTGTGAACACAATACAGAGCCAAAGGCTTCTGCTGTCCAAGGCTAGCTATGATTTTTGGTTTAGTTTTTCATGGTAGTTGCTTTTTGAGGCTGTTGGCAGAACACTGGCATACAGCTAGACTCTCCAAACAGCTGTCAGGGTGGTGGAAACCTCTGCACTGTTTTGGTCATGGGTGGTTCTGCAAGTAACAAGAAATCCCAACTCCATTAATTAACACTTCATCTCTCTCAGTGGTTTGTAAAGGCAGAGGGTTTGTTTGAAAAATACAGTTTTATTTCAGGCAGCTGATTACAGGGTGCTGGGATCAGTGTTTCTGGGCATTGCAGAAGGGCAGAGGAAGGCCAGTGGGAGACCTTGGTAGGTACAGGATTTTCTGTGCTGGCTTCTCAGACAGCTCAAGGCTCTGGGTTTTCTTACACGGATTAAGGGGTTCCACACAGTCTCTCTGGTGTGGTGCTCTATAAACCAAGGGATGCAGCAGGTAGAAAGATGTGACACACAGGTATTGCAGTGATTTTGGTAGAGGAGTGGAGGCACAGGACATCAGGATGGAGCTCATTGATGCAGCTGATGTCTGAGGTTTTTTTCCTGCTGGGTTCAAGCCAACTGGGCTTCACAGACTTGAGTACTGGAGTATTCCATTGCTTTCCTGGCCCAGTGGAAAGTAGAAAGAAAAGATAACCCAAGGTCCATTACTCCATAAAAGCATCTAGGCTCCATAAACACAGTCCCTTCAGGAATTGATATCCCTTCACTGTGAGCATCTGCCAGATTGTTTGTACCAGTGTAGGTGGTTTATGAGCCACAGTACAGGGCTTGATGAGTTTGGGCATAGCAGGGCTGATCCTCTTCTTGCAGTGCTGCTGGATTACTCTGTGGCATTAATGAGGAGCCAGAAAGAGCAATGTGAGACAGCTCTTTTCTGTAACTTGATGTTTGATAACCACCCTGTTGTGTGCTGGATGTGAGCCTCAGAGCTTGCTCTCTGGGGCCAAACTGAGTGCCTGGGCTCTGTGGGGCCAGGCTGGAGCAGGGGCTCTGTGCTAACCTCTCCTGCTCTCTGATTCCAGGCCCAAGAGTGAGTACTCGGAGATCGATGACGAGGATGCTCAGGCTCCCTATGACCCCAATGGGAAGCCAGAAAGGTAGGGAGCTGAATGCAGTGCTGCAGCTGGAAGATGGCGTGACTGGCTGGGTGCATCTCACGGGCTCTCATTAATAGAGGAGTGTCTACTTTGTGCTGAAATTGCCAGACCAGGGAGCTGACATTCCCTGAAAAGCAGGGCAGGAGTTGGTGTTAAGTGGTGATATGCCCAGGTCTGGCAGGTTTTCCCCTCTGGGAGATACTAGACAGTACTCCTGAGTTTGTGTTGCCAGGTAGGGTGGTGCACACTCGGTGGAGTGTGAGGCCTGTGGGGGAAATATCCTGGCTTAAGGTATTCATTCACCTGTGTGTGTCTCACGCTCTTGATTGCTGGTGTTACTTACACTGCAAAAGTGCCTCAGCCAGCCCTAGTCCCTGGCCTGGGGCTCTGTGGTGGCTCGCAGGTCACAGTGCTGAACAGAAATCAATATCAGAAGTGCTCTTACAGCCCATGAAGTTGTGAGTGTTGGTGTGATGGTTGTAGAGGGGCAGCACTGGCTGTACCCTGCTTGGGAGGTGAATGATGATGATGATGATGATGATGATGGTTGGGATTCCAGGCAGATCTCCCTGCTGTGGGCATGGATGGCTGAAATAATGTGCACCTCCTTGCAGAGCAGATGGTGACTTAACCCCTTGCATTGTAACCTCAGGTTTTATTACAACGTGGAGTCCTGCGGTTCTCTGCGCCCCGAGACCATCGTCCTGTCTGCACTGTCCGGCCTCAAGAAGAAACTGAGCGATCTCCAGACACAGCTGAGCCACGAGATCCAGAGTGACGTCCTCACTATCAACTGAGGTGGCTCCTTGCAAGAGAGTGCTGAGCTGTGAGTGATGCCTGGCTGAGATCTAGGGAGAGGCTTTTACCTCCCCACCATCTCCCTCTGCCTTTCCTGGCCCAGCACCTGGTTGGTGACGCCTCTTCCCTGGCCTTCCTTCCCAGGGAAAGCCATTGTGATGTGTAGGGTAAAACAGGAAGGGAATCAGTCAGTGAGCATCTTAGCTGGGGCAGGCTTTGTTTCTAAGTGATCCCAGAGTTTTGGTTCTGGTGCTGGATTTTGGCCATGTGGTGTTTGGGATCGGGAGGCGTGTACCTTTGTTACACAACCCTGCTTTATTTACATGTCCATTTTTTACTGTGCTGAATAAAGCCTTACCCCCACATTTTTCTGTCATCCCTGAAAGCTCATCCGAGGCTGCTGGAGGAGATGTCACATCATTTACTTCTCTCCAATAGACATTAACTTAATGAGATCTGCTTTGGAGGGAGCATTGCTCACTGATGCTGATTGCTGCTTGTGACATTATCTCCTGAGGAGAGCAGCACCCCTCCTGCAGGCAGCCCGTCGTTCATTGATCCGGGCTTGCTTTTAAAGCAGATGTTTGAGGCTGGGGTGGGTGAGTTGCTGCAGAAGGCAGCACTGTAGGGGAGCTCAGCTGGGCCAGGCAGGTGAAGCTGTACTTACAGACTCCTCAGGAACAGGCTCCACCCCTGTGCTGTATAACCTTTCTCTGAGGAGCTGGGTGGCACGGGGTCTGTCAGTAATGGCCTCTGGCTGATACCTTTCTTTGTGCCCACAGCCCCCAGTGTATGCTGGGCTAGAGCTTGGTGCAGATCCCATGCCCTGACCCCCCTGGCAGTGGCTGAAAGGCTCCAGCAATGGCCTTTGTCACCCCTCCTCCTCCCCTCCATCAGTGCCCAGCATGGCTTGGGATGAGCTTATTGGTGACACTTTCCTGGAGAGACCCGCAGCTCCTGTACCATGGAGGCTGGGAGGGAGGGGAAGGCCTGTGTGCCCCTGTGCTCATCCCGCTGTGGATGGGGATAGTTCAGGGAGTAGTGACAGGGTCATGCTGAGCTGGGGAGAGCAGCCCATGTCAGCATTGCCTTCCTCTCCAGGCTGCTGCTTCCATTTCCTTCCCATGGCAGAGCTGGCTGCAGCATGGGTCCCCGTGTCCCCGTCCCTGGAGGGGTCACTGCGCTGGCTGGCGTGGCTGTCTTACCTTGAGGCCAGTGCTGCCAGGCAGTCATGGCATGGATAACTTACCTGGCACAGCTCTGGGAGAGCTGGGAGATGGTGTGCCTTGAAACACCTTCACGTGGAGACTTGGAGCCACCACCGCCCTGGCACATCCCCGGAGCTCCGGGGAGCTGGAGGCAAGGGTGACAGTGGGCTGCTGGCATGCTGTTCCACTCCGGGTTGTTTGATGGAGAGTGGCAACTCGCTCCACCCTTCTTCCTCTCCCAGTGGTTTTAGGGCTTCACTTGAAATGTCCTGGCCATGGCTGGAGGCAGAACAAAGCCCTGAGCCAAGCCTGCTGCCAGGAACCTCAGGAAATCTCCCCCCATCAGCATTTTTCTCTCTGGCAGGCACTACTCCCACTTGCGCTTCCCGAGCGCGCTTGGATGGAACAGACAAACAGGAAGGGTGGATGTGGATAAGGGTTGTTTATTCATTGAGCAACTCCTTAAAAAACAGAAAACCCAAACATTTTTGGTAACAAATGTTAAATCTTTTCCAGATGAGGTGCGTAGCCAGAAAAAGAGCAAGTTCCACCTCTCACCCCAGGGGGGACACACTGCTGGGCAGTGCTGGGGTCCCAGAGCCCCTCTGTGCCCAGCCATGCTGCGAGGAGCAGCCTTTCTCTGTCCCCATGTCCCCTCAGCCACAAGCTACACCACCCTGAAACACAGTATTTACAGACCACAGATTCCCACATCACGACACTCCCTGTGCCCAACACATGGACCTGGAGCTTTAAAGGGCAGAAATAAAACCACCAAGCATCCAACCCAGACGGAAGAGGACTCCAAAGAAACACCAAGGTTTGCACGGCAATAAAAAGATAGCCCTTCTAAAGGAGGTCAATAAATAGGAGAACTAGAAAAAAATCAATTGCTTTTAAGTTCAGCACATGAAGCCCAGTTCCAACCCCAGTGGGTGAGGAGGGAGTGAGGGCTATGGGAATGCACAGAGGAATGTGGCTCTCTCCTCATCAGCATGGGTTTCTCTGCCCTGGGGCTTCTCGTATCCACAAAGCTGCCCCTTGAGAGACAGATGCTACTGGCCAAAACCAGTCCCATGGTTGCCCACCAGCAGATAAACTGGGGGCACGGCAGGGGGACACAGCTGTGGGAGGAGTGAGGAGTGTTTGGGTGGGAGAAGCCGGGGAGCTCAGCTCTGCCCGGCCGCTCACCCCAGCCAACCCCCCTGGAAGGAAAACCAGTTTCTCCTGAGACATCTCAATTCTACAGCGAGTGTTTAAATAGCTTGAAGTGCAAAAATCAGCTCAGGGGTGGCAGGGTGTCCTCAGGAACACCCCACTCTTCATAGGGGGGTGGGACCCTGCACCATCAGCCTGGCACAGCTGCATCCTCCAATGCTGCTCCATGGCCATGGCAGAATGATGCTCCAGCCTTCCTGCCATGCAGAAGACTCCGAATTTCTTGACCCCCCCAACTCTCTTCACCTCCCAGCTGGATCCCCGAGAGTCAAAAACCTCTGGACATCTGCCCAAGGGCTCTTCAGCAGCCACCACATTTGCATTCATGTGAGAAGGAAATATCTCTTACAATATGGATATTCAATATATATTTGAAGTCAGTTGAGGCTGAGCCAGCCATCGCCTCCACTAACGCCAGACCAGGGCGTGAGCCAGTGCCTGCTTCCCAAGGTCTTGGCACGGAGGTGCCCCAGCTCGGTCTCCTGGGGATTCTGAGGGGTGGCTGCCTTCATCCTTGCCACCCCTTGGAGAAGAAAAAGGGGACCGCTGCCACAGTCCCCCTACACCAGCTCACGGGGACGATGTGGGCTCCCTGCCTTCAGGCTTGTCACTTTTGGAGGACTTTGGCTTCAGCAAGATGAACCTGTTGAGGAGGTCGGTGTCCGAGCTGGCCTGGGCACCTGCATACGCCTCTCCTGGGGACAAAGCAGAGGATGGGTTCACCTGGTGGGGAAAGCTCCAGGGGCTGGGGGAGCAGCAGCTCCTCGGGGTGGGGTGGGGACACTCACCGGCATAGCTGGAGGACTCGGCCATGTTCTGGGAGCCGGTGATGTGGTGCCAGTAGGCACTGCGGGGCAGCATGGTCGTGGGGGTGCAGGGGTAGGAGAAGTGCTCAGTGCCCTTGTTCAGCAGCTGCAGTGGATGAGAGGGGGGAGGAGGGTGACACAGGGCCCCTGGAGTCTCCCCCAGCTGTGTCCCCCCGTTAGCGTAGGCTGGAGCTCACCCTGACATTCTTCTCCATCTCCAGCAGGACCCTCTTGTGCTGCTCAGCGATGGCCAAAGTGGCGCTGTGCACGCGCTGGTAGATCTGCTCGCCCTCCTGCGTCTGGAAGGTGTAGAGACCTTCTCCTGCGTCGCACATCCTACGGGGATGTGGCACAGGATGTCACCAGGGTCTTCAAGCCAAGGGATGATAAAAAAAACCCCACCCCAGGTGGCAGCTGGTACAGCTCCCACACTGTTAGAGCTGTTCCTATGTCCCTTCATGGTGTTGAGCTGGGACCAGAACTAGCTCCAAGCCCCCCCTGCCACGGGCACACTGTACAGGCTAAGGCCACCACCCCAGCCTCAGGCCAGCCTGTGATGATGCCAGCAATGCCACTGCCTGGAGCACCAAGCTGGACGAAGGCACACAGTGGTGATCCCTGTCCCAGCAAGGGTGACTTCTCACCGTCCAGCCTCGAAGGTGAAGCGGGTGGCGTCGCGGCCGTAGCGGCGCAGGGAGCAGAGGGGCCAGGAGACCAGCTTCACCCGGGGGTTGTGCGTGTCCCAGAGGTAGATGTTTTCGTGGGTGATCTGCAGCTTGCACTCGCCATAAACGTCCAGGTTGGGGCAGGGGAGGAGGAACACGTTGAACCGGTCTGGAGACAGGAAAAAAATAGAAAATAAAATAATCTGCGGGGGGTGCAGCGAGGCGGAGCCCCGGGCGAGCACTCGCCGCCGCGCTCACCCGTCTGCTCGCACTGCACGCCGGGCGCCAGCAGGTCGGGCTCCCCCAGGCTGATGTCGTTCAGGCGGGCGCCCAGGCACTCCACCGACAGCGTCTTGTACCACTCCTCCGCCTCCAGCTCTGCAAGACACCACGGCAGCCCCTGGGCGACCCTGGCCACGCCGGGGTGCCCCACCCAGCACCCCCAGCCCAGCTTCCCTGGGCGCTGCCCCGTACCTGAGTCGCAGGTGAAGGTCCGGGCGGAGTCGTCGGTGAAAACGATGGCCACCGCCTGTCTCTTGGTCTCCTTGGGCAGCCGCGTGATGCACTTGACATTGCTGATCTCGGTGACCTACAGAGGAGTTAAGGGGTCACCGAGGGCTGCACCCAGACCCCAGCTGCTGCTCCCAGACCCTGTCACCCGCTGCACCCAGCCCCTGTTCCCTGCTGCACCCAGAGCCAGCTGCATCCCCCTCCGGAGCGCATGGGGACAGCCACCCAGCAAGTTTCGGCAAAGAAGGACCTGCTCTGGCACGGGTCCGCGAGCAGCGGGCAGCACCCCAGCACCCCTCCAGCGCAGCCCCTCACCTTGGGGCACCCACGCAGGCACGCCGACTTCTCATCCGGGTACTTCTCCAGGCGCTGGGGCCCTTTGCTGGAGGATTTGCGGAAGACCAGCCAGCACCGGCGGTAGATCTGCCGGACAGACAGCGGCGGCTGCTCGGGGCCCCTGGGGGTCCCTGTCCCCACCACATCCCCACGTCCCCCTGTCCCCATCCCCAGGACCCGTGCCTGGTTCTGCTGACCCTGCTGGCCTGGGGACAGGAGGCGATGCTGGCGATAGGGATATGCCGAGGCTGCCATCATCTGCCCCCACCCCCCGCCAGTGCTAATTACAGAGCTTAATTAATGAACACAGACAAAGCTCTCAAGGGGACCGCTGTTCTGGCATTTCCCCGTCCCCTCTCCTACAGCCCCTGCTTCTGAGGGTGGTGGGGCCACCGTCCCCGGGCATGTCCCCCCCACTCGAGCCCGCTCCCTCTTTGTTCTCCCTAATTAGCATGAAATTACCCAGCATGCTCGTTGCTGCCGGCTCCAAGCCATGGAGATGGGCGACCAAACCCCCTGACCCCCCACCTATGGGTGCTGCAGTCCCACACCACCCTAATTTGCACCCAGCAGCTCCAACCTCTGCCGGTGAGGAGCATCCCCGATGCCAAACTGTGTGTGCAGGGAAACTGAGGCACGGGGGTAAGGGAGGGCTCAGGAATATCCCCCACACCCTGGGTGACCTGGGACAGGTGAACGGGTGTTACTCGGTGCAGGATCCGGCCGGTGCAGGAGCTGGACCCCTGGGGCTGCTGGGTGATTTGGGTACCAACAAGTGGCCTCTCCCTGCCATCCCCCACTCCTCTGCCACCACAGCCCCCAAAATGCTGCTTATTCAACCCCAAAACAGGGGCACAGGATGCCGCAAGAGGTACCTGGCCACGTCACCTCACAGGGAAACCAGCACCCCAAATCCATGGGTGTTCTCCCCCACACTCCCCCATTCCCCAAGATCCCCACTCACCCCCAGCTTCTTGCTCTTCATCCTCACATAGCCCTGCTTGATGATGTCGTTAAAATTCGTCGCCATGGCGATGGCTCGATAGGGTAGGGGATATTTTGGGAGGGGGGGGCTGCCTTCACTTTCGCCCCCCCCCCTCCATCCTCTTCCTCCGTACCCCTCCTGTCTCACCACCGGCCCAGCTTAGTGCTAGCAGTGTCCCCCATGCTGGCTGAAAAAGAGAAATGACAGACCGACGGGTGACATCTTCCTCGTCCTCCTCCCCCTCCTCCTCGTCGTCCTCCTCCTCCTCCTTCCCCTCCTCCTCCTCCTCCTCCTCTTCCTCCTCCTTTCGCTGCCTGAACCATCCGAGTGGAACAGTCCGGTGTTAACCCCTGCCAGGACAGTGGAGCCAGGATGGCACAGACAAGTGGTCGGTCCCCTGCCACCATCTCCAACATGTGTCCGAGGGGACACCCACACCAGACCTCGCCCGCAGGTCTCCATCACCTCTCGCACCTCCATCACCTCCTTCCTCCCAGGCTGCTCGCTTGGGCAGCAACATGGCCCCGGTGGCCGGGCACCAGTACGGTCCAGCGGTAACGACCTCCTGTTGGCCAGGCCAGCTCTGGTGTGGGGTGTTTCGGCCAGCACCAGCTGCCAGAGGGACCCCGGCTTCCAAGCTTACACCCCCTGGTGTAACCCAGCCTCTCTCCAGTCCTACCATGAGCTCGGCCTCGCTCAGCCTGGTCCCTGCTGGTTCCCCCAGCCCCAACCGGTGGGACCAGGTGGGGACCAGGTTCCTCTCCCAGCTGGAGAAGTCCCAGGCAGAAGGCAGTAACCCAGGAAACAGAACAGGGCCATCCCCGGGGATGCTCCTCCATGCCAGTGACGCCCTACTCCCCAAAGCCCAGCACCCAGAGGACTGGGACAGCACCTTGGGGACCTCCCGCTATCCTGACAGAGGCCGGGGGCAGCGCTCGCCTCTGAGGGGAATATCCCCCCCATTTCCCCATCCCCGTCACCCCACCCCACGCACATGAACACCCCAAGGGAACTCAGAGATGCTCGGAGATGCCTCCTGCCCCCTACCCCCGACCTGTCACCTCGGCACTCCCACACCTGGCGGCCCCCAACCCCTCACCACCCATCACCCGCAGGGCTCCCACCGGCACATCCCTCCCGGCGCTGTCACCCCCCGCCCGCTTGCCCCCGACACTTGTCAACCCAAACCTCGGTCAAGCCCCGTCCTGTGTCACCCTCTCCGCCCGCCCCCGTTCCCCCGCCGGTTCCCCCGCCTTACCCGGCCTCCCGGTGCGAGCGGACCCGCCGGAGCCTCCGCGTCCTGCGAGCCCCGGAGCCGCTCGGCCCCGCCCGGCCCCGCCCCGCCCGGCCCCGCCTCTCCAGGGCCCGCCCCCGCCCCGGTACCCCCCCTCCACCCCCGGGCTGCCCAACCAGAGGCACAACCGGCCGCCCTGGAAAGAGGTTTCCATCACTAGGCTTCAGAGTGAACACCCCGCAGCGACTGACGGGCGGCGGCAGCAGCCTCTTGTCTGTCCCTCAGCTCAGGTGTGTCTCCATTCCCCCCTCTATGCCCCCCAAAGTGGTTTCCAGGCCTCTCACTAAAACTGCCCCCAGGCACCCCCACCCCTGCAGCCTCACTTGTTGGGCCATAAAAATATGAATAATCGCTGGAAATAAAAGGGCATTAAAAAACGCCATGAGCAGCAAAGAGCTGCGCTTTTATCCAATCAATTAAAAGGCAGAGCGAGGGGATTAGCTCATTGAAATATTAATTTTTAATAAGGTTGTGTCTGAGCGCCTCCAAAGCCCCCAAGGCCCTGCACTGGGGGGCTGGGCTGAAGGGGCTGTGCTGGGATGATCAGCACCCACAGGTGAGCACCTCTGCAGCCCTGGCTCAGCACCTCCCCAGGGTGAGCAGCTCTGGGGGAACACCTTTCACTGCACAGGCCCAGGGACAGGCTTTAGCCCCACACCAGGCATGGGGATAGGGATGCCAGTGGGTGACATTCAGACCCGTGCATGGCTGGTGAAGAAATGCTGATTCTCCCCGAGTGTCCCCTCCCCACCCTCACTCCTGTGTGGGGACAGACCAGCAGCTCACACCACCACCAGAGCCTGGGCCCATCTGGGCTCTGTATTTATAATAAAAAATCATATACAAATACATACATATATATAATATATATAAAAAGAAGTGGGCAGTTTTTGGCTGCCAGGCTTGGTGCCTCTCTCTGCCTGTGCCTCCTCCTCCTGGGCTCCTCAGCGATGCTGGCTTTGGTGGCCACATCAGTGTTCTGGGAGATGCCAGTGGCTGAAGGGGCATCCAACACCATCCAAGAGGCAGTGAGTTTGGAGCACCCCTGGGCAAATTTCTCCCCACTGCTCCATGCCTCAGTTTCCCCATCTATACAAGGATCACTGCACAGCTGGGCCCTGTGGCAACATGCACTTGAATGCAGAGGACTGATGTGGGACGTCCTGCGGTGGTGGCACTGGCCCTGGGCTCTAGGGCACCTGTATCTGCAGGTCCTCGTCCTCGTCAGGGTCACTGGTGCCGTCCCCAGCGTCGTCAGGGCCGAAGCGGGTGCTGCGCATCTTGCCAAAAAGTGGAGTGCTCTGCTGCCGCCGCAGCCTGCGAGGAACAGCTGCTGGGGTGGGGGCAGCAGCACGGCCCTGGGGGGGCCCTGAAGCTGAGCCCATCCCCCTGCACCCCTACAGCATGACTGCACCCTGGGGAGACTCCTTCCTGCAGTGCTCACTAAGCTCTGGGTGCAGGATGAGCCCCCCCAGCCTGGGGCCAACACTCTGGCATGGGGCCAGGGGGCTGTGGATGGTGCTCAGCACAAGTGGGGCACAGGCTAAACCCCTCCAGGGCTGGGCAGCACAGACCCAGACAGGAGTGCAGAGCAGGGAGGTGTCATCGCCCTAAAATGAGGAACCCCCAAAAACCCCAGGAGTCCCCATTCCCAGGAGCCTGCGGTGGTTGTAGCTCCCCACTTGCTCTTGCGTGAAAATTCATCAAGGAAAATTTATGAATCAAATTTGAAATCCAAAGGCCCAGGATCCAGTGAGATCCGACCAGTCCACTACACTTTACTGGAAAGCATGAATTATTTAGGGTTGAGTGCACAGGGAGTCTGGGGGGGGGGGGTGATGAATCCTCCATTATGCTTCCATGATTTAATGCAGATGTCCCAATAAAATAAAGGACGATTATAAACCACCCCCCTGCGCCTCCCGGAGCCGCAGCATCGATCCCACAGCCATTTCAGCTCTTTACTGCTGGAGAGGCAAAGCAGCGCTGGGGAAAGTTTTGAGGGCAAGAAAACTCAGCTCCCACCTCCCCAAACTGATGTGGGGATGCTAGGAGCCTGCCCTGGCCCTGGGTACTGGTGGGTGCAACCCTAAGCAGCATAAAACTGGGCTGTGCTGGTCTCTGGGCAGTCTTATGCTGGTTTAACTGGGAGGTGAATGCCACCCAGCTCACAGTGGGGTGAAGACTGCTCAGAGGATGGCTGTGCCCCTTCCGAAGGTGTGGGAGGCACTTTGGCCATGCTTAGCCAAGAGTTCAACCAGGCGGATGCTGGTTGAGGGATGGTGGCAAGGAGAACATCATGCCATCCTTGCTGGTCCCTATGTGGCTCACCCAGCCCCTGCTCACCGGGACTGCAGATGCTCCAGCTGCACCTGGAAGCTCTCGCTCTGCTCTGTCTGCTCGTCCAGCGACCGCTGCAGCTTCCGCGTCTGGTTGTGGGCCTCATCCAGCTGTGGGATGGGATGGGATGGGATGGGATGGGATGGTGCTGTTGGCAGCTGTGGAGGGAGCAGAACAGCTCTCCCTGACCCTCTCCACCAGCATGAGCTTTCCCACCTCATCCTCAGCTTGGGCCAGCTCCTTCTTCAGCTCCTCCACCCTCAGGCGCAGCTTCTTCACCTCTCCCTCGTGCTGCTCCACGCGGCGGTTGGCATGGGCCAGCTCAGCCATCTTCTCCTGGTACTGCTTCTTCAGCTTGGTGTGGATGTGCTTCAGGTCGGCCAGCTCCTGTGGGGGGTATGGGGCACAGGCTGAGCGTGGGACAGCCACCCCCACCACTGGGTGTCCCCTTCTCCCTCCCCAGGGACCTCTCCCATTGCCCCACCCCATGACCCAGGAGCTGATGGAGCAAGGACGGGGTCACCACCATCCCTTCAAGTGTGGTGGCAAAATTTGGGCTGGAGGGAGTCCTTGGGGATGCTGAGCCCCATGACAGAGTCAGCTAGGGATGGGGTGGAGGGGGACAGCACCACCCCTATGGCACCTTGTTCTTCTCGAAGAGCTCAGCCTGGATGGTTTTGAGGTCAGTGTCCAGAGCACTGGCTGTCTGGCGCCGCTTGCGAGCCAGCACCTCCTCCAGGTCCTCAATCTGCGCCCGCAGCTTCTTGTTCTCCCGCTCCAGGTTGAGCTTCTCCGTCTCCAGCCGCTCCCGCCGGCCCCACTCAGCCGCGTTCTCTGCCTGCAGCCGCTCCATCTGGGACAGGGGCACGGGGTGGCTGGGGGGCAGCAGGACCCCCTCGCTGCTCCCTCTGCCCCCACACTGGGGTCCGGCCTCACCTCTGCACGCAGTTCAGCCAGTTTCTTGTCCATGCTGGAGCGAGCCCCCAGCTCATCCTCCAGGTCCTCGGAGATGCGCCCCAGCTCGTCCTGATGAATCTCCTTCAGGATGTTGAGCTGTGGGGGGACATGGCACCCAAAGGGGGCTGTGAGCACCCACCTTCCATCTGAGCCCTGCCCACACTCAGCCACCCAACCTCTGTGAATGTTGGATCCGTAGCACTAATGAAGACCCTTAACAAGCAACCTGGAGTTGGGGAAGTGGCTGAGGGCCACCACGTCCATCAGGATGTGCCACCCTCTGAGGGACAGGCCACCCCCTGGGGCACCTCTGCTCCCCAGGCACCTCGCTCACCTGCTTCATCACCTCCTGCTTGTTCTTGTTGAGCTCCTCGTACTTGATCTTCCACTGGCTGAGCTCGCCCTCCAGCTTCTCAATGTTCTTGCTGAGCGCCAGCTTGTCCCTGGGGAGAGGCAATGCTGGTGACAGCCTGCAGGACCCCATGGGACATCCCATCCCAGTGGGGACCGGGCTGGTATCAGCTGGCACCCTGCAAGGATGATGCCCCAAGCACTCACTCCCGCTCCTTGAGCAGCACTTTTTGGGACTCATCCAGCCTCAGCTTCAGGGCAGTGACTTTGGTGGCATCCTCCTCCACGACGCTGACGTCCTCCCAGAGCAGGCGGCTTCGTTCCTGGCGGCTGAAGGAGGCCCGGGGGCCCCGCTGCTCCCAGCTCTCGTCCTGCTTGCTCGTCAAGATGTTTTCCATCAGCTCCAGCTCCTGTGGCGCCGTGGGTGGCCCAGCACAGGGGACAGGGTGAGGGGGCAGCCCTGGCTTCCCAGCCCCTACAGCACCTAGCCCTCACCCCATAACCAAGAGCTTCTCTCTCTCCATTCCCCAGGGATCCCCTCAGGCTGATGGAGAGGGACTTGCCCTATTCATGGAGGGGAGCTACCATACATGACCACACTCTGCTGCCAGCTCCCTGCTGTGCTGGAAATTTGGTATCCAAACATTTAAAACCAATTTATGACACTGATCTCATCCAGGACTGCCACGTGGGTGACCTTCTACCAGGTGCTCTGAGCACACAGTAAATGAGCCACAGGGGTTTCCGGGGGACAGGGTGTCCCTGGGGACCAAGTGTGGAGCCCGCGGGGGATGCTCACATTAGTTTCAGATTTGTCACTTGGCAGCTGTGCTGTCAGGTGGACTGAACTGTCACGGCATTGCACCCCAAGCAGTGACTTCTGTGCTGTGACAGAGCCAACAGCAGCAGAGGAGGGATGGCTGGAGCAGCTGGGAGCATCCCTGAGGTGGTTCTGGTGTCCCCTTCTTCCTCCTCCTCCTTCCTTCAGCACAAACCTCTGCCAGAAGCCCATATGGACACCCTAACATTTGAGCCATGGCTGGGAGATGCCACCAGCACTGCCAATGCCACCATCCCCTGTACTGGCACAGTGATTTTTGCCTAGTGCCTCCAAAGGGAAAGCCCCAGGAAAGGGACTGGTGCCAGTGCCAAGGTGATCTCGCTGCATGGGGCTATGAGGGCTCTGGACCTCCTCATGACACTGCTCTGAGGAGTCTGATGCCCCCAATGCTGTTCCAAGAGGTGTCTGCCCATCCTATGCTGCTCAGAAAGGGGTCTGAGCCAAAAATCCTGCTTGGAGGGGTCTGACACCCCCCATACTAATCCAAGGGGGGGTCTGAACACCCTGTACTGCTCTGAGTGGGATCTTACCCTCCCAATCTTGCCCCAAGAGCGGTCCCCCCACACTGCCCATCTTTACAGGACAGGCAGTGGTGATTTGGGGGTACACATGGGTAGCTGACAAGGATGAGGAGCTCCCCTGTTCCCCTGCCAGCCCTGCTCACCCGGGGCAGCCCCGCACTCTCACCTTGGCTTTTTGGGGCACCTCAGCCCCCACATCCCGCACAGGCTCTTGCTCAGGGCCAGCGTCCCCCTCTGCTCCATCAGCGGGTGAGCTGCCGGCGCTGGGTTGTGGCGGCGGCCGTGGCGGGCGCTCGTCCGGCCGGTCGCGGTCACGGTCGCGGCGGAGGCTGGCGAGCTCCTTGGTGAGGGCCTCCAGCCGGTGCCGCAGCTGCCGCACCTCCTCGCGCGCCCGGTTGCGCTCGGCTCGCACCTTGCTCCATTTCTCACGCCAGTTGGCCGTGCAGTCCGACCACCAGCGCATCGTCTTCTCCATCTGGGCCGCCCGCGCCCGCGCCTCCTCCAGCTCCCGCAGCCGCAGCTCCTCCCGCCCTTCCCAGTCCCCTTCCAGCAACGCCGGCGGGGGCCCGGGCGAGGGTGTCCCGCTGGGAGGGGATGGGGAGGGCTCGGGGGCCAGCAGGGCCAGGAGCGAGCCCCCCGGCAGCGGCGGGGAGCCGGCCAGGCGAGACGCCCCGCTTTGGCTCATGGCAGGGCTCCCCTAGGACATGGCCATCACCGTCCTGCAGCCAGGGACCTGCAGGAGACAGGAGGGGTCAGGTGGGGACTGCAGTAGGTGGCTGGAGGGAAGGGGTGGCAGGGGCACGGTCCCTGGCTTAGGGGAGCAGCACGCTGAGTGACAAGATCCCTGGAATGGAGCCTAGCCAGGTCCTCAGGGAACACTCTGGCAATGTCCCCAGCCAGGTCCCCAGTAAGCAGCCAAGTGATGGCTCCAGCCAGATCCCCAATGAAGACATCAGTGAGGTCCCCAATGAGGACCACAGCCCACTGCTCAGCCACCGGCACCTTGTCCCAGCTTGGCTCTGCAGGCACCTCTGCCAGCGCACCACAATGAAGGGAAGACATCTACATGTTATTCGCATGATGTCATCTGCATGAGGTCATCTGATGACATAATCTGAGAGCCTCCAAGACTCTCCCCGGTGCTGGGGTTGGGGTACTCAGCTGCACCCCAGCAGCTCCAGCGAGGATTACAGCCTGGATCCGGCGCCAGCAAAGCAGGAACAGCTCCGGAAGGAGAGCCGGAGCTGCCGGACTGGTGTGGCATGCTGGCAGGACAGTGTCCCGGCAGCTGGATGTGCTCTCCGGTGATGCCGCAACAAAGGGCCGGTGCTGAGTGTCTCCACCCCGGGCATGGACCGCACATCTCGGCACAGACCTCACATTCTGTCCTGGATCTCACATCCCGGTGCGGCCAGGCAGGCAGACCGCCCCAGGAAACCTCAATGGGAGGCTGCTGTGTGTCCTAATGGGATAAGTACAGGGTCCAGCCGCGGCTGCCCGCAGCCCCGGCGGGTTTTTGGGACGGTGCAGCCCAGACCTGCTACGAAATCCAGCTGGGCTGGGAGAACCAGTGCTGGAGCAGCGGGAGCAGAGGCCGACGGCAGTTCTGGGATTTGCATGGGGGAAAAACCTAATTTTTCTGGTGATATTTGCTGAAATGGTGAAGTTGTGCTAAAACTCAGCAGCAAGCCCAGGCCTGTACTCTCTGGGCTGCTCCTGGAGGAACCCCAGGCACTGGCAGGACCCGGCACAAGCAGCGCCCACGGGAGCACAGATGGTGCACAGGCACCCACGCAAACCCCACGGGAGCACATGCGGAGCACCGGCAACCATGCAGCGCCCACGGGGAGCACGCGTGGACCCAGGGCACCCCTGGAACACCCACGGGGAGCACGCATGGATCACAGACACCTCTGCAACACCCTCAGGGAGCACGTGTGGAGCAGACGGGACATGGCGGGAAGCATGCGTGGCTCACGGACACCCCTGGAACACCAGCAGGAAGCACGCGTGGAGCACGAGCATCCATGGGACGCCCGCGGGAAGCACGCGTGGCTCATGGACACCCCTGGAACACCCGCGGGAAGCACGCGTGGATCACCGGCCCGCGCGGATCGCGCCCCCTCCCCGCGGGCTCCGGGCGGGGGCGGCCCCGCCGGCCCCCCGCGCCTCCCCGTTGGCGGCGGGCGCTGTCGCTCACCCGCCGCGGCCCGGGCGGCGGGAGCCCCGCATTCCTCCGCTCCGCCGGAATTCCTCCGGGTCCGGCCCGGGACGGCCGGCACCGCCCAGCACCGCTCGGCCCGGCCCCGCCCT